>NC_083568.1:8410392-9010392 GCF_019925205.1 Metopolophium dirhodum
TCAATAAAATTGTATTTATTGGGTAAAAAAGCTTGAAAATATAATACAAGGCTCCTAATAAATTGTTTCAAAGACAGATGAAAAATGTTATATATCCATAGTTAAAATTTTTAATAAGCATTTAGTGTTCAAATATTGACAAAATACCTACGTAAACTTCACGGAACTGTGCGAATTATTTAGTTGGAGATTCATAAAAATGTTATACTTAGTAGTATAATATCATTGACTGTCTTCGCTCAGAATCGTTTTTCGTATACAATGGTATTATATGATTGAATTCAAATTTAACACCATCCATTACAGTGACCCACTTGTAACCTACTGTACAGCAAAGTGACACCCGTAAGTTCTAATTTTTAAAACATTGACCGAACATATTCACCCAATTTCTGATGTAGCGATTTTCTTATTTTGTTGTAATTCAAAAACAAAAAACCATAGATACATGACAATTTCACTGAATGTTTATATTTTCATATTATATTCACAATGTTTACAATAGCAGTTAAAAAATATTAAAAAATACATAGGCACAATTTTTTTTATAAGCACTTAAAAGTTCGACTTTTGACAAAATTTATCAAATTTAAAAATGATTTTGTAGTTAAAAATTTATAAAATGTTCAACTTTTATAGCTAAGGATTGAAAACTTACAAGGTTCCACGTAAGTAGGTTATTCTGTAACCAAAAAATTTCTAAAATTTTAAAAGACGGTTTTTTTTATAAGTAGTTATTTTATGTTCTAACTTGGACGAAATCACATATTAAATAACAAAGAATAACGATTTTAGTTATTTGTTTGTGATTTTATAATTCTAATTCAACTTACCGGCTACCGTATAAATTATAAGTAATAACTAATAACAATATAAATATAATAGAAAATATCCACATTGAAAACCGTCATCGCTCAGAATCGTTTTTCGTATAGGTACAATGATATTATATCATTGAATTCAAATTTAATATCATCCATTACACAGTGACCCATTTATTGTAACCTACCTTACAGCAGAGCGACATCCAATTACCCACCTTTTTTATGTTTACTTTTAACCACATACAAAAAACAATATAAAACCGATATGCCAACTCTCAAAATACTATCCTCCAATATTTTAGCAGCGGCTGATTTTACTGTAATATTAATCTAAAATCATAAAAAAAAATTTTTTACGTGGATGTTTAATAATATAATATTATGTTTACGTGAGTCTGTGAAAATAAATATTGCACTGACAAAAACCGTACACAGCGAGCAGGCAACACCAGTTTGTCATCCCCACCGAGTCAGTCAACCATCTGTACACCAGCCGTGTAGTAATGCCACGCCCTGCGCACAAGGTTGTTAACTTGAATAGTTTGAGGGAGATAAGTTATTTAAAATTTAAATAAACACATTTGGTTGCTGAGTTGGTATGTATACGTACTGTAGCCACGAAGTATGAATATTGAATTTTATAAGTTTAACATCAACAACAATATTACTGTCATCCCGTCTAGCGTAGAATTCTTCAGTCTTCTAAAATGTTCAAATGGTAATAAAAATAATAATTATCATGGCAATTGGATATTATTAAGCAATGAATTAAAATATGTACGTGTTGTTACTAGACTTTCCGGATCTAAACTTAGTACCTATATGAATTTTGCTATACCCAAAATTTTTATATATATATTTTTTTTATTGTATTAGTAGGGCTATTTGTATAAGTGAATAGATCTACAAAATAATTTGTATGTTTATTACATATTCAATTATTAGGTATGGCAAAATTAGATAATTTGTATACATTTATTATTTTTAATTAAATTAAAATGTTCGTGCAAAGAAATATTTGTAATTATACAAACCACAGAAAATTCTAAATAAGAATTTAACAGAATATAGATCATCAATAGGTACCATATGTTTAAAAATCAAAAATAATCTCTTGGCACTAAAAACCCAAGTGAATACTTAATTATTCATTAAAAGCCGTGCGTGTACCCTGCAATTCATGATCTAATCTTCACTTGAACCTAAGAAAAAATCACTTGACCAAACGCTTGAATAAATACATTAATAATAATTAATAACAAACCGTACTCTTCAAGGTATAAAATTGTTTTTTTTCGTAAAATATAATCGGCAATAATAATAATTATTTGGGAGCTTGCTTATAGGAATCATGAATATATAAACTATCAATTGATATAAGTCCATGGTTTGAGAATGTGTAAAATACTATATTTTTTATGTCAGTTTTCATAGCCAGTATTCTTGCCAATATTTTAACAAATCATTATAATAAGGTCTGCTTCTCGCGACGTTCTACATATTATATATTACAATTAGGTATTGCAATTTTGAGACTTACATAGGTTAAAATAACAAATCTTCTTGAATAACCTGTATATTACAATACCATATTCTTTCCAGCATTCTGACTGTTAATTGAACAATATAATTTTAAATTTAATACGAGTACTTAAACTCTTCTCCGCGACAGATTAGAACGCATCATCATATGTATAACTTTTTGATTGTAAAAGTTACAAATAATTACACATTGTTACAAGGAAAAAAAGTTTTAACAGTTAAAACATCCATAGTGACGACTGCAGTCAAAACAACTAAGTTGTCCCAATAATATCTAATCGATACAATTTTATCTATTTTTTTTCTCATTAATAAATTTGATTTTACAAAGTATTAATAAAAACCTTTCTTGATATTATGAAAAAATTGGATTTATTAATAAACTAATGCACAACAGGAAACATTGAAATTGAAAAAGAAAATATGGAAATAGGACTGCTTGTGAAACAATAAATACATAATAATATTTTAGCGTATAAGGTTTGTTTATTGTAAAGTCTAATGATCGCAAAACTTTCATAAGTTAAATCCATGATATAATTAAATTTAAAAATTACACAATTGTATTTATGTTTTTATTTATTATTATTTTTTTTAAATATATTAGTAGTGTAATAATCCTGCCAAAAATTTAAACATTATTATAATCTAATGTTAATTCAACCTTCTTCAAATGCACAGTAATAAAATATAAACTGTCCACAAAAAGTTTAAGGAAAGAAAAACATGTGCACACCCTATTGAAAATATATGTCTATGGACTTATTTTGTATTAAAAAAAAAAGTACAAAATATAAATAAATAAAAAAAATTACACAAAAAAAAAAAATTGAGATATACATCAAGTTGTAGGCATTCTATTATGTACATACAATACATACACATCATTATATGTTAGACCCTGATAGACGTTAAGCCCAAGTATTTATACACTTTAGCCAAAGGATCCAATTTTTATAATTTTTTTTTTTTTATTTAACTTTTTATTTATATATTATTGTACATAAGCAAAACGAAATCAACAATACTGCTCACGCAAAACAGTATGGCATACGATGACTGTGTAAATGGCTCAGCGATAGGTGTTTAAGCTGACGTCTTGACAGGTTTCCTTTGAGGAAAATCTAGTGAAATCCAACAACCATATTCTTATTATCAAATACAAACAATATCTCAAACACATGAAAATCTTCCAACATACGATACTACAATTTTTTAGGTAAAAAAATTCAACTAAAACATATCTTCTCATTCATAATTCTATAGTCCATAAATTTATTTATATAAGATAACACTGAAATAACTTAAGATTTTACTCATTCTCAAATTTAACTTAATTAGCAAGACATTTAGTTTTTTAGAATACAAATTATAATTGAATAAACACAGTATTTCTAATACACTGCAATTAATAGCTGGGTTTTTATTTTTATCTTATTAATAGGGAATCAACATTGAGACCATTAAGGTAAACAATAACTGTTATTTCAAATAAGTGTAAGTAACAAATAATTTATTGTCATGAATAAATGTAAGTGTGTTGAGATACCTAAATGAAATCAATTTTTAGTCGCTGCATAGATTTGCCTCAAAATATTTAGCACAAATTTTAGAGTAACTGTGTCAACAAAATAATGGTTATTCTTTGTTATACATAAACGTACAACAACATAACAAATTACCATCCCAGATTAAGATTATGTTTGTTGTAGTTCATGTTAGAGCTAATGTATATTATATTTATACAATAACTTGATATTATTGTTATAGTCTACAATCAAAATGTAATTTGCTATGTATGTAACTAATTTTTACTTCATTTTAATTTGTGTTTTTAAAGTCATCATAAGTTATTCCCCACTCCCTGTAAACATTAATATGTATTTATAACCTTAATAATATAATAGCTAAATTATTCAATAAATAACTCTTATTAAATAAATAATAAAATAAATTGTATATTAATTGAAATAAATACAGGGAGTGGATAATTGTAAAATAAAAATTACTAATAATAAAAATAACAAAACAAAATGTCAAAATAAAATTATTAATTCAAAAAGGAAATATAATACTTTTATTTTACACTATGTTCAATTATTTTGGAATGCAATCAATATTTAGGGTTTACCTTTTCCTCCACGATTTCCATGGACACCACGTGGTGCAGGTGGTTCATAGCCTCCATACTGGTAATCTAAAATAAATTATTATTAAATACTTAATAAAATAACAAAAATAATAATACTAACCTGCTCCAGCACCAGCACCATAACTTGGATAACCATAACTATAACTGTAGTCAGGACTGTATCCTGTGTATTGATTATAATAATCATATCCTAAAATAATTAACATAAAATAAATTTATATATATGTATAGTGTTTATAATGTGTATTTACAGTAGAAAGTGGTTATAGTGACTTTCTATGGACAGAGAAAAAAGTCGTTATAACCGGTGAGTCACAAAAGCATGTAGTATACAATTTACTTTGTTAAATACCTAAGTATGTATGCATGTATAATATATACAACAAACTATATTTATTGAAAAAATTGTATATTTATTAAGTAAATTGCTTTTTCCATGGTCTGACCTAGTGGATCGCCCCCGATAACATAATTTTAGTAATTCCATGTTTTTTTAAAGACATTATGAAAAAATGGACTGTGTTAGTTGCACACGTTACTGCACATTTTAACAATACAAAAAAATGTTAGGAAAATTTAATGGAACATTTGATCAGTTGCGACTCATTAAATAGTGCCGTTATAACTGATTTCTACTGTATACTGTTGACAGAAAATGCATTTACCTCCATAGCCGTAACCAGGAGCACCGGGGGCGTATCCAGACTGAGGTAGAAAACCTGTTAAAAATATTAGATGTTATATATAACAATAAATTATTATTATATACAATATTAATAGTAATGAGGAATAATAAATAATAATGTATAATTACCTCCTCTACCTCCTCGACCCCTAACATTCCCTCGCATTCCCCTCATAGGTCCTGAAGCACCAGGCATCATTCCATAAGGCTCTACTTTTAATGCTGCTTTTTTTACATCAACCTAATAAATATTTATAAGGAATAAAATAGTCGGAGTAATTATATATATTAATTAATTACTTGTTTTCCATTAATCACATGTTTTGGCGTTTTTAATATTTCCGTTACTGCCTGCATGCAATCAAATGTAACAAAGCAAAAACCTTTTCTTTGGTTTTTAACTTTATCATATGGCATCTCAGCGTTCACCAGCGGTGCATAACGTTTGAAATAATCTTTGATGTCATCATCAGTTAAATCAGGAGACAATCCTCCAACAAATAATTTAACATGTCGTGCTTTAGCTTTTTTGGGGTCAATTTTCTTGTCATTGATAACATGATTAGTACACGCCAAAGCCTTATTTAAAATAAAAAATAAAAATTTTCAATACACATATAATTTGAATGATATACATATTAATGGATTAACAAGAAAATAATATTCTTTGTCATAACTATTTTACTAGAAACCAAAACTAGAATATAACTTAAATAACTATTTAACTACATTAAGAGTATTAGGGGTTTAAACTTTAAATATAATAATATATAGGTAGTAAATGTAGTAAAATTCTTTGCTATAATAAAATGGTATATAAAATACATTTTAAGTATTCATAATTTGTCTATTATTGGTTTATAGGTAACTGATATTGGAGAAGTTTATTGATTACTTGACCAGTCATACAGTTTGATAACAAACAATTGTTAACATATGATTGTATTTAAAGTCTGCACAAAGACCTTGTATTTAAGGAAGTTGAATTAATTTAGCAATCAAACCAATAATTGTACGTTGAAAAAAACTTTATATACTTCAATTATTGATAAAAATTATCAATAAATAGAATTTAACAAGATTTTAATAATTTCCTGTGCCTTACAATACAAAATTATTTACTTGTTAATAATTTCTGTGGGTTATAGGAGTAAATATTTTTTTATAAAAATTCTAGAAAATAAAACCTTATTTGAATTTTTAAAACATTGTACCATTACTAAATCTATATAATATGTATACAGTATGAAAAGTGAGTGAATTTTGTAGTACATTTTGGTCACGCACAAAACAATAGATGAATATTATGCCAACTTATGCATGTAAGTGAATATTATTCACACATTAACAATAAAATTACTTTCCACACAAATACATACTGAACATAAAATTGCCTAAAAAAGCCCCTTAAATAAATGACATCATCTAATTTATTACCCAAGTACACTAAAAAAAAGTTGTCCCAAAATGATTGTTAAAATATAAAAATAAGTAAACTAATAAAATGAAATGGTGTACTAACATTGTCTAGGCCTTCCATTGTCTTGTATACAATGAAAGCAAACCCTCTCGCCCGACCAGTGGCAGCATCTACTTTGACATTAATATTTTCGATTTCACCAAACTGACCAAAGTGTTCACTTAAATCTTCTAAAACATTAAAAAACAAGTAATTGATTAAGATTTTTGAGGACTACCAACAAGTGTTTGCCACAAACTTACTTTCAGTAGTTTCTCCTTTGAGCCCTCCGACAAATATTTTTCTGCAACACAAAATAATATCATTAATTTTCGAAACGTTCGGCAAACGAAACAACGAACGCGATAGGAAACATCGTCGGGGCCACAAAGACGCAAATAACAATTTCGTAACGCAACGAAAACCGACGGGACCACGGAAAAACGTCCAGACTAGGAAGCGCACTTCGAATCCTAACCTAATATTGGCAGCCACCAAAACTCACGGGGAAGAACGGGGGCGAAGTGAAAATCCATTTTAAAACAAACGGCCATGGCAAACGATGGGACTTGAGTAATTAGCAGTATTTCCCGGGAAACAGTATCGAGAGAACAGCGTACCCGACGTTTCCGCGTTGGCGGCGGCCCGCACACGCCGAACGTTTCCTTTTGATTCGAGGGGCCGATTCGAACGGCGGTTTTGTCTTACCTGTCGTCGTCCCGGACGCATTCAAATTGTCCGGAATCATTGTTTGTTGTGGAATTGTCGGCGGTGCCGTTCAGGTGCTGCTGTTGCTGCTGCGCGTCCGCGGCGTTTTCAAACTGTTGCGAGCCGTTTTGTTGCTGGTTGTCGGCCATTCCTGATGAGTGCGATACGTCCGCTTACAAAAAAATATTAATACTAACACGCCTAAATATTTGCTAAACGTTTAAACGACACTATATAACAATACAAAACAATTATTTAAGTAAAAACGTACGCGTCTAAAAATAGGAACGAGAACGGAGTTGAAGGATGAGAACTGAGAAGACGCTACAGACATGGGTCGAGATAGCGTCTCGTAAACAAAAAAAATGGCCGCTGGAATATCCGCAGCAGTAGCGGCGCACACCGGCGAACCACGATACCGGGTAGTCAGCAACACGTCGCTACCGAGGTAAACCAAGTTGCAACCTCTTTGCTAAATGTATTTGGCGGCAATCCGTTGCCGTCTCGAGTAAATTCAAGCCATTACTAGTCATGCCTGAAGTTAATAATTAAAAAAACGGTAGTATTTGAGTATTTCATTGTGTATTTACCAGAGATAAATATTATATAACAAAGGCACATTCACAACTATGTTGTATATGGGCGTGGTGACTATGGTTACAACTGATAATAATATTGGTATGATATTTGAGCTGTACGTACACAGATTTCTATATAGTTGTATAGAACTCCGTGTGTACATACTACGACCTTAGCTACAGCTGCTTAAGTTAATTATTGGTATTACAACATGATTACTACATGACGAGCAAAAAGACAAAAGAGTAACGACCTATCAGAATGGGATTTGATTTGACACACAACATACCTTGAACCTGGCATTACTAAATAATATTAGGTCTGTGGTTTATCTTTATATTTTACCACAAAATAATAGCATAAATCTACAGGCAGTCTTAAATCCAAAAATATTTATATTACATTATAATAGTACTTACTAGAGCAAGGTTGTTGCATACGTTTATCAAAAGAACTTAAAACCTCTCATCTTGATCCACCCATGGATAAATATATAGGAACGATCGCATTGAGACGAATTTTCGCTACGGGCTGCGGACGTACAATTATTGCATGTTTTAGCATGGAGAGGAATCTCAGCTGGCAGTGATTTTTGGATTTATTTAGCCAAGAAATTAATAATTTGTATGGTTTTGTTAGAAAATAAATCGAAGTGATAATATTCACTGCCAGTGGCGGCCATGACACCTGCGTGTCACAAAGTTGCGATCATACCTATAATTTAGCCATAAACATGACGGATATTATACTCAACATAAATTGAAATTTCTTATGCTCTGAAAAGTAACAGGCGAAACTAGAAACTCCCTAACCTACATGACAGTTTTCATAATCCAGATGCTGAATATCAAATAATATAGTCTATAATACGTAAAAATATATACTACTATAAGAGTAATTGATTATATTAAACCGGTTTCGACAAAACCAATGGTTTGAATGACAAAATCGGATTCTTTTCTCAGTATAGCCAATTTTCATTTATAACTTAGTAGTCACTGTGAAATAATGTACGCAACCGTCAAGTATAATATACAGAGTGTAACAGAAAGAACTGACTTGTTCTAATATTTTTTGTTTATATATAATTAATAGCGACTTGCGCTACACGCGTAATAAGAAAAAAATACTAAAAATAAAAAAATTAAAAATTGATTTGAATAAATTGAAAATAGCCAATTCGTGAATCTGAGTATAAGAACGTTTTGGATGGTAAAAACATTTCTCAGTCAAATAGTTTATATTTTAGAATTTTTTATAATACCAATATTCTTTCTGTTACACCCTGTATATTATTATTAGTCTAGGCCCGAATAACAATTCAAAATTCACTGATTTTAGTATTTTATCACTGCAGCTCTGAAATTTATCCCAAATGCTCTGCATGTCTGTATTATTTATTATTTTAAAATTTTAAATGCGATTGCCAATTAATTAACTTTGCAACTAGTTTCATATTCAGCCTGTGGACAAATAGCCAGTTTATTACCAGATACATTATTATAAAAGTTGAAATATTGAGAAAAGATTATCTAATCTCAAGTGTATAATATCGTAATTTGTAAGGCAATACACATTATTTCAATCATGTGATTCATTCATTAAAGAAAATATCGTATGGATTCAAGTTTATTGTTTTCTAATTTATATAAATAAATACATATTTAATTTCAATGGAACAATAATTTTTCATTTGTCCAATATAAGTATCAGATATCTATTGCAAAGGCCCTAAAATATTTTATTATATGATATATTATATTTAATATTATACAAAAAAAAATTCAAACATATTAAATTATCATATAAAAATCACACAAGTAAACCAAAATTAACTAGTATAATAATATATGCACAAGTAGTGCAAGTCTTTAAAAATGTCTAATTAATTTTTATTTAATGGAAATAAAAATACAAACTAAACTAAAAAGTAAAAAAAAAAGTAAATTTATATTATAATTTACCATATGGTTTGTGCTTAATTAAAATAATATTAATTTTATGTTTTATTTGTACATTTCATAGATTATATGTTAAAAACATAAATCGCTAATTAGAGAAGGGAGGAGGAGTTCTACTATTTTCACAAGTCATTATTGTCATCAAGAAAAATGATTTGTTTATATATAAAAAAAGATTATGTCATTTTAAAGTGTACACACTCGAACATACAAACACACACAAAAATAGGGAGAATGGTATTTAAAATTTAATATGGAGCATGTCTTGCACCGGATCCTCGAGATGCTCCTCTTGTTTTTCCAGCACCATTAAATGCAGCTATAAAAATATGATACAAATCACAGTTAAGTATTGTTTTTCTTTTTTTATTTGCATTTATTATTGTTACCTCGGCCCCTAGTAGCAGAAACAGGAGCTGGCGGAGCTTCATATCCATAACCATAATCTGAATAAATATTATGTTATTATAGTTACTAAAATTTATTTAATAAATATTAAAACCTTATACTAATTATTATCAATCTTACCATATCCAGCATAGCCATAGCTACCATAATAATCAGCTTCGTAACCTGGGTATGTCGCTCCTCCATAATAGTCATATCCTTGAGGAGGGTAAGCTGTGAACAATTATTTATAGATGAAAATTAAATAAAATATTTTAATTAATAGTTTTATTGAAAATAAAATTTTGTTAATATTTTCAGAATAAAAATTTTCGTCATTCACATTCAGTAGCAGAACTGACAAAAAAAAACTCATCATTAATACTATCATTTAATGACAATAATTATACTTATATTAAGAGGACACTATGCCCGCATACATTGTCTTGTCTTACAAACACATAAGACAGCATTTGCACATTCTGAACAATTCTGTTGAGTTTAATTTTAGAGTAAATTGATCAATTATGAAAAAGTCAGAACATTATCATATGAATGATTAGTTTTTTTATTTTAAAGCGAGTAAAAGCAGGGTACAAACAATTTACAATTTCAAAATACTCATAACTCACTTAAAAATTAAAAAGAAAAAAAATTATTTCATTAACCAGATAATATTCTTAATTCTAAATTTTGTAATAGGTCAATTCACTCTAAAATTAAACAGATTTAAATTAATTATTCAGATTGTACAGTTTGCTATATTCTGCATTTGTAAGGCGGAAACAACCACGTGAGGGGGGAGGGTGGTTTTCTAAATATTTATTATTTCAGAAAATCATTTTCTTCAACTATATTCAGTAGCAGAACTGACTTAATAAATACTCATCATCAATAATGTTATTCGCATACAAGTTACAAGCATATTGATTGTTTTTCAAATGAAAAGTAGGTATGTACATTTTTAAGCCACATAACACATATGGGATTATGCAAAAAATGATCAAGTGAATATTTTTACAATTTGTGATTACATTTTTTATTTTATATAACATTATAATTTTTGTTTATTTTACTGGATCACTTTATTCACGTTGGCAAGTAAGTTATGATTTGGATATGAGAAAATTGACTAAGTGAAATAATAAGAATGTCAAATTAAAATCATAATAATTTTTACTTAATCAATTTTTGTCAGACGGCAGTAAATATGATATATTGTGAAGTATGTACTTATTTATTGGTTAAAAGCTTAAACTGAAAAAAGTGTACTTGAATATAATTTGGGGTAAAATATTATTGGATAAAATATTCAATTTTTTTTCCATTTAACTTCAGTATATTATGCTCTTCAACTGTATTCAGTAGCAGAACTGACATAATAAATACTCGTCATTAACAATGTTATTTACTTAAAATAGTTATAAAAATACACATTGAAATGTATTATTTCAGAAAATATTCTTCAATTATATTCAGTAGCAGAACTGGTTTAAAAAATACCCATCCTTAATACTTATACTAAAAACAATTGTATTAAAACTAGATTTTTCAGAAAAATATTGTCTTCATTTACATTCAGTAGCAGAACTGACTTAAAAAGTACTCATCATCAATTATAAAATATATAAAAATATTATAAACATTCTTCTTTGTTATTTCAGAAAGTTATTTTCTTCAACGACTTTCAGTAGCAGAACTGACTAAATAAATACTCATCACTAATACTATTGATTTTAAATACTATACTTAGATCGCTCACTGTGGTTCAAAATAAGCTAAGCTAAATTTACTAGCGATTCTGTTTAATACTATGATTGCCATTTAGTATATTTTGTACCGCAATGAGCAATCTATAGTATTCATAATCAATGCTAATACTAATACTAGAAACAATACTGTATTAAAATTTATTTTATCAGGAAATAATTTTCATCAATTACATTCAGTAGCAGAACTGACTTAAAAAATACTCATCATCAATTTGTTATTAACTTAAAAGGAAATTAAAATAAATATTTAACATTTGTTATTTCAGAAAATTATTTTCTTCAATTACATTCAGTAGCAGAACTGACTTAAAAAATACTCATCATCAATTTGTTATTTACTTGAAAAGAAATAAAAATACATATTTAACATTTTTTATTTCAGAAAACTATTTTCTTCAATTAAATTCAGTAGCAGAACTGACTTAATAAATACTCATCATCAATTTGTTATTTGCTTAAAACAGTAATACATTTTTTTAACATATTAAACATTTGTTATGTCAGAAAATTATTTTCTTCAATTACTTTCAGTAGCAGAACTGACTAAATAAATACTCATCACTAATATTTATATTTATACTTAAACATTGTATTACAATATATTTGTTCAGAAAATTATTATCTTCAACTACATTCAGTAGCAGAACTGACTTAATAAATACTCATCATCAATTATGTTATTTAGTTAAAATAATAATAAAATTTTTAATATATTAAACATTTGTCATGTCAGAAAATTATTTTCTTCAATTACTTTCAGTAGCAGAACTGACTAAATAAATACTCATCACTAATACTTATGCTAAATTTCTGTATGGTAACACTTGTATTACTTGTACAATGTATTATTTCAGAAAATTATACTCTTCAATTACACTCAGTAGCAGAACTGACTTAATAAATACTCATCATTAATACTTTATTTAAAATGTAGGTATATATTTTCAGAATATTTGAAAAATATCACCAAGAGATAGTTAACACTCAACTTAATCCAACCAAGAATAACCACAAGATGATATCGAAGCTTATGATCAATATTAAAAAGGTATATTATTGAACAATCACAATTTTATCATTAGTTAAATTAAATTAAACTGTTTTCAGTCGCATCACAATAAAAATACGCAACTTTTCTGTTTTGCATTATTGAATTGGTGTTAATTTAGTTTATTTAAAAACATTAATTTATTTTCAAAAGAAAAACAGTCTTACCTCCATATGTCCCGTATGGTGCAGCATACGGCCCATATGCTGAAACAAAAAAGGTAAAAAAATAATTTTATTTTTAAAAATATTAATTAATTAATTTTTTAAATAAAAAGTTAAAATCCCATTAAAAATATTTTCAAATCCAAAAATAAACTTTAATAAAACTTATTTTTCCCAAACAAAATTTATTTAAACCTTTTGTTTCAGCATAATTCAGTAATACCATAAAATAAAATTAAAATTATCCCATCATCTAAGTTTTTTTAAGTTTTTACTAGACTAAAAATGGTGCATAGTAATTACTTGTCTCGGTTTTTGTCGAAGTCTTCATCAATCATTACTTAATTACAAGCTGAAGCACAAATAAAAAGACGCTGTAAAATTGCGTCTATAAGAACTTAAGACTCGAAAATAATTGCAATCCATAAATTTTGATATTAAGTATTGCGACCCAGATAGTGTAAATTCAAACTAGATTCCACAAAGGTTTGTTAATTTAAAAACAAATATAATAAAAAAAAAATGAAAGTGTACATAGCAAAACTATTAAGCATAACAAGCTGATGCTGATAAGACCTGTAGACTTAATTGTGATTTTTTTTTATTTGGTTGCCCCATTAACACTTACCTTTTACCACTGGAAGGCTCTCTACTGAAATTTTTTTAAAAAACCGTAATGGTTTAAATTACTGCTCAATGTGTTAATAAAAACTAAATGTAAAAAATAAAACCTGGGACGCAATACAAATTCTTATAACAATATTATTGATCATATATTCAGCTAATCTGAGAGATTCATATTAACAGACATACTATTTATTAGATTTAATTTAATACTAGTTAAATTAAATTTGTGGCAAACAAAATATTGAATTTTTGTTTTGTTATAAAATAACCCTATATACCTTATTTGTACCTAATTAACATATTTGAGATAAGAAAATCATAATTATTCATTTTATACGATAATATTGATCAATAGCTTAGATACCAAACTGCTTAAAAGTTAATTTTTTCCAAATATAAATAAAGAAGCAAATTCCAATGTATATCCTCAAGCTAATTTAGAAAAATACTACCAAGTAAAACTAATAAAAAACTATTCATGAGATTAATTAAGTAGCAATTGAATAGTTAAATACAGAAAAGAGACATGCAATGTAATTATATTCCATGAAAAACAACAAAATATAAAGTTATCTGGTAAAATTAAGTTTCCGAAAAAGGCTATATTGAATATTTGATTTATTACTTATTTTGAAAAATTTATGAAGTTGTAATTTCTTTTTATGAAAGAAACACATAGTTTCTTCAGTATTCAACATTATTTATAAAATATAATAAGTGTTTTTTTTTTTTTATTATTAGCTAAGTATAAATAATTATATAAAAATTTAATTTACCTCCACGGGCTGCTCCTCGACCTCTCATTGCTTTAGGGTTAGCATATGGATTAGCAGGCTTGGGTGCTGCTTTTTTAACATCCACCTAAAAAACACCAAAATTAAATATTTATAAAAGATAAATAAATAATTAAATGTTCGGTACATACTTCTTTGCCTTTAATTGTTTGTTTGGCAGTTTTAAAAAGATCTTGTACCTTATCACTAGATTCATAAGTGATAAAACAGTAACCCTTACGTTGGTTTTTCATTTTATCAAAGGGAACTTCTAAGTTGACAATAACACCCCATTTTCCGAAAAATTCTTTGATTTCATCATTTGTTACATCAGACGGCAAACCACCAACAAACACTTTCTCTTGTTTTGCTTTTGCCTTTTTAGGATCAATTTTCTTGCCATTAATAACATGGTCACCAGCAGCAAATGCCTATTTGAAAAATATAAAACTGTAAAAATAACTACACTAAAAAATGAAAAAAAAAATGTAACTTACATTATTTAATCCGTCAACAGACTTGAAAATTATAAAAGCAAATCCTCTGGAACGCCCAGTCGCAGGATCAGTCTTTAAACTAATGTTAGTGATCTCTCCATATTGAACAAAATGTTCTTTTAATTCCTCTGCGAATAAAATAAAAATATTATTTTATTATATTATTAAGATTTCTGTGTGGTAGCCAAACAAAAAGCTTTTTAAAGTTTGAATTCACGGGTATTCTTGCAACGATGGGAGAAGAATAAATCTTTATTCACTATTAAGTACCTTGGAGATTGACACTATCTAGATATATTGCCATCAGTACTATTCAAGTTCAGCACATAGTGGGAAATAATAATGTGCCATTCATTATTAAGGGAACAAAAAAAGAAATTTCTAAAAACTTGTATAGGGATTTTTCTTAGGATTATACACTATCTACTTAATTAAATATAAGCTAAAATATTACTCACTTTCTGTTGTTTCCCAGCTTAAACCGCCAACAAATAATTTCCTAAAATTTAATAAATCAAATTAGATAAAACATTATGATATTCCTTTTAAATAAGTTAAAATTGGATATAAAGACAAGGAATTTTAGACAAAATATTTTTAAGATTTTGCTGTTAATAAAAATAAAATAGATTAAGACCCATACAAGATAATAAATTACACGTTTATTTTCCCCAATATAAGATATTATATAGCATAGTAACTTTTTATAAGTAATAATCATAATTATAATAATAATATTAATGTATAAATATTAGAAAAAAAAAAACAAGTACTAGGTAATTTATATCAAATTTTTTTTTTTCAAGTTTCAGATTAAATATATTATATAAAACACTGCTTTTGCACCTTATATGATTAAATTCGATTTCCCATGAAATGTCTTTAATAAATTAACAATGTACATAAAATAAATTATATAAACAACCTACAATCGAGTTATAAAATATATTTGTAGTAATGATATAGTAAAAAAAAAACAAAAATTTATACTCCATGAAATACTTAAGGACTGGGATTGGAATAAAAGATAAGGATATTTAAGATACACAAACTTTCAAATATATTTCAATTTACAATCATGAATTGTATTTGAAAGTTCTCTATATTTATAATATTTCTCATAGCTGAATTTTTGTAAAAAAAAATTAATTACAATACAATAAGTTATAAAAATAAATGATTAATAAAATTTATTTTATAAATATTTGGAATTATAAAAAATAAAATACATAATTAATAATTTACATTTAAGCCTCATAACAAAAAATTACAGCTAATCGAAATTCTAAGACTAAAAATAAAAAATCCATGGAAAAAAAAAATTAGAATTTTTTCATTTATATAATAGTTGATCAAAACAAAGACCTTCAATACTTCATAGAAATATATGTTTACCTTTTTTAATAAATTAATTATCTTTATATACACACAATAAGCCCGTCAAAAGATAATCAAACAGAATTTTGCTTATTAGATGTTAATATTTTTTAATGGATTTTTTACTCAATTTATACTAATACACCACAACCATACATTAATTGTCTACTTTTTTGAAGCAGACAACAAATGTTTAATTTTTTAATTTTAAGGAGAATGAGGAAAATTTACCCCTACCAAAAAAAAAAAAAAAATTGAAAAAAAAGAATAAAAGAAATTATATATGTATATATATATATATACATATAAACATATATATATATTAACTTAATCATAATATCAGAATACATAAGTATTAGAATTACATTAGAACAAAATGTTTTTATTATTTTTTTAATACTACACAAGCAGGCCATAAATTGTAGTTCAAAACAGAATCTTAGACCAACAAATTCTGCAATGAATCATGTGTGTATTATTTAGTGACGAGAACTGTAACATAATAAATTGCATAAATGTTTTTTTCTTGAACTTCAATATAATATTTACTCTAAAACAGTTTTTACTGAAACTCGATGCATAATTAATTATTTAATTCATACTAAGTTATTAATACAGTTCATTCTCCATTTATTTATTGTTTAATACTTAATGATTCCTACCATTTGGTAGGTGATGATACTGCCACAGTCGCCGCAATAAAATCAGTCAGCCATTGTCAAACGTATACCTGTTGTACAATGTGTCCATAATTTAAACATCCGTTCTTCAATGAATGACATGAACGTCACCTGCGCATATTTATACACCACGTTGAAAGGTAATCGATACATAGGCCTATACGGTCCTGAAGAGACGCAGATTATCATGGAAAATAATTTACATGAACTTTTCTGCTCGTTCAAATTGTGTTATAATAGTTAAAATATTTTGTTTGCATCCAAAGTTAAGGATCTTGAAGCCCATTGAGAAGAATTTGTAACCCTTGAGAAGTAGGCAAGCCAACTTGTAGATCTTCATTAAGTTAACACAATTATTAATATAAACATTATACGTTAACATTATTAATAATAATAAAATCAAACAAAAAATTTACAAATTAATCTAACTTAAGTTACATGATAAGTAATTGATTTAGCCTAACCAATTTATTGTGTAAGTTACAAATTAAGTTAAAACTTAAAACTGTTCTAAACCGATATTAAAGGCTTTATGCTTTAATAAAAATTAATATCAAACAATTTATTTAATTGTAGCGTCTCTTTATGACCAATACAGAAATACTTACTTATGATTTTTCAGTAACAGAAGTAATAAAATTATTTATAATAATATAATTTTACACAATATCATTAATATATCACTATATCAGATAACTCTTTAACACAGATCTAAATAAAAAGTTTAGTAGGAAATTATAATTAATACTTGGCCTGGAAAATTTGGATTATATTACAATACAGTAGGTACTCTTTAATACCTACCTAAGTAATGGAAGTACATTTTTTTAAGTAAATAATGGGTAAGTATATATTTATAAGAGATCCGGGTTTATTTTAATAAAAGTAGGTACCTAAGTCATTGTTATATCAGATTAAAAATGTTATGTTAACTTACGCACATGTTATTTCAACAATATTAAAAAACTCTAAAGGATAGTTAATATATGTGTGTGTATATAATATATGGTACAAGCCATTTTATTAATACATTTATAAAGAAATAGTTGAATAGCCTTGGTAATCACGGACCCAGTTAATTGGTAATATTCTTAAAGTTTAAGGTATGGTTTATTTATCAGAAGGAGAAAAAAAGCAAATTACCTTAAATCATAATAATTTATACAATCAATTAACATGCACATTAGACGCATACAAACTAAAAATGTACTAGGCTAAACCAGTGTGAAAAATAATGCACCGGGTTGTTGTTTGGACCATTGTTGTATCATTTACATAGTTCTTTTGTACATGGGATAATATGAGATAATTTTAAACCGGTCTAGTTAAGCAAATTTCTAAATACAGAACCTATAGCAATCAAAAATGTATAAATTACCTATACCTAAGACAAATGTAATAAGATACATTGTATTAAAAACGTCATTAATTGCTTTGTAGTAGGTTAATATTACGACATTAGTCGTACTTGGTAGCGGTAGTTACAACCACAATAGGTAGCGCAATAAAACTTTAAAATACTAACTATTAAACTATTTTATTTATAATTGTTAATTTAATTAACAATCATAGTTTAAAATAATCAGGTTTCACGATTAGTTGCTCATTGGCGGATATGACAACAGTATTATGGGTATATAAAACTTAAGTAGTTTAGTTTTATTTTTTCCTGTAGCTAAATGGTTTTAAAAATAAATTTCTAATCATGTTTAACTAATTTTAATGATTTGATTAACATAGAGCAAACAATGGTAAAAGCTAGTGATTAAAAAAAAATTGTAACGTCCAATATGAGGGATACATAGAATAACAATTTAATTTGTTAAATGTAAATACTAATTTTCTTGCTTTATCTAATTTTTACGATACCATTTATTTAATGAGCATAATTAAGCTTTTGCTGGAAAAAAATGATAGCCTAACCTAAATTAATTTTTTTAAATATTCAATAAAAAGACTACTTTTTTAAATAAAAATATACAATTGAGCTAAAAAAAAACCTCCTAAATTAACCTGTAACATGAGTAGAATATTCCAAAAAATAAATAGTAAATCCACACTACATACCTAAATGTTATAAGATTATGATTGAGAATATTATATATATTACCTTTAATTAATAATATTATTTAAATGTTGGGTACCTATGTAATAAGTTTATTTTTAATTGGGATAAGGAGACAATTGTTTGGTACACACGTATAAATACTGTAAACTAAGGTCAGTGTTAACGTCAATAGATGGTTATTAGTCAGACTAATATTATGACCGTATTAGTAACGCACCAAATACTCTGGCACTACGAAGACACTATGTGACGTCTTTGGCATAAAAATTACTTGTACTAACGCCGGCAATGAATGGCGGAAAAGAAATGGAAAAAATGGGAGACACTAGATACAAGAATAAGTATTCTTGTGTAGGTAAGAAACTGAACAATAAATTACTTTTGGTTCATTTTTCAACACAATGCTTTGAGCACAATTGATGGCACTTGGCGGACACCATTACAGCCTCCAAGCCGGCAACTCTAATGCCAATCTCACTTTTAGTGAATGATAAAATGACGGTTGCCATTGACCGTTATGAAAGCCGTAAAGGCGTAGGGAGCGTCACGCGCAAAGGAGGCCATTCGGAGTAGAGGGTTGTTCACTTTGGCAGCCGTCGCCGAGAAGCGTTTGTGGTCGTTGGGATAATAGGATCGGTTACAATATTATATTATTATAGGTAGTAGGTAGGTACATTAAAATAACGACATCCGCTTAAAAACGATAAAAGGCAGCGACTGCAGGCGAAATGTTACCTGTCGTCTTCCTTGACTTGTTCTTCTAGGTTGGATTGATCGACGCCATTGTTGTCGTTGGTGCCGTTGGTCTGTTCTTTCGGTTGTTCGTCCGACATGTTCGCGGCTGTGTGTCGTCGGGTTTCGTGCGGACTGTGTGATTACCGTCAAGCGTTGTCGTCGGGGACGAGCGATGTGCCGGGTGACGGTAGCGAAAGAAAAAATTGATGGCAACGCGAAACGAGTTGGTGTGCTAGAAAAAGTTCTGGACGTAGATAGGTACGGGGCGACAGAACGGACGTTTGGGCAGGAAGGCTTTAGAAAATGGCCGCAGGCGTCGGTTCGCACTCGGTGTGTCGTACGGGCCACGGGGTCACGGGGTAACGCCGACAGTTTACAGTGTGACCACCCTATTACGGTAAATGTTCCATGTCATTCGACCGGTGACTTCCACCCTCCCCACCACAAATCACCGGTAAAAACGTCATAAACAAACGAACGAAACGGATTCGATTTCGGATTTTGTTTTTTAGTTTTTACTGCCATGAAACTATAAAAAATGAAACGTCTAACAGTCTGGCTTAGTGGCGTTGTCTGCATTCTTCACAGTATTATATACAATAAACAATATAATTGTATAGAAATTTAAAATTTTGCGACTGCGCGTCATTGATTTTTATTTTTTATTGCGCATGGGCACAAAATGCGACGACGAACGCACACGGCACCTATATCAATATCATTATTAGGGGCCGGAACTTAGTGTATTTGCATCTTTTTTTCTTATGCTTGTCTACACTACATTTGACAACTTGAGGCTCGTTTTTATTCTATTCGACTTATGTAGCGCAGAATTCAATAGTACAAATTTAATTATGCATTTTTTCGGTATTTCTTGGTTGAAACGTCTGAATTTTTTATAAATTTGGTACATTTTATCCATTTTTGAAATTTTTTTATGTATATTTGCATTATTTTGGTTTAAGTTTGAGCTATAAATTATAATTATAAATGAAGGTGGCAGTACATGCGCATACTTTAATTGTCCAATATATAACACATTTAATGGTAAAAAACATATTTTATAATTTAATATTTTTTTGCAGAGTACCTAATTTAACTTACTATAATTTGTACAGTTTAATTAGTAAACAAATAAACAAGAAAAAGATAAACCGAAAGAAAGAATATTTATTTTAAGCAAGATAAATGTTCTATTAATATAATATTCGTGTGATATTTTAAATTTAAATCAAATATTCAATATCCATTTGTTATTTTTAAAATAATTGTTTGATGGATTGATGCATTTTAACTCTTTTTTTAAATAAATTAAAAAATGTAGAAGTCATCAAGTTCCGGGCCCTATAATTATTCATTATATAATGAACAAGCTGATCCTGCGCACTTCGTTGCCAGTGAAAATGACAACTCATATATATTGTTCAACTCCTTCTGGGAGTAACTCGCTGCAGTAAGTGCATTGTGCAACTCAGCCACCCTGGTAGGCAATGTGCGAAAAATAGAATTTATGCATGCTTGTATCCGATCTGCCCGATTAACCAATAATAAACAAATACTAATTATTTCTCCTATAACCAATAGCATCCATTTATAAACAAACATTTCCATTATACCTGTCTAACTCCTATTGGTCGTATAGCGTGAAGTCATAATATATATAGTCTTAGCCTTCCTCAATAAATGGTCTATCCAATACAAATATAATTTTTCAATTTGAAACCGAAGTTCCGGAGATTGCGTTCAACCAAACTAACTCTTCAGCTTTATAATTTCAGTATAGATTTATATAACTATACATTATTATATTATATGTATGAATTTAAAGGCTCGTTTTTGGTCAACTGGAACATAGTTTTTCCGGTGCGACCCATGGGGCCATGGTAATTTAGCCCTACTCCCATTTCTTTTTGTATAATTTATCAATATAATAATTAATAATATATTAAGGGCTCCGTCGTAATATCGTATTATGTATTAAGGAGTAATATTTTGGAAATTTCCATTTCACATGATTATTCACACAATTTATAATTGTTACAGTAAGTTACCTACCTAATTGGTTTTTAAATGTATTCTTAAAAACTCCATGAGTCTTATTATTGATTTTATTACAGTTTTCAAGTAATTTAGCAATGGTTGATGTTAAAGTTAAGTTATAAATTATAATTGGTCTATAATTCGTACAATTCTTAACATCAGAATTTTTATTAAGTGATCATTTATTTAACTATTAGGAATTAGTAGGTACAACAGTAAGTAAGTTAAAGTCGTTTGTACCAAAAATATTACGTTTGAAAATATCACTGTGTGTATAAAATATAATAATATTATCTAAAAGTATCACATACCCACGAATAATATTTTTAAATTAAGTGCAACAAAAAAACTAAAATCGAAATCCTTGGTTTTAATATGTAATTTTGTTCAAATTTGAACTTATATAATGTATGTCAAAAATAACTGTTTATATATTTTAGATTCTGAGCGAAGCGATGAATGTATTGATTTAACAATGATGTGTGTTTTTTAATTTTTTTTTTATTTTTGTGTCTGTCATCACCTTTTAGGACAGTAAAAGTGCTTGGATTTTCTTCAACAGTAACTTTTCTGATAGGAAAGTGCATCTAGTTGGTACTTTCCAGTAGTTTTCAAAAGCGACGTGAAAAACGAAAGAAAAATTAAGAAAAAACGGGAATTTTTACGCAAAATCTGTTTTCGAGAAAATCGATTTTGGTTTTTGGTGTAACTCTAAAACAAATGACCGTAGGGACATGAAATTTTGACTGAATGTTTATAATTGCATTTCCTATACACCATAACATTTTCCATATATTATTTTAGAGCTGTTTACGGACATTGTCAATTTCCATTTTTTTTAGTTTTTTTTTCTATAAATATCAATACAATTTTATCTGTTGAGTAAAAAAGCTTGACAATTTAATAGAAGGCTCCTAGCTTATTTTTTCAAAGGCAGATGAAATAAATTAAAAATCCTTAGTCACAGTTTTTATTTATAAGCATTTAAAGTTCAAATTTTGACAAAATACGGAAAAATCACGAAAATTAGCAAATTATTTTGAGTTGATAATTCATAAAAATTTTTCTTTTTAAATCTAAGATTTTAAAATGTAATACAAGATTATCCATAAGTTTTTCTACCTTTATCAAAAAAAAAATGTCTACAAGAAAGTCAAATTCAATTTTTATGAGCGTTTGAAATTCATATTTTTACAACATATTATGATATTCACTCGATATCTCATGTACGATTTTCTTATTTTGTTGTAATTAAAAAACGTATGACTTTAGATACTTGAAAATTTCACTGAATGTTTGTATTAGTATTTTCTAAACATGATACAATTTTGAAAATAATTTGACTCTTTTTGAGCTATTTACGGACATTGTTAGTTTTCAATTTTTTTAGTTTTTTTTTCTATAAATATCAATAAAATTTTATTTGTTGGGTAAAAAAGCGTGAAAATTTAATATAAGGCTCCTGATATATCGTTCTAATAGCAGTTGAAAAATATTAAAAATACATAAACACAACTTTTTTTATAAGCATTTAAAGTTCAAATGTTGACAAAATTTATCAAATTTTTAATTTAATAATTATTTTGTAGTTAAAAATGTATAAAGTGTTCAACTTTTATAGCTAAGGATTGAAAATTTAAAACAAGGCTCCACGTAAATAGGTTATATTGTATAAATTACTTTATTTACAATAATATCATCAAATATACTTGGTAATATCATAGAGCTGATTGACAGTTTTCGCTCAGAATCGTTTTTCGTATACAATGATATTATATCATTAAATTCAAATTTAACACAATCCATTACAGTGAACCATTTGTAACCTACTGAACAGCAGAGCGACATCTTACCCACTTTTATAGATTTTTTGGTTACAATATAAACTCTTTATGAGAATCCTTGTTTTAAAATTTCAACCATTATATATAGCTTAAGACTTAAACATTTTATAATTTTTTATATTTTAAAATTTAAAATTTTCGATGATTTGATACATTTTGTCAATATTTTAACTTTAAATACTTATAAAAAAAAAATTGTGCATATGGATCCTTAATATTTATTAACTTATATCTCTTCGGCTTTAAATAAGGGCAACTTATGAAGATGGTTGTACCTATTACATTTTCAATGTTTTGACCTAGCAAAAGTTTCTTGATCAACAATAGTTTTAATAAAACTCGAAATTTTCACTTGCCTATGAATACCTAAAAAAAAATCGAAATATTTCGATGATTTTATGATGCATAAAAATTGCTGAAATAAACATTCAGTAAATAAGTTATGTGTATATGCTTATTTTTTTTTAGTTACACAAAATAACAAAATCGATTTGATCAAATACCTACTGGTTTTGCATAAAAATGTTGGGTTTTCCTTAATTTTTTGTTTGTTTTTTCTTACCTTTTGAAAACTTATACACATTTTATTACTTTTAAGTCCCTAAATTATCAACTAGCTTACTTTCCTACTAAAAAAGATACCGAAGTAGAAAATCGAATCAATTTTGTTGCTCTAAAAGGTGATAAAAGACACAAAAAAAACACACTTCATTTTACAATCAATACATCCATCACTCGGCTCAGAATCTAAAATACATTGTCTGTACCATTCTATCTATTAATTATAAATTATAATTGTGAAGAAATACAATAACTATTCGACTATTTTGAGCAACTCAATAGAGAAGTACCTAACTGACAATTTTTTGAAATTACCTATACATAGTTATGAGTCTAACCTACCCAAAATAAATGAAGGTACCTATATAAAGACATTTTATACCTACGTAACTATTATTAGACATGGGAGCTCGGTAAATTTTACGATAATTTTTTTACCGTTTTAAAATTTGAGTGGCCACTCATTTTTAATTGTATTCGTATGCACAACATCGCTATAGTGACATCCATATCTCCACAATTCATGATATCTTCCAGCAAATAATTATTACTAAGACAATTTTTAACACCATCATCTCTGATTTACTTAAAATAATATTTTTAGTCCAATATAACTAATATAAGTTGGAAGTGCAGCACCCCTGTTGTGTGACAATGCATCCTTATAATATACAGGGTGATTCATAAAGCGTAAAAAACTCATTACCTCAATAAGTGTTAATGTTTTTGAAAATATTTTTTTACATAGTTTCAAGTTGTTAAAAAACTGTTTTTATTAAAAAATTATATTTTTAAATATTTTTTATCTATATAATTTTTTAAGTTTTTACTTTTTTGAATGACAGCATAGAGTTTTAAATTCATATTCCAAAGCAGAATATTTTTCTAAGTATTTTGATTCATAAAAATCTAATTTAGGGCGAGTAGTCTATGAGGTATAATCATTTAAAGTTTAGATGGGCGGAGTGGAGTGGTATGGGGTTACCCCGCAAATGTGTGTCCACTGCTCCGCTTGTCTAAACCTTAAATACTTATAAGTTATAACTTATAAACTACTCGTCCTAAATTCGATATTTATGTATTAAAATACTTAGAAAAATATTCTGCTTTGGAAAATGAAATTAAAACTCTATGCTGTCATTCAAAAAAGTAAAAACTTAAAAAATTATATAGATAAAAAATATTTAAAAATATAATTGTTTAGTAAAAATCTTGTTTTTTTAACAACTTGAAACTATGTAAAAAAATATTTCAAAAACATTAATACTTTTTGAGATAATGAGTGTTTTACGCTTAATAAATCACTCTGTATATAAATATAATACTTATTGGTTAAATGGTTAGCTTAGTTATAAAAATGTTATTGAGTTTGTATTAAATTTACTAAATAAAAATATTATACAGTATTAAAAAATTTACGTATATTTACATAAATTTACAAAAAAAAAAAATTACGGTAAAATTTGCATCTCTAACTATTATTAGGTATCTATAATCTATTAATATTGTATAATATTAGGCATTTAGGCATATCACATTTTTGCCTGTTTTCAATGTAATAACTAATAACTAACATGTAAGTACAACTAGTAAATTGTAGCATATTTATTTTATACCTACACTTATACACTTTATGCATCTCATTATTTATACATTTTGTATTTAGTTGAAGTAGTTGTATAATTTATAAAAACAATTTTTAGATGAATTTAACTGAGTGGAAAAATGATATACCCATTTGGTAATTTCCATTGTTTTGTAACTATTTCAGTTACCTAGGTAACACAAATTGACTCAGGATATAATATCACAACAGTCAGCTATAACTAATATTTTAAGTATATATTTCAATCAATAAAAATCATAAATATATAATTATAAGTTATAACAAAACCTAAATAACTGTTATGAAGTATAATACATTAAAAACTACATATCTGTTGAAATACATTATTTTATCGACATAGGTAATGTACTAATTAAACTAATTTATGTATCACTATATTTAATAAGTTATTAATAATAAGTAATAACTAATAAGTTGATTACAAAAAATTATAAAATAAATAACATTTATAACAATTTAAAATGATTTTTAATCAATCGTAATTTATTTGTAATACATTTTTTTTAAAACTATTTAACTATAATACTTGATTATAGTTATTTATTTTTCTTAATAATTACATTGATTATAAACAGCTACCTGTAGTATAAGTGTTCATAATAAATAATAATAATATATATAATTAGTTTAATTAAATATACTTAAATTATAGGTATAATAAAATAACAATATTGTGTGATATATATGAATTTATTTTGTTTTGGATAGTATTTATTCCCCTCAAATTAAGGATAAACTAAATATCTATTAAAATAATTAGACTATATCATAGTTGAACACATTGTTATTCTCAATGAAAATTATTTATAAAATTACAATATTTTACATAATTGTCTAACATAGACATTATATTTTAAACTAGGTAATAAATTACCTAATGGAAATACGGAAGACTAATTTTTGCTAAATAATTCGTCGATTGAATAATATTTATCTTTAATACAAAATTACAAATAAAAGTATTAATTTATAGTCACAATTATCTATTTGGCCATTTCCAGTTTCCTGTTGTTTGTTCATTTGGTTTAAGTAAATGTGGAATTTCCTTTAAACAACTTTTTGCCCACTCGGGTAGTAGATGTCTATCTTTTTGATCATAAACCATTACTACTCCTTGAGCTGTCACACATTTTACCTTACCCGTAGTCGTGTCAAGTTTTACTAGTGATCCATCACCATAATTTATACAAATTTCACCAGATTTAATTAAAAATGAACTTTTCAACTTACAATTTGTTGGTATGTCAGATTTCTCTTTAGCTATAGGCCTCCTTCCTAACGTCACTGGAAACACAGTAACCCCACTGTTAGCACTTGTATCAAGAGTACATAAAGTTTTTTCAACTAAGCAACAATGGTCATAGTATTTTTTGAATTGAATGTAAATTATTTTATCTGATTCATCTAAACATTCTGGTCGACTAAAAGATTTTGGTTTTCCATTCACAACTATTTTTATGTCTCCATTTCCAAGACTCGATACCATGGATCCATCATAAAAATGTGCTTCAAATGCTTTTCCATCTTCCATAAGAAGACATTTTGCCTCATCACTGTAAAAAACAACTTTGGCCGTCTTAGAAGCAATAAGCTTCACAAATTGAGCAGCATATGCATATTTTTTCCAATGATGTTGAGGAAGTGATTCATAACTATATACTTCATCAGCTCCCTTAACTGGTATAGGTGGAGGTTCTTCATGCAAAGTTACTCCTCTATCTTTATTGGGTCTATATATAACCATATGCTGACCATCAGAAGAAATACGTATTACTTCTACAACTCGCTCTTCTTTAGATTTTGATTTCATTTTAATAAACTCTACACAAACATCTCCATTATTTAAAATACTTAACACTTTATTTTTTGTTTTATGTCTATGTTTTTGTAAGCGTACTGTACTTAAGCAATCAGCCATTCTATTTGATGAACTTGTTTCGGGAAAGGTTTTAAATGACTGTAGAAATTTATCATCAAACACAGTAAACTGTCTATTTTCAGAATGCTGTGATGGAGCTATATGGTACATATTTTGAAAATTATTACTGTGGTTATGAAAACTTCTTATGACATTTGATGTGCAACATTCTTGTTTACTGGCTTCTGTATTTAATTGAAAATCTCTACAAGCTGATAATACATTTAAGTTAGACTTTCCATTGTGGTGATTAATTTCAATACTAGGATTATGAATTGAACGTACATAATGTAAGCCAGTTGAAGAACTACATTTTTCCTTATTAAATGAAATTGTATTGAAACCACTATCTTCAGTAAAATGTGATTGATGAAACCATATAGAAGGTCCATCACAAATAATTTTTTCTTGCATAAAATCATGATTTAATACACTCTGTAAATCTATACGATCTCTTGGGTTTTTTCTAAGCAAACAATTTATTAAATCTTTAGCTTTGTTTGATAAATAGTTTGGCAAAGAAAAATCACTCATCACAACTTTTGTAAGTGTGCTTTTGATAGCATCGGTGTCAAACGGTGGATGTCCCACTAACAAAGTATACATTAAACATCCCAATCCCCATAAATCTGTTTCTAGACCATGTGAGCTTCGAGTGGCAACTTCTGGTGAAATATAATTTGGAGTTCCACACATTGTCATATGTTTTTCATCCTTAGAATTTAATTGAGTCGCAAGACCAAAATCAGCAATTTTTACACGCATGTCTTTTGTTAATAACAAGTTTGTTAAAGTCATATCTCTGTGCACAATATTATGTTTATGCAAGTATAAAAGACCTTCAACTACTTGTCTTATAATATAACGAGCTTCAATTTCTGATAATTTGTTTCCATTACGTTTTAAATATTGAAGCAACTCACCATTATGACAAAGTTCTAATACTAAATAAACATGTCGGCAATCTTCAAAAAATGTATACAACTCTAAAATAGATGGATGCTTAAGTTGACTATGTATTTTTACTTCTTGGCGTACACGATCGATCATATTCTGCTTTTTCATTGACCAAATATCAATCTCCTTGATAGCCACTTGACGACCAGTTCGGCGGCATTGAGCATGATAAACACACGCAAATCCACCTTTACCCAAAAGTTGCAATTTTTCATAGCCATCAATGCTATCAGATAATGGTATTGTTTTGTAGGACAACATTGATACTTTCTAAAACAAAAAAAAAAATAAGTAATTTATAAGTTATAATTAATAACATTTTTAGAAATTAATTTTTTCTAACAATTCAAATTTATGTATCAAATTTAATAAACCTAGTAATATATGATAGAATTTATATGGTGGGCCTAAGTAAGTCTTTGATCGAGTGTTGGACCAAGATATTTAACAGTAGGAGAGCAAGGAATGGGCGTATCATATAGAGAAACATTAGGGCACGGAGCCTGTCTGAGGATGAAGGTAGTGTGAAAAGATTTACTTTGGTTAACTTTAAAACACCATTTGGTGAAGAAGTTTTCTATATGGACAAGATGATTTTGCAGATTTGTAGAGGCAGTGCGGGGATCATTGTTGATAAAAATTTTCGCTTTCTCATACTTAAATATATAGAAATAAAATTAAACCAAAAGCATTACATTGTTTTAGTGAAAACCATTATAATATATCATTGCATAACAATTTATAGATTAATTTTTTTAATTGGGTATTAAGTTAATAAACGGAATTTTAAATTATACTAACTAATTTTTAATTATAAACATAATTTTCATTTTGAAAAAATAATAAAAATGATTGAAGATTATAAAAATCATTTTCATCTAGTAATAGAAAATAAAACACATACAAATGATAATGTATTGACAATATTAAGAAACCTTCAAAATTATGTTTTTGAAAATTGAATAAATAGTGGACAATTTTTTTAAAAAAGAAAACTGATATTATTAAATTAATTTGGGAGTTTATATAGATAAACAACTATTGTATATTATGCAAACATTTGATCCTCATGGAAAAGACTTTTTCCGAAAAGTACAAAAACTGAAGTACAATTCACAGGTGTCTAGACAGTAGACTCCATAGGTGTTAGTTCAATAATTATGACATATTGACGCTCAATGTACTATCCCGAGGCAGAATTATCTGCAATGTTGCTAATGTATAAAGATAAAGAATGTTCAGAAATAATTAACCGGAAACAATTTGAAAATTAAATGAATTTTTATATAGTAAAAGATTATAATGTATATTATAAATTACATATATATTTTAATAGGTATCCACTTCAAGTTAATTTTAGAATAAATTATTTTATTTTTACCTAACTAGTACCTACCTAGTAATATTAATAAATATTATGGTCTAACTTTAAGTATTTTATCTAGTTAAGTATAAATAGTTAAATAATATCTAAAATAGGTACCTTTTTTCCTTTTAATTATTCAGAATTCCAGTTGAATAGGTATATAAATATATTTTGTAGCACTTTCATTTTTATTTGAAATTTAAAATGTCAATTAAAAAACTAATTACATTTTTTAATGGTTTGAATGGTGGTGTAACACCTAATATTAAAATAAGTAATAGCTAATAGGCCATTAACATTTAGGAATTTAGTATTAACATTCAAATTTTAAATTAAATCCAACTTAAAAATAATTTGTTTACATTATCGTAAATTCAAATGATAACGGAATTCAATATTATCACATACCAGATTAGATGAAAATATTTTTTTGAAAAATCATGGAAGAAATATTTTTAAATGCGAGATCACAGAATATTATTGTTATCTGTGGTGAGATCATAGACACAATAGTATATTATACATCTCGATGTAGACCTATTAACTAGTTTTTATTTTTTTCGAAATTCACCGTTACTTTAATGTTACTAAAAAAAAAAAATCGAAAATCCATTTCTTACTTAACCTAGAAAAGAAATTAAGGAATTAAAATACATTTTCAAAATTAAAGTCGGACTTTTGGTACCGGGTGAATTTTACTTCCGCTTATTGGTCTAAATCACAGATATCTATATAGTAGAGATTAGTATTGATTTCTATGGTCTAAATGCACGAAAAAACGACCCTCTTTCAACAGCCTTAACAGTACTTAATTTTTGTTTTGAAAAAACGCGCGAAGGTATCTAATATCTATCAGCGATCAACAACTAAATATGCAACAGTTACCCCCCTCGTATGCGCACATCAAGCACTAATGTCAGAGACTCGTCGCTTAATGTGCTTCAAATTGTTTACTAGCTATTATGACACGGTAATACCATAGTATGAATACTTTTAACAAGACTTTAGATGGCTTTAGACTTCAGCTGGAAAAAGTAAGTACAAGGGGTGTAAGATAGACAACCAAACGAACATCACCACTTTTCGAATCGACTCAAGAGTAAACAAACGTCAAAAAATCGATGTTTTGCTACCAGAGTGGCAAGAGTCCCATGAATTCTGGCATGAAGTATAATACGTCACCGACAGCCAATATTATCACGAGTGTTGTATTATTTCCAAGTTCTAGCTTATGAGCTGAAGCCCCTCCCCCCCATTGCCGTATTATTATTACTTTAAAAAAAAATATTTATCAAGTTTCAACCGTCAACTATAGTAAGCAAGACGTAAATTTCATATACGTCTTACCAAAATGAATTCATCTTTGAAAAAACATTGTGTTTGTATACCAATAATTTTGCTACTTGTATGAAAGACCTTGTATTAATTTTTCTAGCTTTAGCTATTATATACAAATATAATATTTTATAAGTTTTAAATTACAAATTAACTGTGGTTTTGACAAAATTTGAACTTTAAATGCTTCTAAAAAATAACCATGATGCCCTATGTATCGTTAATATTTTAGCTATAATAAAAACTGACGTATTACATTTTTAAGCTTTTTGACTGGATAAATAATTTTTTATTGACATTTATAGATAAAAAATCTTTAATTAATCAAATACAATCCAAGTGAGGACGGTATAACCAAGCTGGTTACCTAACAATTTTAACAAATTTTAATTTTTTTCTCCAATTATTTTAAACAAACATTGATCATTTTCAATTTGGACCTCCTGGCTCCTAAAAGTACCAACTAGATCCAATTTGCTTCCAAAAACATACATCGGACATCGAAGTTATCGAAGTTATCAGAGCATTAATTTATCTACCAGAGAAGTTGAGAAGTGTTTACAAACATTTTAAAATACCTAAAATAAACGTCTGAAATTATTAGACTGGACAAAATAAAAATAAAATTGTAACTAATTTTCAAACACCCCCCCCCCCCCCCCCTTGAAAAATCCTGCGTACGCCGCTGATTGGTATGTTTCTTTTTTGTGCATCCTTCTCATCGATTGAATAAGTAATTAATAACTAACTCGTCGGGTCTATTTTCCTCCAAAAACGAGATACCGTTAGCGTTTTCCTCTACTGACCGTTTTCCGCCAACACAAAAAGGTTGGATTCCATTTTCCTCCAAATATCAAAGTATTCAGCCAGTGTTGTTAGTTAATGTTAACCTACCGTAATTCGTAACACAAAGTCAGAGTAACAGTCGATAACACCGTAACGCCATATGATCGTGCACTTAAGTAAGCCGTATTCATTGAAAGTAGGTATACCTATGTCCTAAATAAGAAACAATGTTTTAATGCTATATTTTTTTCGCTGCCAAGCCCTCAATGCTCAAGGTATAGAATTATACATTACAAATTATTCGTTTGTATTGTTAAATATTTATTAAAGTGTGGTACTGTGGTCCAATTTCATGATATTGAAAAATAAGTATAGAATTTTGGTATTCATAATATTTATATTTCAGCCTGTTTGTGTAGGCGTGTTTAATTATATCATCAAATATTATTATTACATTGAATTCCACTATCCCAGTCAAAGGTATTTAAAAGATTGATTTGTAACTATTGTAAATTTGAAATCGCTATTTTAATATGAATTCAGAAAAATAACTAAAAAATAATGAGCTACGAACGTGTAAAATGTAAACGAAATAAATCACCAACTGGCTGAGACATAAAACATTGTGAGGCTGTGCGTATTATTTTGAATATATCTATTATTCGGTTCTTCCATGATTTGTTATCGTATCTTTTTAAACAATAACCTATTTCAATTTGGCGGTATAAACACAGAATATAACAATAAACTTCTGTATCAGTCTGTGTTTGTATCATGAACTACGAGGTGTGAAGCTGAGTAAAGATGGATTGTAGGAAGTATTATAATCCTTATTAGTAGTTATCTGTGAATATTGTACAAGATTATTTTAAAAACCATCATGTCAATATTAACTTTCAGTAAAAACCGTTGTTATTAATTATGATAATTTTCGTAAAAAATGACAATAGCAATAAAATATACTCTGAAATATCAGTGATTATTCATTATAATATTGTCATGTTGTTGATAAATTGAAAATTCTTATATTTAAAATAATGTTTACAATTTGTGATCATGAACATCGATCATATCAATGTACTATAGTAATATGAGTAGTTATTTGTGGTAAGTAACAATATTATGATAAAAAAATAAAAAAAACGGGTAAAGGGTTTCAAAAAGTATTTCTCTAGAGTTCTTCATTAATTATGATAGTAAACAGGTTCTTAATTGTTCTTATATACTTAAAATATATATGTCATGTCTTGTTCATAATACCTATTGACTATTTGGATTATTATTTAAGAGGTAAAATAGGTTTTTAAAGTAAAATTTAACAAGTTTAAAAAAATATCTAAGCAATAATAATTAATAATTTTAAATAGGTAGTTGTTTGGTATCATAAATTTAAAAAAATTATAAAACGCATGTATATGCATATTTATGCATTAGTTTATACATTAGTTTTTTTCATGTAGATTAGATACCTTTTAAAAAAAAACTTAATATCATTAATTGTTGGAATAAAAAAGGTTTTATTACCCAGGCTCATTACGTATGATTTAGGGTATGTTTTTATCGTGTGTATTATGCTGAATCATGATTTTTACTGTTTTGAATTTTCCAATTTGAACATTTAACATTTTAGCACAGGCCTAAATATAATTATTTCTACAATTTTTTTTTCTTATATTGACATTAGTTCTATATTTATTAATTGTATCTAATTTATTTATTATTATTATTTCTAGCTTGAAACATAATGAATGAAATGGAAGAACGAAAATGGTTAAAAAAAAAAGAAAAAGCATTGTCGGATAATAATTTTGAAAATCTTTATTATGCTTGTAAAGAGTTGGCTGATATTTATGTCAACCAGGAAGATTATCAACAAGCATTAAGCCAGTATGAACAGTGTGAAGAAGCTGCTAATCGTTGTGGTGATGAAATACGTTTGGGTGTTGCAAATCGAATGATTGGTGAAATGTATTGTTATTTGAATGATTTTAAAAATGCTATTAAGCATCAGAAACTTCATCTTAAAATTTCTAATTCTAAAAATGATGTAGTCGAACAGCAAAGGGCATTAGCCACATTAGGTCGTACTTATTTTTTACTCTCTGAAACGTTAGACGACATGGATAACAAATCAGAAGTACTAAATACATCTGTTAAATATTATCTTAAAAGTCTAGAAGTATGTAATAAACTAGGTAAAGAAGTTGGTACAAAGACTTTATCTGAGATGAAAGCAAGACTGTATCTTAACTTGAGTCTTTGTGAAGAGTCATCTGATGAATTGAATAAATCAATGGACTACATAAATAAAGCAATGAAATTATGTTCTGACGCAGATTTAAACGAAGAACTGTGTAAGTGTTATTCCATAAAAAGTACTTTATATTCTAAGCAAGACAATTTTTCAAAAGCAATTGCTTGTGTGGATCAAGGTCTTCAAATTGCATCCAGACTTTCAAATAAAAAGTATATCGGAACAGAACTTTTATGCCTTAAAGCTGAACTTTTAATAGATATCAATGACTACCAGACTGCCAAACGTGCAATGATAAAAGCATACAAACTAAAAGTACCCATTAAAAATGAATTTGAAGAAGTAGTAAAAAAATTAAAAATTATTGTTGTTATGTGTCAAGTTGAAAATAGTTTACTATTGGCATCACAAATGGATTACGAACAACGAAGACAATTAAATGAAAAACTGGGAGATGCTTGCGTAGCACTGAAAAAATATTCTAAAGCAATTACTTATTATGAGAAGATGTTAGAAAATTCAGAACGTTGTGGTATGACTGATAAAAGTTTAATACCTTGTTATGTTTCATTAGCACAAACATACAAAGATAATAAGCAATACTACCAAGCGTTGGAATATTTTTATAAAGAATTGAATATTTACAGTGAAAATAGTATTGAAGCTTGTAAAACTTTATTAAACATTGCTGATCTTATGGAATCTCAGTATGACCCATTTGATAAAATTTGGTCAATATATGAAAGAGCTAAATGTATTGCACAAAAAAATAATGACGGACACTTACAGTTAGCAGCAGTATGTATTTTTAATACATGTTTCATTAAAGCTTAATAATTTTCTTTTGTTTAAACTTGTTTTTTTTATTGTATTAATAATTTGTTTCAGGTTAAAGGAATGAAGTGTTTAGCTGAGGATAGAAATCAACCAGAATTAATCAATGACTTGAGAAGTGAATTAAATAGTCTGTTAAAATTCGAAACTGATTCAGCGGAAGAAGAGTACGATGTTCCAGATATTTGGGATGAAATATCATTAAAAGACCTTTCAGATATCGACGAAGAAGAAGATGATAGAAAAAGAAAAAGGCAAAAACAAACTACAATACCTGAAAAAAAAAATGAAAAGGGAGAAACTCCTATCATTCCTGCTTGTGCCAAGGGTAACGTTAAATTAGTTTTAAGCTTATTAAAACAAGGTCATTCAGTAAATGCAGGTGATGCTTTAGGGTGGACTGCTTTACACGAAGCTAGTAATTATGGATATGTTGATATTGTTAATGTCCTTTTAGACCATGGTGCTGATATTAATAACCGCGGTGGACCTTGTTGTGAAGGTATTACACCTTTGCATGATGCTGCAGCATGTGGTCACCTAGAAGTTATAGATTGTCTTTTAGATAGAGGTGCAAATCCTTTGGTTAGAACAAATAAAGGAGAGACACCACTTGATTCGCTGATAGCTTGTCGTAACAGAGTGATTTTAGAGGAAAAAAAAGAGTTGGATTCAAATAAACTGGCTCATTTTTGGTCAATTGTTGAACGTCTTGGCGAATGCTTACGGAAAGCTGGCTACACTCCACCTGTACCTTTGACTGATGTAGAAGAAATATTAAAGAATGGACAATTACCCACAGATAACTATTTAGGAGTAATACCTGACAATCATAAGAGGTCAAGAAAGCCTTATGCTGATATCGAGGATTTTGATAGATTAGAGAGAAAAGAAAAAAATATTGATGTTGATGACGTATATACATCTGGTGCTGCAGAAGACTATAAACAAACCATTAGTCAGTTAAAAAATCACAGCAAAAGACGGCGAGAAAGTGAAATACACTATGAAATATCACAGCCGCCATTGGTTGAAAATTCGGCCGATGAATGGTTAGAAGAAGATATAATTATTAAGCCGAAAAAAAGATATTGTACTGAGACAACTAAGCACAATTATTCACCGATTAAAGAATTCAATTTTGAAGATAACGACAATTGGCTTAATGATGAAAAAATACCTGATATTTCTTCGGATGTTGAGTCAAACAAAGAAGTACAACATTTTCTCCCAGATTCTGATGAAGATTCTGATAGTATTATTGTTATTTCAGATCAACAAAAAACTTTAGTTAAAAATAATTATAAGCCTCTAATGCTATCCACAAGTAAAAAAAAACATCAAAGTAAATTAGAACATCAAGGGTTTATAAATATAAAAAATATTTCACCGGAAATTGATGAACCAGCTCCAATATTTCAATCTGTGAAAAGAGATGAAATTGCGAGAAACATTAATCGTACAATTAAGGTGCGCGTCAAGGATAGATTATTCCTTGTACCAATACCTGCAACTGAGGAAAATATTAATTTAAAATGGCTGTCCACTGAAGTTTCAAGGCGTTATCAAAAACTTGAAAGTGTGAATCCTATTTTAAATTTAACTACAGATGATGGAGCTTTATTAGACGAAAATGATCCTATTGATTTAGTATATGGGTTACAAGAAGTTTTGGGTAATATCATTGGTTGGAATACAGAGACTCTGATTGAAACTTATAAAAAATTATGTGTGGAATCAAATACTACCTTCGATGGATCAATATCTCAATTTTTAGATGTTCTACAGGCAACTGGAACTTTAGACATGTCAGATTATATGATGGTGCCTAATGTTTTAAACATAACGCTGAACGTAGCATGTCATTATCATCATTTACAACTATTATGCTTGTCGGGTGTGGCTCTTGAAGACAATGGAATGAAAATGTTATCAGAATACATGTCTAATCTACAGCAGTTAATCAAACTAGATGTAAGTTGCAATAATGTTAGTTCTATTGGTATAGGTTATTGGACAACATCAATAACTAATAATAAATGTCTAATTAATCTAGAATCTTTGAATATTAGTCATAATCCTATTACTAACGCAGGTCTAGCTCATCTCCGTGTAATTACTCAGCATTCTACTAGTCTACGATCTTTGTACCTTCGAGATATAGATATCAACCATGATTGTTATGATTATGCATCAGAGTTGTATTTAGATAATATTGAAGACCTAGACTTGAGTTTCAACATGTTAGGACGAACTGGAGTTTCCGGATTCTTCATACGACTTGACCCGATGCGTTTGAAATATTTAAATGTACGTAATACAGGTTCATCAATGGTGTTACGAGAATGCACGCTGTTTTTAGAACGTAGTCAAGCAGATTGCCTTCATTCAATAGATTTATCCAGTCTTGATCTTGAAGATGAAGACTTAGATTTGTTGTGTAATTGTTTGGAATCTGCTGGAAATTTACAGCATTTGTGGTTAGCTGACAATCCAAAAGTTACTCAAATGTGCATAGACAGAATCAAACATTTAAGTGTTAAATTTGTCCATATGGCTGGTTGTAAACCAGTTGATATTTCACAATTTGACACTATTGATCTAGAACAGATGTCTATATCTGGATATGGTGATTCAACTTTATTTAAAAATGCTCCTTACAATGTAAAAGTATCGCTGTGATTAAACATAATTTTTATTAATTATTTATAACTTATTTTTGTTAAAAATGTAATAGAAACTATACTATGTATTAGTTGTTATTTTTCTACTTTAAGTTATACTTTTTGTAACATAATTAACATGTTTAAAAAATATTAAACTTTAAATATATGTTTTGTATTTTAATTGCAATTAGTTTTATCATATTATTATAATTTAATTTAAAACAAGAACTTACTTTAATACATTTAGAAAAAATTGAGACGACAAAAATTAGTTTAGATTCTCGGCTATTTATGTGAACTAATTAAAATTGCCGCAATATTAATTATATTTAAAAGAAAGATTATTTATGTACTAATTGAAAATTAAAAACTAATTTTCTTGATGTTTGAGTTAAATTTTTTTATAAAAATTAAAATGTCGACAAAGGTAGGTTTTAATATAACTAGATTATGGTAGTTAGTAACTAATCTATGATGATGAATGTTTAAATATAATATGTTTTGTAGACATGTACAGTATATTAAACTCATTATACATTATATTCATAATTCATCCTTATAGTAATAGTTAACTTATATGCAATATTTTTCGATTTTAGACCCCTAAAATAAAAAATGTGTTATTCCAGAGGTTTAGATGTACAATTACACACTTTTAGTGTGAACAATATTGAAATAATACTAATTTGACTATTAACAATTACTCCTTTAAAGGTTTAATATTAGACTTTTGTAACCGATATACTGAGTGGCCGCTGCAGTCTGTAATGATTGCACGTTAATTACTTGACTCCTGTTAAACAATTTCACGTACAAATAGTATTGATGCATAAAATGGTTTTTTTCATATCTTGTAAGATTTCTTAATGGTAGTAGAATGTAGGTGTATAATACAATTCTTCACATTGTAAATTACCACAAACTTGATTTTTCATACTTCTTATTTCCAAGAAAAGTAGGTAGCATGCATTGATTTACCATTGGTTTATTATTATTTATTATCTACTAAAATAATTATAATTTAAGTTGTCATGTTAATGATTCTGATTGGCACCGATTATTGTCTAACACTGAATATTATTATTATTAAATAAATACTTTTTATGAAATCAACATAGAATACAATTGTACATTATATAATCATTTAGCCATCCATATTCTGCCATTGTGACATAAATAAAAAACCTACCTAAATAGTAAATATACCTGTCTATAGATATTTTAATTTTTTAATCTTCTATAGGTCTATATTCTTTAACTGGTAAATAGAATAATTATGTAATAAAGTTATAATATTACTATATATATATGCTATTTTATTTACAATTGCACAAACTATTATTACTAACATCAACAAAATAATTATTTATTAAATATTATTTCACAATAATATTAAATGACTGCTATTAAATTAACAACTGCTATAGGTAATTATATTTTGTTATATTTAAATGTGCCTACTGATTTAAACATGTTTGATATTTTTGTGATTGTGGCAACCACTATATTGATCAACTGTCAGGTGTAATTATATTATAATTACTTTTGGTCCATTGCCAAATAAAGCTTCATGCGGAGACCTTTTTATATTATTTTAGTTTCCAATGCTCGGAAGAGTTTTTTGAAACTGCACAAAATCTAAGTTAGCTGCATGTGTCTATTAAAACTTTTTTATTTTGCCGTTATAACTTATTATAGATATTATCTATTATCATTCATCGCTCGAGTACCCGGCACTCATATGAGATATTACTATGGGTAATCAATAATTTATAATTTATTTCATCAAAACCTCGGTATAATATGCTCTCAATATTTACAGATAATCATTCCATTTAACGTGACTAAGGAATTTTCTCCGTACTCGTAGTCCAGTCAAAATTTACTAATAGTTGAAATAACATCTGAACCATTTTAAATCATAACTCCGAATATCGTAGTTAATTTTTATAAACATTTCGTCATGATTATCTATACCTAGGTACCTATGTTATAGAACATCTGAACATAGGTATATTTAATATTATTTATACATATGTGCTATGTGATTCATGTATTTGATATCGATAGTTGAATAAAATATAATACTGTGTACGATTGTCTTAAAATTATTAAAAATAGTTGTCAGTTGTCACCTTATAAAATTGATTGTACCCCTCAAAGTGCCTAGATAATATTATGAAGATAAATGAAAACAGTAATAATGTAAATTATAATGACTACGCATATAAACTTATACAGTTATACGGTAGATAATGTGGTTGTATTCTTAGTATACTAGAAATACTAGTATTTAATATTTAGTATTAACTAATCTTTAAGATGTTTAGAACATAACGTTTACTTTTAAAAAGCCGTTAGGTTATAAAGATAATGTTATAGGTAGCTAAGTAAAGTACCTATATGTAAATAAATAAAAGAATATTAAAAATCAATACAATTATCTAATCACATTATTATCGTATAAGCAATAATATTGAGGACGTTATAAAACACGAAATCGTTTAATTATCCATTTCAATATGACGATGATCACGCGGCGTTATGGATAGGCAGGCTATATACGTGTACACCGTCATCTTGAGTTTGTTTTTCGGTATCACATCTCGTGGTTTTGTATCATATTAATTCCAAAAATAACTGTTCATATTATAGTATTTAATACTTAATAATTTAAAACCTACCGATTATTAAAACTGCTCGATCGCTCCACAATTTAATAGTGGCCCTTGAAAGTTGAAATCTAAATAAAAGCATCCCTTTTTTGGCTATTCACGCGTGCAGTTGCATAGGTACCATGCGAGCCCCGTGGCCTATATACTTACTTAAACCTTTATATTTTGTAGTATATGCGTATAATTGCATCACACCATTTCCGAAGTTCCAAACTATTATATGTTTAGTCGACATCTTGTTGAAACACGGCGGAGGTAGTATATATTTATAGGTAAATATAATATATTCATCAAATTTTTAATATTGATATGTAAAACATTTGTTGTAGATACTTAAATTTTATAACTGGACTTGGACTATTGAGCTCGTGTCAATTGTATAATTCAAATAACGCCAGAAAAATAAAGTGTGATTATTTATTACAATTTCTGAAAATACAGTTTTAAAAATCGGAATCAAATTATACGATCTACAGTGTACCTAAAGTCTTCATGTTTCAAATAAATATTATCGGAATCTGACTATTATACGAAGTGTGAGAGTTTTTCTCGCCAGACGACTTTATGTACCCGCTAAAGTCTAAAAACTTGTTGGATATTATACGGATATAAATGCCCGGGTTTCTGTGCGACGGTCCACCCGAAAGGTATTGCTCGTGAGTTCCTGGAACTTAAAATTAATTTTAAACATTGCGTAGTCATTGCTACAACATATGCGTTTAATAAATGCGCAGACACTGCAGAACGTAATAATTTACTAGGTTATTATTACCATTATTATTATTATTTTTTTAAATGCATTTCAATAGTACAAAATATAATGATATGAGACAATTAGTGTAATAAACAAGTTGTTCGACACGAACTAGTATTACCGTTTTTACTATAATGTGTAAATAGTTCATTTACTGAACTATTGTATTTACACATACAATATTAAATAATATAACACAATAATATGAATAATTTATTTTACGATAAAGTGAATTGCTAATACCTTTTGTTTTGATTTTGACGGCTGCAGCGGAGGATCTGTGTGTATATATTACTACCCCATACTGCTTCCATCGTTTATTGATACACAACATAAACAATACCAAACCAGTGCGGAGACGTGCGGCAGTCGTGAATAAGGTAATAGTCTCCCACTAAAATCCCGTACGAAAATGCAATACCTACTACAAATAGAATATACTCAAAGTTTATTTGCGAGTCAGGATGTCTTCCCGACTCGGATCGCGGAATTTGTTCTGGGAAGGAGGTGAGGGCTTGCATTTTGTCAGCAGCACAGGCCCTGATAATTCATATTTTTAATTTAAGTATTGTTAAAAAACTGGGGGCAAAGCCCGCTATACCTAATTTGCGCCTATATAGAACGGCCATCCTCGCACGAGTCGGATGTCCGTAGGGCCGCACAGCAGATTCTGGACGTCACTCGGGGCGGTGTTCCGGCAACTGGTAAAATGCTTTCACTGTCCATCAAGTGCAATTCTCCCTGCAGTGCCCCGGGCAGTCGAATAGCGTGTGTTCGACAGTGTCCCCCGGTTGCTGGTAGAACAAGCACGTCAGTGCAGCGCTCACCATCCGACGCAGGTAGTGCTTGAAACAGCCGTGTCCATAAAGATCCTGGGTGACATGGATAGTGAGATGTTTAGTACATCTCCTCGACCGTCTCTTCGGGTCCGGAATAATCTTGCACGTCGAGGTCACGTTGTCCACCTGCTGGCCCAAGAAGCGAGCACGATGTTGTGCTGACGACATATGCTGAATAAGTTTTGGAAACTTTGTTGGCACATTAATTATATTTTACATTAATTTCCTAGTGTTTTGATTATATAAATCATATTTTTTATAAGTGGTATGTTATAGTTATGAAGTAAACTATACCTACTTGTATATATTATTATATTATGGAGATCAAATAAAAAAATGTATTTTTAATAAGTATTGGACCTCCCCACCTCCCTCTGACGAATTCCTGGGTACGCCAGTGATTGAAACTATCAAGACTGCACAACTTCACTGGCCACTGCAAGGCTGCACACATTGAAGTATTTACCAATTTACCATTTATCGATTTAGGTTGTTATATAATAATTGTCCGATATACTAACAGGTATATATTTATCTATTTCACATATTTAATATTATTTTTTTTATCAAATTGTTCCAAACTGGTTTTGGAGAAGGGGTAATTGCCTTGTATTACTCCGGATCCACGGCGGCACCAAACAAATATCACAATATTATGATTTACAATTTTCCATTGCGCGTCTTTATACGATTTAGATTACTCAGGAAGTTGCAGTTGTTATTATAATATACAGTGTTGTTCCTTCTTACACACATACCTACACTTTTCTCGAAAACGACCAGCATATGCGTACGGAAAAAAATTCGCGATTATTGCGAATCTCAAAGTATGACTATTAGTGGTAGGTATATATAATATAATAATATATTATATTATTATATCGGTTACATATTATTATTATATTCACCTGTTGCATTCGCAAACCCATACCTATATAATGCCGCAGTGTCGCGCATGATGACGTATATTATATAGTGTCTATATAATATACCCTCGCGGTGTTCCTACACGTATATAACACACTTAACTACCCACCGGGTAACCAGCTAACCGGCAGGCCTGAATATGACGTGTGCTGTGCGAGACGATGGAATAATAATACTAAATATTGCAAAGACACCATAACGCTGTGATAATAGCGAAACGGCTTTGGGCGTCTGCGCAGCTGCGGCTCCTATATAACACCGCGCACACTAGCACAATTGCACACACACACATACGCACACACACACACACACACACACACACACACACACACACACACATAACGGAACAGGTATATAATATAATATACATAATACGTTCATGTACCTACACTGCATGTACGATCGGCTACCTATATAACCAGTTATACATATATGACGATTAAACCTGATTATATATAATATATTTTTTTTTTTAGAAATATCGAGCCACTCGCCTTGAACCGTTTTAAAATTTAATTTGTTTCCCTTACTTTTGAACTGTTTCAAAATCGTAGAACAGTGTGAAACGCATAATTCGTCAAATACTATTTTATTATTGTTATTACTTATTATTTTGTTTCCACACGGCTAGGTTTTCGCAAATATACGTTTTCATTCGTTCGTATAGTACACAGTAATGCATATTTTATTGTTCGTTCGGTATATGGGTAGGTACTATATTATACCAAAGAGATTCAGGTTTTCTATAACCAGTATATAGCCGTATAGGATTCGTTATTACCGCGTGTATATTGTAATATGTGTACGTACGATTATAAGATTCCTATAATGTATGCATAAACGTATATATAGGCTTATATACCACACATATGTACATACCTAATGATAATATATAGGTGAGGTGATTTATATATATGTGTGTGTATGTATATAGCGGAAAATTAATTCCAGAATAATATACCATTGCACGGACGGACACATTAAACGATGTTGGGGAAGGTGCAAGCACACGATATTATAATAATTTATATGCCGTTCCCGGGAACATTATATATAAAAACGCGTATCGACTGCAGTAATAATAATATTATTGTTAAGTAGTCTCATGGTCTACGTCGTGGTGTTAATTATGTTATACTATGGACACAGGCACACGCACTAGTAGGATTACCAGTAGGTTTTCGGTTAAACATTTTTAGTAAGCCCTAAAACTGTGCGAAGTACCCACGAAATTGTATTGTCATAGCGCATCATATCGTACAGCAGTGAACTATAATATTTTGAACAGTCCGGTCTAAATAATCTCAAAAATAACAATACATATCACGTAAGTCGTAGCCTGTAGGCTATTTGAGAATTTACTATCAATAATGATACGAATTAAGACAAAATAAATGAGACGATAATGCTGTAATTACGTTAAAAAAAAAAATCGAGATCAGATTTCGATGTGGACGCGAGATCGCAGCGGAATGTAGCATTATATGTACCTAGTTATGTCTTATCAGTTATCTTAACTAATAACTATACAAATAGCAATAATAGTTCAACGCATATAACGTACGAATATAATATAATGTGCATAATCAATATTAAATGCTGGTAATTAATGATACCACGAAAAATAGGCAGGAGGTAGTTGAAATTATTAAATAATCGATCCACGCAACTATATGGGCACGGACCAGTTGCGCCTAAATTATTGAAATGTCAGCTGATATAACGTATAATAATATCTATGTATAATACATAGCGCTCACAATATTATTTACCGGTCAATAACAGACCAGTTTTGCTCGAGTTTTACCTAGTCCTACGGGCTACAGATAGGTATTATGTAGAAACACTTTTACTAAAAATGTTATTAATTTACTTACAATTTGCATTATTGTGACGGTTTAAGAAGGATGACTTGGTATGGTAACCCACCGGGCCACCAACCATATCAAATTGTTCTTTTTCATCTTACAACTTTGTCACAATATTATGGTCCTGCATTATTTTTTATTTATCGTTGTCGTAGTGGCATTGAGCTATTTATCTACGAAACGTTTATTTGTACGTTTTATACTGAGTGCGGGGACCTAGGTATTTGAAAAACGTTTTACTTTATAGATTAAAAAACCCAAAAAGCTGTTAGGTATATAATAATCTCACCAAAATTCACAATCGATAACGAATATACATCGTCAAAGAAGAAATTAAAAACTAAATACTTAATAATGGTTTTTGGGATATAGGTAACTGTAAATACCATTTAAGGATATATGAATAAAAAAAAATCGAAATAACAAGGATTCTTGGTTAACTCAAATGCCTCATGGATGACGGACGGGTCTCCAAAATTGAAAAAATACCTGTCAGAAAGAAAAAAAATATTTTATAAAACCGTAGGTAGTACATAAAATAAACTGTCAAAATCGTATATAGATACAGTATACGAGATTAACGCTTTTAAGCAGATAACGGAATAACAACGATTTTGAATTAATATTATTATTACTATTATTTTTTTTTTAAATATAAAATTATTCATATTACCTTTTTGTGCATTTATCAACCTTGGGTTGTACATGTTATTTAATATTTAGGCTCGGAGAAGATTATAAAATATAAACCGCTTGGACTGTGATGCTTAGATTATATTATATGGCTTGAAAAATTAAGTCGATGGAAAATGTTATTTGTTACTTAATTCTCTATACACTTGTTAAATAATCACTTCTCATTTTATTTTAATTCCTGTACGGCTGTATACCATTAATTTAATATTCAACAAACCCCATTTTTATATGCATGATGAGTAAAACGTGTTTGTATAATATGTTTGAAATTTTTAATTTCTGGAATTCAAAACCGGTGTACCTATATTATGTTTCAAGTTCACGTGACACAAGATTTCACGCGGCACTCGTTAAACATGTTTTTTCCTCCTTTTTTTTTTTCATTTCAGTAATTCTTCTTTATACTTATATAATAATATTCACTGGATTTACTGACATTACCATCCCGAAATGTGTCTATTGTAATAAAAGAATAGTAGTTTTTTCTTAGTAAAATTGATTACGTAGGTATATATTATAGCTACACATATTTTCATTGAACTCGTCTTGAATATGTCAACGGACAATACGGATAAGCTATAGAGGTACCTACCTATCAAACTTGCTGCAGGTTACATGTTAACAATTTTATTGTTATGTATACTTACGGTCTTCGGTATATGCATCATAATATCACATTCTAGTGTATTATTAAGATTTATATTGTATAATCATTTTCATAAGTTTCTACGTTCAATGCGCATAGATAGTAAGTACCTAAGTAATGTATATATTTGTCTGATATACTTTTCAAACTGCAGATAGGTAACTTCACCGAAGGGTGAAAAAGCAATTGGTAATCATTGCGTCGACCATTATAAATATATTACGAATAATTTCTTATTATATTTTACATTTTAAGACAAAAATTAAAACTCACTATTTCTCAAAATTTCCTAAATGGAAATTTAAACGTTTTCTGCAGTTTTTGATGATAATATTATAATATCGTGGGTAGTATTATTGTCAATGACTTTTATGGTCCATTTTTTTGAAACTAATAAATTATTTGTATAGAATTTAGCACTACCTATAGTTTTATATTTGTTTTTAAAAAATGTACTTATCAATTCTGTGCCACAGTCAACAGTATTATATTAATAGCTTTAATAGTGACTATATATTAATAAAATTGTTAAGTTGTTCTTGTTGAGATAATCCGTTTAATCTGCAGTACCTATATATTATGATATTGTGTTTTCGCTATTCTATATACCTACCTTATTCAATAAATTATAACTTATTTAAAAATGTTAATTTTTTACTGTTTTCTGTCGATCACCTAAACATTAACATAAACACGGATGGGATACAGCAACTAGCTGTTGGCTCACCTCGACCGGTGCGAGGCTGCCGTGTTATATATTATTTTTTATTTGAAAGCAACAATAAATCATTGCATTCGGAAAGCGTCTGTGAGCTCAGTTTACTTTAGTGTTTATAGGTAAAGGTAGTTTTTCAAATTTTAAGTGCTCATAAAAATATATACTTTCGAGTAAATATTTTCGAAATGTTATGAATATTACCTATAGTCGTCACGAATCTTAGATAATACTGCAGGGAGAAGTTGCACTACATGTTTTGGAGTAATCATGGCCGACAAAGCGACGGGAGTTGTTTATTATCAAATTACCTTAAACATCTTCTTTCAGCCATCTTAAAACTTGGATTTATATTTAAATTTCACTACACTGCAACAGGGTGAAATAATATATTATCAACGAATAGTGGTGTGTACGTTTTAGGCAACGAAATAAAGTTCAAAATATTATTTTATATTACTGATAAAAATAATAATTGTTTTATTAAATCGTTCTCAAAATAATAAATTATAATATCATACCTATTTATTTATGAATTTATGTGACGATATGGTCCCGCAGTTTAACCCTTTTTATAAACATGTACATAATATTACATTATTACATTTATGTATATATAATAAAGCACGAATGTACAAAGGCACAGTTAATTTGCTTGACACCTCACGGTCATAATAAGCTCCGATAAATGAATAATTTACTGCTTTATTTTGAAACATGGAATTGCATCTATAACAATGCATACAATACACACACATACATATATTATATTATATACCTACAATATCTTTATTGTTTCCTTATTATTAATTATTATTATAGTTATATAATTATTGCAATTGCATCGCAATGCAAAGGTTAAATATAATTACTAAGACTATTATAGGCACCATATTGTAGGTATTGTTGAAGATGATAAAGTCTGCCTATAGATGAAGTCATATCGATACCAGTATCCTAAATAATATATAATTATAACGCTAGTCGTAAGTCGTGTATAGATAGTGTTGATGAGTACTCTAATATATGGTATGAGTAATAGTAATAATAATGATTTAAATGACCAATAACAGTATAATAACATATAACATATACCTACCTTTAACCAAACCTATATTATACCTACTTATATATGTATAGGTAGATATAAAGATTATAGTTTCTATATAGCACGAAGGTGTTCGTACAATATGAGTTTTAAAATAATGGCAGTATGGTGAACACCAGTATGTAGTATAGGGCAAAATAAAAAATAATATATAATATAATTTCGTCATTCATCCAATTTATGGAAAGGAAAAATTAGTTTATATATATTTTATTATTATATTCTAAAAAAATATTCGAGAAAACAAAATAGAGCATATGTATTACATATTATGTAAGTACAGGTAGTTGAGAAAATATTTAGGCATGAGCTTTATCGCCTTATCCATTTATCATTGACCGTTGTTATTTATGATTTATATACTTATCATACACGATTGTAACAAACCTTATTTAATTATATATATATATTATGCATAATATAGTACCTATTTAGGGGCGTTAACTGAAGGCTTACACTTAGTATTTGTCTTTGCATAATAGAGTTTGAAATTATTGCTACCTATTGCTATTGTTATAAAATATAGATTTTTATTTGTATTTATGTGCCTATATGTTATAACTTGTAAGGATACGTCTTTTTATCCCCATGTGATACATCTGTCTTTCTAATAACGCGTAAGACATAACATATCGATTTTTACATAGAATAATCCATTATAATAATATACTCTGTTGTTTTTAATATTTGAGTAGGTAATTTGATCAGTTTGATCAAATTTAAAGTCGGGATTATTATTTAGGGCCATCGTATAGTATTTTTATGATATTTTAATTTTAATTACCATGAGCATTAAAAAAAAAAACTCATAAATTGTTTCAAAATTAAAATAATATTAAAAAAAAAAAAAGGTGGATAAGTGGATGTCGCTCTGCTGTACGGTAGGTTACAAGTGGGTCACTGTAATGGATGGTGTTAAATTTGAATTCAATGATATAATATCATTGTATAAGAAAAACGATTCTGAGCGAAAACGGCCAGTCAGCCTATGATTTTACCAAGTATATTTGATGATATTATTGTGAATAAAGTAATTTATATATAACCTATTTACGTGGAGCCTTGTTTTAAATTTTCAATCCTTAGCCATAAAAGTTAAACATTTTTAAATTTTTAACTACAAAATAATTAATAAATTATAAATTTGATAAATGTTGTCAAAATTTGAACTTTAAATGCTTATAAAAAAAAATTGTGCCTATGTATTTTTAATATTTTTCAACTGATATTAGAACGATATATCAGGAGCCTTATATTAAATTTTCATGCTTTTTTACCCAACAAATAAAAATTTATTGATATTTATAGAAAAAAAAACTAAAAAAATTGAAAACTGACAATGTCCGTAAACAGCTCAAAAAGAGTCAAAATATTTTCAACATTTTATGGTGTATAGAAAATGTTAATATAAACATTCAGTGAAATTTTCAAGTATCTACAGTCATTCGTTTTTTAATTACAATAAAATAAGAAAATTGTTACATGAGAAATCGAGTAAATATCAAATGTTGTAAAAATATAAATTTCAGACGCTCATAAAAATTTAATTTAAGTTTCTTCTAGACATTTTTTTTTTTTGATAAAGGTAGACAAACTTATGAGTAATTTTATATTACATTTTCAAATCTTAGATTTAAAAAGAAAAATTTTTATGAATTCTCATCAAAATAATTTGCTATTTTTCGTGATTTTTCCGTATTTTGTCAAAATTTGAACTTTAAATGCTTATAATTAAAAACTGTGACTAAGGATTTTTAATTTTTTTCATCTGCCTTTGAAACAATAACCTAGAAGCCTTCTATTAAATTTTCAAGCTTTTTTACTCAACAGATAAAATTTTATTGATATTTATAGAAAAAAAAACTAAAAAAATTGAAAACTGACAATGGCCGTAAACAGCTCAAAAAGAGTCAAAATATTTTGTAAATTTTATGGTGTATAGAAAATGCTAATATAAACATTCAGTCAAAATTTCATGTCCCTACGGTCATTTGTTTTAGAGTTACACCAAAAACAAAAATCGATTTTCTCAAAATCAGATTTTACGTAAAAATTCCCGTTTTTCCTTAATTTTTCTTTTGTTTTTCACGTCGCTTGTGAAAACTACTGTGAAATTTTTACTTTTGACCCCCCAAAGTACCAACTAGATTCACTTTCCTATCAGAAAAGTTACTATTGAAGAAAATCCAAGCACTTTTACTGTCCTAAAAGGTGATGACAGACACAAAAATAAAAAAAAAAATAAAAAAAAAAACACACATCATTGTAGAATCAATACATTCATCGCTTCGCTCAGAATCTAAAAAACCTAAAATAAATGGAAATTTACAATGTCGGTAAACAGCTCAAAATAAGTCAAAATATTTGGAAAATGTTATGGTGTATAGGAAATGCAATTATAAACATTCAGTCAAAATTGTATGTCCCTACGGTAATTTGTTTTAGAGTTACACCAAAAACCAAAATTGATTTTCTCAAAAACAGATTTTGCGTAAAAATTCCCGTTTTTCCTTAATTTTTCTTTTGTTTTTCACGTCGCTTGTGAAAACTACTGGGAAATTTTTACTTTTGACCCCCCAAAGTACCAACTATATTCACTTTCCTATCAGAAAAGTTACTGTTGAAGAAAATCCAAGCACTTTTACTGTCATTAAAGGTGATGACAGACACAAAAATAAAAAAAAAAAAAACACACATCATTATAAAATCAATACATTCATCGCTTCGCTCAGAATCTAAAAGCCTTTAACTTGAAAAACAGTTTTACAACGGCCGGAAGTATGAATATAATATTTTCCACCCCGACTACGACGTGTAAAATCGTGAAATACATTACATTTGTCGTAGATTTCCGCGAAGTAAAGATCGTGTGCGTAGTTGAACTCGAGTGCCCCTCATTATAATGAATAATGACTATACATATTATATTATACACCACATATTATTATATTATGTTTATGTGTAAGTTGGGAATTTTACAACGCGTCGTTGTTGCACGTAATTTTCATTCTAACATTGTTGTGCCTTTACGAAACAAACAAAACATGTAACGTGCGCGCGTGATGAGTATTGGTATTGACTGGTATATAGGTATATGTAGGGTAGGTATACCGCCTTATACCACACTGTCGCACACGCTCAATTGTATCGTATCGTCGAACGTCTGACGTAGACGACACCACCACCGTCGTCGTGTGTTAAAAAATAAGAATGATTTATATTGTGTAATAAAAAACATCTCATTATCGAATCGATGTACATGTCGAGCGTCGAAGGACGCGCCGCTCGTAATATCTAAATCACTTATACATTTGGTTACCGTTATAACATTAATGGGCACTCCGACTCGGATTGATAGTAATTATTGGTCCTGTAGGTACGTCATACGCGCCATGTTATTATATGTGGACAATACGTTAATAAACAAAATATATTATAATGTTTTTGTTGAAATCGTCGAGCGTCAGTGGAAGTTTTAGCGGGGTCATTGCGGTTCACACTGTACAGTGCAGTACATAATAATAATAATAATAATATAATAATAACATCGCTTGTATTGACTGGCTCGCGCGCACGGAAAAGTGTACATTACGCAATACAAAATTATGATCTACGACCGTCACAAATACATCCGGAAAGAAATGAGTCGATTCGCATAGATATGATATCGGAAACAACAAAACGATTATATGCCTACGAAGACGACGGCGACCTGTATACAAAGTGATCATGCCCGACACCCCTATTTTTTCTTCAGCAATTCGCGATCGAACAAAATCTGATTTATGACATTTTTAAATATACCTACCTCCTATAAAGATCATAATATTCTCGAATTCTCGAGATTTTTTTGTACTACCTATAAGCAAGGAGCGTGTCCTGTTAACTTAAAAATTACAAACATTTTTTGTTTTCCATAATATGAGAACCCACCATTCTATTTTCTATATACTGTACATTATTTAGCGGGTAATTTTTCTGAACATTTTAACGTATTTTAAACGAGTAGTATTTGAGTTGTTTAACTTTGTGTATTAAGGATAATAGATCCACGATAATGGGTCTATGGTATTTTAAAATGTTTAATAATAAATATTTATCGATGGTCCAAGTATAATATAATAAATGCTAGATCCAATATTACATCCATTTTATATTTTTGTAAACCCATTTTAATTTAATATAAACATTATGATAACTGAGAAATTACTCATTCAAATTTTGAATTAGGTACATCATCATTTTCAAAAAAAAAATTTACTAAATAATGTAAACTAAAAAAGTGTGGGGGGGGGGGGTGGTTTTACTTGAAAAACTAACATTCGTATCACCACGTCATGACTCATGACTCTCCTTATAGGTAGTACGAAAAATCTCAACAATTTCGAAAACCAATGTCTTTAAGTTTAATATATTTAAAACTTCCAAAAATCGGAATTATAATAATTTCACCATGAGATGCTTGGTGAATCACCCTGTATACATTTGACATCAACCAATGTTTGAAACTATGCGTGGAAAGCAGTACATATTATTATGTATCTATATAAGTAAGTATTATAAGTACGTATACGTATTAGTTTATATTGCATATATTTTATTATGCGGTTTTTTTAATTTTTTAATGAAACTACGTCCGCTTTTGAGCGTGCAATGACAATGATAAACATATCATTGTATTATTGTTGTACAAATAGTGTAAACTTAATATAATGACGTACAAAGTTATTTTTTTTTCATTAGGCAGTCATATGCTATATAATACCATATCCTATATATAATGGCGCTGCAGTCTATACGTAATAATAATATACATAATAATATTATAATATGCCGCGTACAGCAGCAGTAGGCATTCGTGCTATATTATATCGTTTGCGAAAAGTACATATTATAATATTATACGAGACTGCGCGTGTTCAAAGGCCACATGGCGAAAGTTACACCTCCTCGTATAATAATCCAGTTATCCGGTGATGACGATCGCCCGGCAAATTGGACTAAATGAAACGTCCGGTCTTTAGATTATAATATTGCCACACGACAGTCGTATGGTGTACAGACGCGGTTAAACGCGGTCCCCGCTGAAGTCGTAGACCGCGGTGAACAGCGATGACGAATATAGACGCGTTGGGAAATATGCGTACACACACACACACACACACACACACACACACACACACACACACACACGTTTTATATGTTATTATTTTGCGTTATTAAAAGATGTAAACATCGGATAAGACGGAAAATGTATAGTAATTTGATGCGATACGGTAGTATACTGCAGCTGCTTAGACAATAATAATATTGTAATTGTACGCGTATATAAATACCGCACACATCACACGTCACGGCGTACAAAGCTGGGCATTAACGAGTTAAAAAGTTTAAGTTAAGTTAAAAAGTTAATTTTGTTTTAACTTTTTAACTTTACTAGTTACTTTTGGTTTTACGTCAACTTAACTGTTAACTTACTAAATTTCTTTCTTAATTAACGTGAAATAACGAGTTAATTTTTCATTTTAAGAAGTAAGTTAAGTTAATTTATTTTGTTTTTAGTTTTTTGATATTTCACTATTTCAGGCTATTTCGTTTTCATGTCGAAAAATATGTATCGTAAATTGTTTAAAGTTAAAAATTTTTATCATTCGAATCTAACTTATATGGAAATACTGTATGAGGTATTAACACTATATCCTATAATTTAGTTTTGGGTTGGAAAAAAATTAAGTACGCTAGCGTTGTATAAACAAATTAACTTTTTTTTAACTTAACAAAAAGTTAACAAAAAGTGTGTATTAACTTTTAACTTAACTGAGTTAAAAAAAATCATGAACTTGCCCAGCCTTGAATTGGCGTATATGATAATAATATACCTCCAGCACAGCCTCTGGCTTTGGAGGTGATCCAACAAAAATTCGTTATTTAGTAATACATCTTGTAAATATTGTTTGTTGGAGAATTAACAAATTATCATTATTATAATAATGATATCAACCTTAAGTCGTCACAACAACGGCATACGAAATAATGGTATCCTTATGTTATATTAATATTGCAGGGCCCGGATTTCAAAGCACAGTGTATTACTTTTTTTGGGTGATCATAGACAATGCTTTCCAAGTATATGTATACGTCATAATTTATTTCTTGAAACGGAAACTATTACTTTATAACGATGAAACTTTTTTTTTTCGTTGTTCGAGCATTTCTTAGCATTTTGTGAGTTTTAATACATATTTGTATAATATACGACAATCGACCTCTTTAAACTTAACCATTTTATAATAATATTGTCCAAGAATAATTTATGAAATTGTTTCTATTGATGTTTCATAGGTTTTTCAGGTTTTGTACAAATTGTCAATGGTTCTATGATTCACGTCGTCGCATAAATTAATCAAATTTTCATTACATTTTTAAAATGTCAGTGTTTTTTTTTTTAATAAATGTTTGGTTAACTATATTTTAACTTTCAAGTTTGTTAAAAATTAGAAATTATAGGTAGGTAATTAATAAAACTTTGCATTAAAAAATAAATTTATATGTCAATTTTTAAGGGCTTTATATTGTGGTAAAATACATTGTTTATGGACATTTTTAGCTATTTTTTAGAGCATTTTTCAACATAGAGAATTTTTAATGGGTTTTAAAGCATTTTATAGATTATAGGGCATGCGTCTATGCGCGTGAGTCTCGCATCGTAAATGGTCCGATTATAATTATATTAATTATATTTTTATATAAAAAATTATAATATTATATAATAAATAATAAATATGATATATATAGGGTTAAGTATATATTATGACGTTTACTATTATAATATTCAACGTTCGTGAATGTGGCGTGATTAGTGATTACCGCCAATGTGTGTGGGTCAATATCATTTAGGACTATTGGGAGTTATTACGTACAGGAACTTGAATAATATTTATTGTGTCTTACGCAGTTGCTTCATTAAAATCGTCAACATTTTGTCCATTAAAAACGATAAAATTATGGTAACTCATTTCGAATTAAAAACCGTAAAGTTAAGTTTGAAAATGTATTGTATATAATGTTCAGCATTTAAAGCTTCAGCTTGATTTCTGGCTTGATTAAAGTGTGCTTATTATTAATTTTTTTTAACCTTGGCAGCAAGGGCAATTGACGTTAATAAGGTTGTTGGTGAGTAGCCATTACTTATATTATTAATTTATTTGAACATAATATTAAATAAACCGTAGGTAATTTTGTATTTAAGGGTGTCGCCATGTCGGAGCCCACGCGGTTTTAGTACAACAACTTGCCTCATAGCAAAAACTCTCATACCTCGTAAAACAATCAGGTACTTAATATCGATAATGATGTTTTGACTTAAAAGCTTCAGACTTTATATAGGTCACATTGGACTCCAATTTAAAAAAAAACTCTATTTTCAGACCTTAAGGGTGTCGGAGACGGTGTCGTTGGGGATTTATCAAATTTCGATAATTCAGGCAATTTCTAGTTAAGGCCGAACGAAAGAAAATAAAATAAAACCATTTCAACGATCAAAAACAAGTGTATAAAGGAAAAAGTACCATGCTTTTTAAAATAGTATAGGTTATTATTAATATTTATAATTTTTTATCTGAAAGATGAACTAAAGTGTTGCAGGTCGCATTGGACTTAGAGTTTTGAACTTCCTTGAAATAACGTCGGAAAAATACTCGAAACATACTGTATACTGATTATTTATTACAACTTTATAAAATAGAGTTTTTGTCATCATGACCTGTCCACGAGTCACGAGTTGGCGTAAGAATTCTTCCCGTGAGGCGATAGTTTTTGTACTAAATACACGTTTGCTCCGGTACCCTATTAGGATATATAATTTGTATTTAGATTTTTACTGAGACAGACAGACAGGTACACTTTTGTTTTCATATAAATATTTGATGATTGTATAAGTTATAACACGTTTTTTTTTAAAAAATTTAAGTAAGTACTTAATACCTATGCAAGTTATTTAGAAATGTTTACTCTGAATAAAAACGTTTTTATTTAAACCCTGTTGTTATTGATATACAGTTTGCAAAATATATTCAGTTATTATTATTTTTCAATTGTGTAGTGATCGATTTCTGCAAAAATATCGTTACTATACATAAATACATAATTAATATTTTTATAAAATATGTCGAAAGCGAACAACTTCGTCTGTAAGTAGCATTGGATTTTTTAGTTTACTATCATCAACGGATTTTTTCACTCGTTTGATTTTCCCTTAAATAAATAAACTTGATCGTTCAAGAACAATTATTCATTGTTACAGTGGTAATATTCGTTCGTGGAAATAGGTTGAAGTACGAAACACGTCATTCTCACTACAATTATATCTGTTTATTCCACGTACCAGCGAATAGTGAATGATTGTGCGAATAGTGAATGTTAAGTTATAATTCATAAAATATCTTATACGTATACTTCTGAATGTTTAAATTTCAATTTGCATTACTTGTTTTTGATTAAAATAAAAAGATAATGTGACTCGTTGTAGTCTCGATTAATAATACTCAAGTGTACAATACGTGCAACTAAATAGACATATGACGTAAATCAATTTAACTAGATTCCATTAATATTAATGTATCCCATTTACTGCCTTAATTATTTTAAAATTATGTTAAACTAATCGTTTCAGATCAAATTGGCACATATGATATAACGAGTAATGAGAAACGGTCTCTATATTTTAAATCAGTCTTTGTTTTTTGTTTGTTTTTTGTATCATTTCGAATTCGAATTTAGGTGATTTGTCATTGTTTTATTAGTTTATTATGCTAAGACTGCACTAAGTCATCTATTATTTGACCTTCCTCTATTTATTGATCCTTCTCAAACTTTTTACTCACCCGCGATATAATTTCCTCTCACCTTCTTGTATAAAAACACTTTGAAATATATATGCTTTAAAATACACATTTATAAACTGGCAAAGTATTCAAGTGTTACCAGTCTTATACATACATATAGGATACCTTCTGTACAAGGTAAATCGTTACCCTAATTAGTAATTAATTTATAAATTATAGTACCTATAACGGATAACATGATTTATACTTTCAAAATGTTTAATTGTTGATTCCTGCTGTACCTATATACCAAATATTACATTATATATATATTTTAATGTTTTTACTTCCTATCATGTGATTTTTTTAAAGCGTTAATTTATTATTATTATCAAGTATTTACTATTTTAACCGAATTGGCGAAATTATTCATATATGATATTTTTTTAAAAAATAAAAATAATTTAGTCGAGTGGGTACTAAAAGATAATTCCTAAATACTCAAACTAATTGTTATCTTTATAATATTATGAAAATATAATAAGCAGGTACTTCAAAGGTTTAAACAATAAATACATGGAATTGTTTATATAAAATCAAACGCTAATCTCACACGTCCGTCACGCATCACCTATCACACGCGATCTCTTCATTATTATTTTATTTATTTTATCTATACAATACATCAATTCTTTATGTAAAGGCGCGTAGACGATTATTTCAAAGCCTTAAGCCTAAAGAACCAACATAGCTGAAATTCCAATATTTTATTCACATGAAATTTAAAATATCTATACAATATCGTATCATATAGGAGGTGTATTAAGTATAATAAAACTTTTCTTAGTAAAACAATCGTTTTATAGGATTTGGAAGTATTTATTTTTCATACTCAATTATTGTGTAAAAAACGTGTTTTTCTTATTTAATAATTTGTATTATAATTTATAGATAGGTAGGTACCTATATTTATTTAACTATACTTCATAAATCACAGCCATAGGAAATTTATTTAACTCTGTTCAGATATAACCTACCCATTTGTAAATAAAACTTCTCGCATTCCACTTAACAATGCTAATTTTTAATATAACTTTTAAGTTAAACATTTTAATTACCATAGCGGTTTACTAATTAGGTAATTTTAAAACAAATACCTTGGAATCGCTTGAAAATAATTTTTTACTGTACATTTTTTGAAAATCCTTGACATTCTATTCCAACTACTTTCTAATCCAGAACCCTTATGGAAAAGTGGTTCTTCTTTATTCGCAATTCGAACTGACATTTATTCGTCTCAGATTCTTGTGCACTGCAATATGTATGAGCAGTCTGCTACATGTCCGTGTGTATGTATGTTTATTCCAAAAAAGGTCATGTCAGTCAGTAGATCACAATTCACAGAGAAGTATAACTCTATACGATGACCTTGAAACCTTACTTGCTATGTATCACACTCTATCACGCACATTAGTTTTTTCAAGTCCAACCGAATTTAGATTATGTTTACAACCGTCATATCAATTATAATATGAAAATATTATACGTAAAAGGTTGGTGTAAATTTGAAATAACAATTTTAGAGGTTTCAAACGTATATGATTAATATTTGCACCGCACGTTGTGACAAAAAATATATACATTATTTTAACCTCAGAAAACAAATAAACACAAATTAAAAATCGGGGTCGACACAATCAACAGGATTATAAGTGGTTAAATGGCATTGTATGATCCACTTATGTGTGGTACAGTGCATCAATCGTGTCAACACGCAAAAAAAAGAAAAAATTACAATCCAATCCACAATAATGTAATATTATATATTATTATACTATATAATTAACGAACTGATATTACTACAACGACTATGAGGTCTGAAAGCTGGGTATAATATTATAATAACAATGATATGCATTTATATAATAATTATTATTGTAATATATAATAACAATTAATTGCCCTTGAAATACTATTTATAGTTTTAGCATCATAACCGAAACTCTCACATTGTGATATTATTATAACAGTAGGTACGTACGTACTACAGCTAGTGTACATAGATTTTTATCTAAATCAATTAGCTGGTACAATCTTATATTGAATTACCTATCTGTATAATATTGTTGTGCATATAGGTCCAACGGTCTAAACTGTTCAGTGGTTAATCTGAACGACATTTGATACAGGTTCTGTTATTTAATAATTCACTATAAATGAATGACAATGATATTATTGTGGGGGGAAATATTAAAATAATAATTGTATACATGACGTATTACGTAATATTTAGTTGCTGGAATAAAATTCTATAGGTAAATTTTCAGGAGCTATCGTACAAATTCATATTACAGTCGAACTCTTTTAACTCGAAATCGTCGAAACCTCAAACTTTTTACCGGTCCCTATAATTTCTTATTATTGTATTATCCTTGGATAACTCGAACTTTTTGGTCGGCCCCTTCAACTTCGTGTTAACCAAGTCCGACTGTGTACAGAATACGTATTAATTGTCGATATAAGAAAAACAAAATAAATATTATTCGTGGCTAATGGGTGGGATTGAAAACACGTCACTCCAACTTCCACTCTTTATTTTTTGAAAATATCAAGGTAACTAAGTGCTTACATTATAATATTTAGAAATAGTCGTACAAATTCATACAAATTACATACTTAATAATATCTGCATAGAATTTTTAGAAAGATTTCAAGTGATCTTAATAATATGTTGAATGCAGTATATTATTTAACATACCAGAATTACATTTTTAAAATTTTATATCACATTTACTGTACAAGGTGTAAATAATAATAAATCGCTGAATAAAGTTGACTAATTTTTAAAATGTTAAATCTAAAAACAATTCATATACTTATATATTATTATATACCTTCTACTTATAATATGTACTCAACTTAAAAAGTGTTTATATAGTTAATAATCAATCAAAATTAAAAAAAAATATTGAAAAACATCGGTCAATATATTATAATATAGTTGATGAATGTACCAGGTAGTGCCTATCGAATTAATGTAAGTAACTAAAATTAAATGTCATCGGATTATATTGATAAATTATAGAAAAATCATGTTTGATTTAATACAAATAAATATTTTTAATTTGTAAGTAAAAGTAAATATATAGTAGGTTGGTAGTAATAAACAATAATTATGTTTAGAACTATTATATGTGTACACTTTAATAATAATGTGTAAATTATTTAATATCGGTTTGGAAAGTGAACAAAATAACTGTTATAATCAAACAAAGACATAGGTACCTACCTACTTAATCAGTTATATAATACAATGATCATCGTGTATTCTATTGGCGACCTTAGATTATTTCTGGGGCTGAGGAGTGAACTCAATATAATAATATACATATTATATATCAAAATATGACCATGGAGGGGGGGCGAATTCGTCCCCAGTGTATGTCCCTGTTATATAATTTACTAATATGTAAACTGTATAGGTACGTGTATAGCTGTATCGCTATGTTTGCGAAACCGCTAGGGAGTTTCACTGATAAATGGAATGATAGAGTCCAATCAATTTTCTCTATAGTTTCAAATTTATATACTGGTAAGTTTAACTATATTTATATGGGTACCTACCTAAATTATTTACTCTACTCAGAATCAAAAAAGTGTTTTATTATTTTTAGTACAAACCATATTATGACAGACATGAAAATGTATCATTTAATACCTACCACATTTTATTATTATATGCACACATTCCTAAAAGATTCAATCGAACAACATAATATACTTAACCACAATTATTATTTTAAACACAAATGACTACGACGCAAACGATATCTGAACTTAAACAATGGTATGGATGATTTTGATGACACTTGTCGAATGTCATCATTAGACATAATTACCTACCATACGGTATACAGGTATACACGACTACATGAGGTATGCGATATTCGTCATTACCCACTTAATGATCGTGAGGATGGTTCTTGTTTATACTGTCTGTCGAGTGTTGACGTCTTCAAAACGCATGATTAATATTAATCTAATAGCTGGTATATACGTCTGAATACACACGATTACGACATAAGTATACAGTTATGCATGATTTTACATATCAGCAACTCGCAGGGTTAAGAAAATACAACGCATTTTCTGATGTAAATGACTGCCATAAAAATATGTACCTACGATTTCTTTATATTATGATGAATTGGTATCATAAAAACGTCGACTGAAGCTAAAAGGTACATAACGCTAATGTAAATACTGCAGGTCGATGTATTGATGTTTCAATGACAAAAACGTTAACCGTGTATAATATTATGTAAATTCAGTTATTGGAATAGACATCAAAATCTACTGGGTTTTAAATATATCGTTTATAGAGTAATAATTATTGTACAGTCGTATACTAGTTGAGGTATAGGGTACCTACGTAATACGTATATACAGCCCACATTGTTTTTGTACACTCTCGTATTGGTCCATGATACTACACTCATATTTAAATTATAGCCAAGAGTCCCTCTACGATAGCGTTAAAAAATAAATAATAATATTTCCCCTGGTATTACAATCGACATAGGCTTGCACAGTTTAAGAAATGTACGCAGAAGCAACCAAAGACAACTCTGACATTTATGATTTATTCGTCTCCATCATCTATTTGTGATGTGTTATCCCAATATAAATTTCAGAATTAATTTCGATCGTGAGCTCGCTAATGTATTCCTCTCCTATCAGTAGTTTAAACACACTTATTGCCAAAGGGCAAAGGCACTATCTCTCTTTATTATTTTTCCATGAACGCATTAATCCACAATTACAGTACGTTAAGTACTATTACTAAATGTTGCTCCAATTTAATAATTTATAATTTACTATCTAATTTATTGTAACCGTGATATGTACCGAGCATATTATACTTATGCCGTAATACTTATTGGCAAAAGTTCATTAAAATAAAGTATTACTGTGTTAGCCTAATGGGACACTTGCCCTGAATGCATTCGTCAAGCAAGGCAACTTACCAATTGATTACTCAAATTTTTAAATGATTTTTCATAATAGAAGAAAATCTCTAGGCTTTTATTTGTTGTCTTGAAACTATTTGTAAACCATAACGAAAGTTGATTAAAAAAATTAATTTAAGTTTATAGTGTTTATACGGTATTCAAATATAATAAGTAAAACATTATAATAATATGTTATTTGTTTTGTTTCTAAATTAAATATCTAGACGTATTCGTTACTGGTTTCGGTCTGGAATTATGGATAGACGTTTAGCTATAAATCACTATAGGTAAGTAAACCGATAGGTATTTAATTTAACACAATAACATCTAATAATGTTATTATTTATCTAAAATCTTATAGGTACTAAATAAATGATTAAATTGATGAAGTAAAATTAAAATTTGTTATTTAATTATTTTTGAAGTACGTGATAGTATAAATTAACTTATAATAAATATACTAAAATAATTCTCTATAATATAGTCAAAACAAAACATAATGTTTGTTTTTAAATATTAAACCAGTGTAACAAAATATAGTTTTGTAGTTTCAAAAAAATGATGGGAACTTTATATAGGTATAATAATATTACCCAATTCAAATATTATAATTAAGAATATACATTAGAAGAAAAAATAATTGTAATTAATATAACAGCAATAACTAATGGCCGTTGTCGCTGATGTTTTGTTTTAGATAAAAAAAAAAAATAATAATAATAATAATATTACCTATAAATAATTAATCAATTATTGAATACGTTAATTTGTATAAGTTATTGAAATGTAAAATTATTTATTCACTTAGATTTCAAACATACCTACGTGCATTTAAATAACAATCTTAAGGTTATTCTTATTTCCAAATTTAATTTTAAATATTTAAAAAAAATTAAATGTGAAAGCGTAACATGCATTCATTAATTTGTGTTTATTATTATTTAGCACCTATATAATGGATAATTTCATAAAGGTACATAGTATACATTCCTTTTTATTTATGATACAAAATAGCATATTAAATCGAAAATACGTGGTTGGTACTATTGTAATCAACTGTAATAGACTATTTGATAACGTAATTATTCTAAAAAAGGATAATAACTAGTTCGGATATTGTATAATAATATATGACTATAATATGTGAGTATGGTGATATTAATATTATAAATTCCTTGGCATACATATTTAAATTCAACCTTAATGTCAATACAAAATGCTCACAGACGTAGATAGTTATCGATATTAACGATGATAAACGATACTTGCCACTTGCGATAAAAAAAAAAAAACGATATCGCACCCAACGAGGAAAATTAAAACTGAATATATGTACCGATAGCTGTCCGGTCAATGATTCCTATATTTGGCACTCACCTCGCCTAGTTCACCTCGGAGCTATATATTTTATTCGTTGTATTTTTCAAAAACGGTTGTAGGAAATCAAAAAAATTACCTCATAGTTCATAGTATATATATATAGGTACCTAACATATTATATACCTTAAGTGTTCAGTTGACAGCTTACAACCTAAACATATGTTATGACAATGACGCGTTTGGTTTTTCGAGCTTGCTGACTGTTGTCCAAAAAGTGTAGACCACAATAGTGTATAAACGCGAAAACAAGCCGAGTAGTGTTTTAAAAGTTTCGTGTTCCTCTTTTGTCCGAAATCTCGACGATTTACATGATACGTTTTTAAATTTTACATTTGATTCACTGTGATGGATTGCTCTCGCATTTACTCTCGACGTATATTAGGTACATATTATTTACCTGCATGACAACTTAAAAATTGCATATGCGTCGATCGTGTGTAAAAATAGAATAAGTAATATACGTTTTAAATTTAATGAATAGACAGTTTCGTATTGACTTTTCGAGTGATACTCTGTCACTGACCTCTTTTTTTCGCTAATTGTAAATAAAATACTACGATAACGGTCCAGTGTAGAAATTGTTGATTGTCCATCTATTCTTCCTGGTGGATATTCGGTACTTAACTAGTGTACCGTGAGGTCTGGCAATTGGAGTGAAAGCACAAGCGGTCTTATATATATAATATGGGTGGAAGAATAAGTGAAACAATTTTTTGCGAGCACACTTCAAAGACGAAACCCGCGAATTCACGAACGATAAGTTCGAATGTTCGATACGTACCTATTACTCGTTACAGTCATTTGTATTATTTTGTATACATAGGTACACATTGTGAGTGGTTATATCCTATATAATGGTACATGCTTTGCTTTTATGCACAATTTGGTGGGTGTATGGATGTCGGGTGATTAATAAATAATTTTAAATACCTGTGAATAGCACAAAAAGAATGGAAATATTTTCAAAATTATTTCATGTCCTACCTACTATAGTATGCATTTTTGGTGGAAATTTCAAGTCTACAAGATTGATGGTGTATTTATGCATTTTGTGGTACCTAATGGATAACATGGAGATAATTTATTAGTATATCCAGTTTTTTATATTTTCAAATAAATACAGCCATACTTGTATACGTGGGTGCGTCCTCAGCCACACATATTATTTTACCTAACCTAACCGCCTGCACTTCATACCTGCATCACATCATACTTGTACGACTGAAATTTAAAATATAATTTACAATATTAAAAATATATTGCATTATATAGTAACTTCCGACTGCTGCTGTTATAATATTATTATTGGCGTAGCTCTGTCCGTCCGGGGAAAACAATGGTATACATACGGTTACAACTCGTAGTATATACCACTAACCGGTAACACTTTGCGTGTCTACACATAGGTGCACCGGCAATAACTATACAGCCGTCGGAGGAAGGCATGCGCGACGTTATGTAGATCCAATGTAGATATCTACCTACTACCTGTGCAATTATCAAGTCTTCAATAGTTCAATTGTTGACTGTTATTATTATTATTATTATTATTACTATTATTATTATTATATCGCATTCACAAAAGGTCTCTTGTAGGTTATCCGCTGCAGGCAGACCTTCGTTTGGGAGCGTTGCTGCAGCGATATACTTGCTGAAACGTTTTGATTTTCGGCCTTGATATTAAAAAATCATCACAATAATGAGGCGGAAAAATTGCGTTTTTTTCCTTATTTTTTGTACGTCAATATACCGGTGATATATTGTAATATGTTTGTATATAAAACAACAATTTCTAATCGTCCGATTAGAATAAACATACTGTTTATAGGCACGTTAAATCATCCTAATGGTTTTCATTTTGTGTCAAGGTTTGCGAAGAAGCATTGTCGATTATTGTTTTGGTTTTTATATAACAATAAAATGCAATATAGGTACCTACGTATACGTCCTATATAGCCCGGCTACAGGTAATTCTAAAATATTCTGATTTTGCATCGGCCGAAGTAGAAAAGTTTCCTTGTAGTAGCCGACACGGAAAAAAAAAACCATAAGTAATTCTGCGGAACAACTCGTTGTAAAACGAGAGATTAGGAAGTAGGCAGCTGGTATCAGATTTATTGGTGCGGTCTGGTGTGGATATAATAATATATACACTACAATACGCAAGTACACGCCGCAAAAAATACGACCATAGTAATATAAACTTTAGACGATGTTTTTTCACTTAATTATGTAAAAATATCAAATAATTTATTCTCCACCATAAAATGTATGCATAATTCAAATAAAACAATCGATGGTTTCTTTATTTCACGAGCAAAAGAAAATATTTAACACGTAATATAATATTGTGTTGTACCTAACGTAAAATATACGCCTAAGTATCAAGTGAACAAATGCACTCATCCATTAAAACAATGTAAGTGTTAGATTGACAATTGACTCACTTTGTAATAATTTGTTATTTAAACATATTAAACATACAATAATTGTACCAAACTATAATATTCATTAAGGTTTATAAATGTTTGGTTTAAAATAGTCACTAGAATATGATATAAAATATTATAATATAATATAGGTAAGTATACCGGATTAAGTATACCGGATTCTTATATCGTTTTTTATTGCAGGTCTATATTCTGATTATGTCGTTTCAGTCTTTAAGGATATAGGATATGGGATATGGGATATGGGATAATATAGGATATACATATCCTGGGTGGAGTAATTAAATACTATGTACCTATAGCCTATATAATAATATGATTATAATATAGTGTTTATAATTTTTAATATATTATATTATATATTTTAGTATGGGTTTTTATAGAATCGATTTTAATTATTTCACTATGGTAATCTTAGAAACTCAACATTACTACGATTTTACTTATTATAATATAGTAAATACCTATAGTAGAAGTTAAATAATTCTAAAAATATAAAGATCATTTTGAGGTGAATTTAGAATTTTTAAATTTTTTTTTTTTAGCTTTATTGTTAGACTTTTTAATTTTATATTATATTCTATAAGAGCTGAAAATGATTATAATGTTATAATTAGTAATAATTAACAATTAAAAAATTGAAAATTAAATATTTTTTTACACGGGTGATGTGTAAACAGTTTGAGTAATAAACAAGTGTTTTAAATGTGATGACGTTGTTTTTTTTTTGCATTTCTGTTAGATGGGTACCTATCTATAATAGAATTTGTAACTTTAATTAAAATTTACAAGGTTGCTCATACCTAATTTATTAGTTATCATTATTATCTATTTATTATTATATTCAATAAAAAATGTTTAAAATATATTATAATAAATTATTTTTTTTGTAAGTACCTATCTGTTTACTAAATAACAGTATAATAACAATGTTAAAAATTGTGTACAAGTATATAATATAACTTTGCAGTAAATAAGGCTCAGCTCGGAATTGTTTTTAAATGCGATGGTTAATGGTAATAACTAATAAGTGAACAGTAATATTAGATCTCTATCCAGTCGGCAACGCTATCCATATCGAGGTGGCGAGCTCACCATGTCTCTGTAGTAGTCCATATTCTGTCAAGTGGCACCTACCAAATTGCATTGGTTCCAATAGTAATTATTATTGACTACCTATTGTGAATTGTTATGTAAAAGTAAAAATAAAACTCTTTAACCGATGTTCATAATAATTATAATATTATATTACACCTAATTCATTGTTCAACGTGATGAATTGTAATGCCATTTCATCATAATATTCGTCAACGTTATTTCTTAATAGTCAGCTAAATAATAATATCATAAAAAAAAAAACAAAAAACAATAGGTTCGACTTTAAATTAATGCTGGCTCTCGAGTCCATATATTGCACATTTGCACGACTTATCTACGCGAAATAATTCAGCCTATCACTGGTCGTGAGTTTCAATGTCACGCGAATGCGTATGGTGTGTACTTAAGCTGCATACTTGTTAGATTATTATTCAGTAAATTAATCCATTTTTGTAAAAATAAAACTGACATCACGATTCATACACAAAATTATGGTGCATGATTTACGACGTACAGATGAGGTCGTTGAGGTTAAGAAGTGGTTTAGTGTCTTTCAGAAATATCCTCTGAAAAATCATCAGCTTGACCGTCCGAATGCGTATGTCCGAAGAGTCCTCGTCTGCTTCCATGAGCCTGGTTTGTGATCGTTTCTATACTTCAACCTAATTTATTTGTATTTTCACTAAATATACATAATCATCATAACATATTGTTATTACGCTGTAGTATACTAGTTCTGCTGCTAGGTCGTCCAGCTCGTTGAATTAACATTAAACAATAAACTATAACACTATATCAAAGCCCTCCTAACATTTTGAGAACAATTCAAACACGCAATTTGTTCCCCCCACCCCCCCCCCCCCCCCCCCGAAAAAAAATCGTTACGCCAATAATAGCAAGATTATATTATAGTTCGACTTGTCCATTGTGCTTGCCGGCGCGCCGAGCCCAATAAATCCGCGGTGTGGTACTGTGGTACCTGCCTACCTTTATTATTATGATAATCACTCGACGTCCGTATATAATTGTCACACCTATCTATATGGGCAAATTGGTGAATTTTTCGAATGTAACGCCTATATGTATATATATACCAGTCGTGGGAACTGACATTTGTATAGTGACTGCAATAACGCCGGTGGCAATAATTAGTGAAAACCTCGGTGAACTCTCGAAGGTAGATATCGCCATCGCTGTCATTATACTGCGCCGCAGACAACCAACTTATTGCTGTCGATTGATACCCGCGCAGAGGGCCGGCAGACCACCTGTAATACGATACTTGATAAATAGGCGATATATAGCGTCCGTGCATACACAAAATAATACATTATTATTCTCTCGTAAATATGACGTATAGATAGGTGGCTATATACACTATGCAGTAGGTGCAATACAGACATATTTCAAGATATACGATATACCTGATATTCATAAGGCAACAATTATATTGTTTTTCTGTGTTTATTACCCATATACGTTTCGCTTGAGCAACTATAGCGAGAGAGTATATAATGTACGTAGCGTCGAGTCGCTCGAAAAAAAGAAGAAAATTACATTATGTGCCTTGGTTACACACATATTACTTAATTCTCGAATTATATAATGTCTTGAATTACTTAGCCAAATACCTTTAAACGTCCCTCAAACTAATACTCGTGTAGTCGTGTGTCAAAAACGTTATACACACCTATACTTATCGTCAAAATTGTAGTCGATTAGCAACGACCAACAGAATGTTGATTTCAGGTAACTCGACATTGATTTTTTCCATGAAAACTTGACCAGGTTAAAATCATTGATTTAATTGTAACGATAGGTACTTATTAAATTTTTAATATTTAGATTGTACTAATATCGAAAAATAAATGTTCCGAGCCCAAATTGTTGGGCGTATACTTATTAATAATAATAAACAAAAATATTATTATGCTTAAACAATATTGTACTACTATTGAAGACACAATTATTATCATAATGACACCGATCGAATGACACTACATGATGACATGATACGAATTTCCCGAGTTAAAATTTTATTACTACGAACAATTTCAATTCAAATCTGAAAATTCAAGAGAATATTGACGTTTTGTTTAATACCTACGTAGCTATATTTTGAAATATTGTATTCATATTATATATAATATATATCACAATAATAGAAAACACTATTGTGTATTTTCGTTGGTATAAATTACAGTATGTACGATACTTATTACACGACCAAACGGGTAATATTATTTTATTGCATTTATTATTATGATATGTAATAATTATTCCACGTTGTGTTTGTAATATATTTTATTAAAATAATATAACGGTAACACTCAATTATAATATGTACGTAGCTGGTAGAATTTTTTTTCTTATAAATTATTAAAATGAATAAAATTATCTTAGATCCAACGACGTGTAATGTTGTTTTATTGTATAACAATATTAACAAGATGCATAAAAACTATCTAGATGCGTATAATGTATATTACAACATTCTGTGTATGAGTTACAGCAACACGACTTCGATTTCCATGCGAGACTTAGTGTCGTGGGTGTTCTATTTAATAGGCATTGTTACTTTTTTGTTTAATTTTACAGGAAATCAATGACAAAATGTAATTTTAAGTGCTCTCTCTCTCTCTCTCTCTCTGCTCTCTCTTACCAGCACGTTTTTGAATACCTTTACCTACAAACTTTTATTCAACCGATGTAAACTAATATCATTACACGGCGACTACTTATTCAGTTGGATTAGTAGTAGGTTTTGTGAAATCTAAGCTTAAACGAGATCCGATTTTTTCACGTCCGATTAGGTCCAGTTTGGTCTAAGATTTGCGCCCAAATTATATTTTTAGGTATAAGCTTTGCGTATATTATTACGATTAATGTATCATATGTTGTATATTTTTATGGCGTTTTAGAAATATAATAATATTATACTGGAAATATACATTCGGCGATGGCTGAAACGATCGTTCGGCAAGTAGCAGGCCAGCGGGCTATACGTCACGTCAATGCGACGACGACGTCGTTCTAAAATATTAGATACTTAGATTTTTATTGCATTATCGATACTTCGCGCGCGTTCTTGGCCCGAAACTTGGCACGGTGCACACGTATTATATAGTGCCATATAAATATAATATTTTATAGGGTCGTACACGGCGCGCGCGCACACACACACACACTCAAAATATTACACAAACACACTTGTAGCGCACCTAAGTATAATAATATTCTAATAACTAATTTGTAAATTATACTTATGCGATTATACTTGTGACACACATAATAATAATATTGTAAGCGCGTGTTGTCAATACGACATTATTATTATTATTACTATTAAATTGTCGCGAAAACTGGAAAACGATAGAACCGTTGACCTATACCATGGCGTTCGTTATGGAGTCTCTGCTCGTTTTTCGTTTCGTCCGGGCGTACCTGCCTGCCTGTCGCCGCCGCCGCCGGACCGGTTACCCCGAAGGTGGGGCGGTTCCCCCCGACGACGACGACGGCCGCCCGACCGGGGGAAGGGGCCACCGCTGCCGCTGCCGTGGCCGCCGCCGTCTCGTCGGCCGGTACCGCCGCCGCGTGTGTGCGTGTGAGCGCGCCCCGCGAGTGTGTGCACGTTCGCGCGTCTACGCTGCAGCTGTAATAGACGTACGCGACGCTCTCGACCGCTGGTACGATATTATATTATTATCATACCGCGCGCGGCTTCCATTCGTTCTATTATATACGTGTGCGCCGCGTTTCACGTCAGTCCGTCTGACGTCGTCAAGCGTCCTCTGCTCAGCCATCGCGCGGTCTCAGCGAACCGTGTGCGCCACGCGTGTGTCGGTGGTCGGCGTGTGCGTGTGTGTGTCGGTGGTCGGCTTGTGCGTGTGTGTGTCGGTGGTCGGGCTTGTGCGTGTGTATCGGTGGTCGGTGTGCGCGCGGGCCCCGCGACCGTGTGCGTGTGTGCGTGAGCGCGCGGCGCGTATAATATTGCGGACACCGCGGGTCAGTGTGCGCCGGTGCGTGTCAATCATATTCGCAAATCGCGCGCGTATAAATCGTTTTCGTTTTTCGCCGATCTCTTTCGATCTTTTTTTTTCCCCCGTCATCATTTTCGTTTCGAATTTCTTTCCGGCGCGTTCGAAATCTTTCCACAAAATTATTAATTTTATATAACCATCCTCCGATCAACCAATCGCACGATATCATACTATACCTATACGAAAAAGTAAAACATAATTCCCGCGAACGCATATTAATTACATGACATAATAGTATTAATAATTCTATCATAATTCATAATAATATTATTATGACCGTCGTCGACGATACGTCTGTCTCGACGTGATATTGTGATATCGCATTTTAGTTCGTTGACGGACATGCCTTGTGGATAAATCGCGACTAAAGCCCGCCACCCGCTGGACCCGAACTAAAGGTTCGTAATCCCACTTGTGGAGGTTTATATAATTTATAGGCCGTGGTAATAAATGTATATACGTGAATAATACATTATAATATAATATATTATTATAATATTAGGTATACCCATTTAATAATAATAATAATAATAATACATAGCCTATAGGTATCGATATACTTGCACATGTTCATGCACACGCAAACAATAATAATATAATATCGATCTATACACGTTGACCTTTCGACGGCATCAGATTTTATTATATATTTTCGTTCTGTATTAAAAAAAAAAAAAATAGTAATAATAATAATAAATTAAAAAATTAATTTCCCTTGACACAAAACCGCGATCAATGGTGACAAAAATGATTCGATGGTCAGACTTAAGATTTTTATTAATTTAAATTACCGTAATGTTCTTGAATTCACGTCCGAATGCGGAATGATTTCATAGATTATATAGAATCTCTAATTAAAATATTGAATCGTTAGGACAAATATTAATAAAGTACTCATCGTTCCGGTTAATTAATTTTTATACATTTCGTTTCATCTCTTCTCATGCTGCAGTTCTAAGGACGAAATTATCCGTTCATTAAGTTTCATTAATAGCATTAAACTTTCATTAAAAATAATAGCCGGGAAATATACACATATAGTTTTAATTACATTTCTTTGAAATTATTATTTTTAATATTAATTCACCATTATGTTAAATTACCGGCGTTCTACACGACACTTGCGTATAATGCATACATATATATACGTCTCCTAAGTATGCAGGTATTTACTTTAAATTTAAAATTTCAATAATTATATCAATTAAATATGAACGTACTTGCTACATTTTTTATACAAAACCGATTTGAGGTAGACATAGGTGTCTACCTAGCTACTATCTATAGTATACGATAAGAGTAAATTCAATATAATAACTCTTTATAACCGTAGGTATCAAAATGTAATTCAAAACTATCATTAATTTTTTAAAACAAAAAATGAACACAAATCATGTCATTCAATAATAATTTATTTTCAAGGTGGTTTACCATTGATATAATGCAGAGTATCATAATGTATTTCTTATAGGTAGTGCAGTTATTAACGCTCACGAACAAATTTAGAGTCAGAACTATAAGTTACTTATGTGTATAATGTATATTATAGATTATATTAAACGAATTCGCATTAAACTTTGTTTTAGATTTTAAATATTTTTTTATTTTTATTTCAAGGTATACGATATTGTTTTGGTATTATTCGTTTCATAAATAATACTCGTATGAACACTATTGTTTTATAAACATTCAAGTACCAGCTAACTCGTTTCGATATGATTGCATTGCGACTTTCAAGTAAATTATACTACGATGCTGATAATAAAATATATTTGTTTTTGTATCGCATATTATTATTACTTGTAAGTTGTAGACCATTCATTTAAAATTTCTTTCACCTTTCACATTTCTGAATAGGTAGGCACACAGACGTTATAGTACATCTATTCACGATTTAAAAGAAAATACCTCAGTACAGACATATTATATTATACATAATTCATATTATATATATATATATATATATATAAGAATACCGATCAGCTCAAGGTCTATATATGCATAATAAATAATAATAACAATATTAGTAGTAGTAATATCGTAGTAATAGTTGTAAACCGCGTGTAGTAGATATATAATATTATGTAGCAATGAATAGTATTAAATGGTGGGCAAAGCACGTTTGGACCAGTTGGACAAAATCGCATAGAACAAATCATTACAGCCAGTATTGTCCAATTATTAGTTGCACAGGAAAAGTGTCGCTTCTATAAAATGTTTTAATTCGTATAATATTTAATTATTCGTCAATTTTTTTTTTATATAGGTAATCCTTATTATATCAATTAATACTTGCTAGTGTTATTGTTTTGACAGTATTACAGTGTTAGCGCAGTAATCAATTATTAACTGTTCGTTCAAAATTCGATTTTTGGAAATACTTAAAAAAATTATTGGCTTCGGAATATGAAATGAAAAATTTATATGATTCTCATTCAAAAAAGTAAAAAAATTATAAGAACAAAACGTTGTAAAAATACAATTTCTTTCAAAATTATTGTTTTGCAATGACATCTGCAAATATAATGTAAAAATAATATTTTCAAAAAAGTCTATACTTTTGTAAATATTAATGCGCTTATTAGGTAAATCAATCACCATTATAGAAGATCAAATCCCCTACACACCCCCTCCTTTGCCCATCTTTATTATGTGTACAAATGTATAATAATACAATTCGATGATAATGCGCATAAATAATACTTAATATTAATTATATACTCAGGTACCGTGCAAATGTATTAGTATTTTACTCAGATTTTTCAAATATAGGTGCCTATATCGATATTAAACGCAGTGACTCGTAAAATACCTATATACAATAATATATACATTTTAAATAACGGTAGTAAAATAAATTGTCTCTACAAAGGAACCACCGCTGCAGTGAATAACGTATATATTATAGCCATCTATAGGTGACTGATGCAGTGCATCCTACCGCTTTATGAGCATGCGCCAAGTGAGTAGTCCTCTGGGGGGGGGGGGGGACACGCGGTGCATATTTGTCGGCTCAGAGTTGAGATAGGGAGACTTGTTCAAGACTCGTTCCACCGAAATGTTGTCACAAACACACTGTAGATATACATATAACACTATATTATACGCCCTCGACGAGCATCGAAAAACGTCGTGAATAAGACTGCGGCGAGACGGATGGCGACGTCCGTTGTGGTAAGATTGATGACCAACGGAGAACGTCTCGGTTACCACGTGTTATACCCGCTCGTCGCATCTGGACAGTGGTCGTCTCGGCAGAGCTTACCGCGGTTGCCCACGTACGGACGTTTGTAATACCTCACCACATAATATTCGATAGCGGATAAAACAAAAAACACACATACACAAGACGAATTTGTTTTTCAACCAGATCTGTCCACAATGATGTATTACCTCGCCAAACAAATGAATACCTATCACGCCGAAACGTACAAAACGTGTTTTAAACTTTTAATCGAAGTTGTATACATAATAATTAATAATATAATATAACTGAACATACCGATTTTATTGACATTACGAAAAGACAGTACCTACCTAAACCGAATGGGAGTTATTCTCATATATATAAAGATTTAAGTCCGGTATTCAAAAATGCATTCATGATGCGGTTAAAACAATTTAGTATTCAGCGACGAAAACATTAGTTAGAAATATTGGAAATTTTTTTTCACATTGAGGTTGGTCTCAAGTCATAGTAAGCTATATTATAAGTCGGAAATGATTGTACTTACGCAAACGAAACGCCATATTATACGTTCTACGCGGTAGTTTATGCGACGCATCGTAATAATATTATAATGTGTACCTCTATTATATATGTTACGTAAAATAAAGCCAAACCTTGATATAAGTACAATATAATATAGTCGATGTACATAAAATATATGATTGATTTCTTTGCGTAGGTATGCGCGACCACCGATCGATCTGACTATATACCCATATATCAAAGGTGATCAGAGATTCCACTGTTATATTATCCGATCGAGATGACCACAAACAACCCGCATCGTAAAGTATACGCACTGGAAATATAACGTAGGTATTATAATGTGTAACCAAAACGTGTTATTTGTGATAATAGTTCACATAACACAATGGTTACCGTGTCTACGTTATAGCGCATAATACTAGCGCGTGCGGTGGAATGGAAATCAACACGTAGTTTTTGTGCACCGGAGCTTGTGGAATTTTTCTAATATACCTACTATCAGTTTTGTTTATACCGCTGCAGGAAGTGAACCAATAAGGAACTTCATCAAGGTTCTTTCCTATTTAGAATTGCCACTGCGGCGTGTGTATGGGAAACGTATATATATAATATTACGCTGCGCACGCGAATGCATTTTCAGCGAAACAATAAAACATTATTATATATTATATAGTACGCACGGCGACGGCGTGTGTCATAAATTCGATCGTGTGCGTTACATTTTAGTGAAAGGTTCCAAAGTATCCGTACGGATTACTGCTGCAGAGGTCGATAAGTTCTGCGATTGGGTTTCACTTGTAACAGAACAAAAAAAAAAAATAACACATTATATAAATTATGATGTACAGCTGATGCCCCGCTACACTTTGTCGAATTTTGCAACCGCGGTCGTCGTAAAAGGTATGAAAATAACCGTACCCGCGGTACCTCTATACGCATAGTTTCGCCGCACTTTGCTGCAGTGCGACATTGTCGATTCGTGTATAATATTGTATGAATGAGCTATAGAGGTACATGCGGAGGTTCAAAAACCTCATCGACTGACTGACTGCGCCTGTTATATTATGTTACCTACGTCATATATACCTATAGGCAGTGGCACAACATTGGCAAAGCCCATGCGGACCGGTTCTCCGGTGTCGGCGGCGGTGCCTAACCCGACGATGTTTCGCAACAACGAAACCGCCGATCGATAGACGACGGATAGAATAGATCGCGCGATGGCAGTGCTCAATAAAGACTTAATAATCGGTGGCCGTGTATTAAAATTGCCGATGACGTGGCCATAATATAGCATATAGTTATTGGATATAGGTACCTATTATACTGCTTCAGCAGTACACCGGCAGCGGCTGCGGCGTTATAGGTATATAGCTGCAAGACGGCCTCAGGCTCTCCAGCTGTACAGTGCACACTGTTTGTGGTATGGAACGCGTAACAATTCAGAAATTGTGAGAGAACGTTTTTATTTTTTGGCACACCCAAGTATCAACTTGTCGCCGTACATTATATGGTGCAGTTGAATATTATTCATTTCCTTCCTATCAAACTGCAGCGGTATCGCAGTCGCTTGTGCCATACAATCTTTTAAACGTATTCTTTATATATAATATATATTATATGTACGATTAAAATACCGTATAATATTGTATTCGTTCTAGACGTATAGCATCGGTATTATTACAAGTCAAATAATTGATAATAATGATAAGTGTTTACCTAACTGTTAATAATAACAGGTAAAACGCCTATAAAGTTAAAAAGAATATAACTATACCTATGAAAAACCTTTTACATTGGATAATGTGTCATTTAATACTATGTTAAACATTTTTTTCTGAAAAGTGTTATATCATAATATTATACATTGTTACTTAATCCATTTAAACACAAGAGTTTATTAGGTACCTTAGAATTTTAATTTAAAAGGCAATTTTTGGATGGTATAGTTGACTACAGTTGAATAAAATACCTTTGTCACAAACAAAATTATAATTAAATTAAATTGACTAAAGATGTATGAAACGCGATAGAGAGAATTTCTAATTTCCTATCAATTTTACTATAACAACGAGCAAGGTATTTAACTTTATACCGTTGTGTAATGTCAGATTTCTGGATAAGTTGTATTTAATTAGTTATTGCTTATGAACGACCTTTACATAAAATGTATCATAAGAAAAGTATATTGTTAACCAATAGCCAAGTATTATAATACTTACCTACATTTTAACGATTAAGATAAGTATTTTTTTTTTAAAATTATTTTATTTTAATCATAACTTAATTTTACTTATTGTTTTTGATTTCATAATTTACATAACCACAGTTACGTACTTATTGAAAGTAATTTTTATTATTTTGGACAGGAGACTAATATTTATGTTTTTATTTAAAATATTTCATTTACGATGGTAAATTCAAATATTCTATAACACGGACGATTTCTTTTTTTTTTAAATAAACAACTAGGTATAACAAATATTAAATACCTATATTTAACTCTGTGTTACTGACGGAAAATAATTATAATAATACAATACATATAGATCATCCAGTAAATAAATAAAAAAAAATCATAATCCAATTATTTTAGTAAAGACTATAATGAGGGCTATACTAAAAATATATTCAGAGAATTTTTGTATATAACTACATAGTATTTGCGTATCAACAGGATGTATTCGTTTAACTTGTAATGAATAGACAACTTATATATTACAACCATAAAAGGCTACTGTAATATACTACCTGGATGTTATATTTTTTTTCAATAACAGTGTTACGGTGTTATGTTTAATGGTGTAGAATATTGGTACAATATGTCTGCAAGCGTCTAATTAACTTTCGCAAGCAAATTGAAAACCCATCTGAACGCTAATGTTCTAGATTACATAAATATAATTTTATATACGACTGGTGTAATGCAAATTATACACCGGAAGTATAATTTAGTTTATTATGTGTTCCATTATAGCGGCTTACGTGTTTGGTGTTCAGCCCAAATTTTGTGAAATGACATCCGTTATGAATACCTATACCGTTGACTAATAAATATTTAAATATTTAAAAAAAAATGATATCCGAACTTACCTAATTATATTATATAGTTATAAATTGAATCATACGTTAGTTATTCGCAAGAGTGTTCATATTTTTTTATGAGAATGAAACAATCGTTTTATAGAATATAGTATGCACTACATGTCTACATTTTATTTGTGTAGTTTTTAGATTAACATAATTATGAAAATAAAATAAAAACTATCAATAAATATTATTATTAAATATTTTTAATGTTCAATTATATTAGTATTGGTACGTGTTCATAAACAATACCATTTTTTTATGTTTTGTTATTTAAAAAGGCAATAAGACTCGATTAATTTTCACTTTTAATTGAGATAAATACACAATATCGACTATATAACGTAATATGTGATAAAAAAGTAGATCCTAAATAATGATAATAAGTTTTAATTTATTAAACAGTATTATTAATCACCGATGTGCATAATCATTTTAAAATTAGTATATACCTACCAGTAAAACGTTTATAAAATGTATAAGAAAATGTAGAAATATAATAAGTATATTATACTTATACTATATACAGTAATAATTATACTAGTTTCTCATCAAAGTTTCAAGTGATTTAAATACATTTTCAGCTATTATTAGTGTAAGTATTTTCAGTTGACACTGTTATCAATCACGTAGGTAGGTATTGTTAATTTTAAATAAATATCAGTAGAGTGAACAATTTTTACTTTGACGCAATAAAATCAAATAAATGCTGTAGGTATATAATAGTTTATTATTTATATCGAAACGTATAAGGTAGCGCTATAACCTTTAGGTCATAAAATAATCTAAAAGAAAACCTCGAACAGGCAAAGGCCGCAAGTGTATGAGTGAAATTGGAAATTTCTATTAAACGTTCGATAATACTATACAAAACGATAGCGGTTGTATATACGTTGTGTATAGTATAATACAATATATAGTGTCATTGTGAAATATACCTATGTACAAGAACCGGAAACTCTGAATTTCATTCGACGAGTTTTTAAGCAACTCGCAGAGCGTACCTATATCGAACGCCAGCGATGTAATTCATCAATATTATATACTGCTGCAGTATAATAGGTCACGCCATCTTACAATAATGCACTTCATAATTCATAATATAAATGCGTTTTACACTCCTCTACATAGTAGGTAGCGTAAAATATTATCCTCAAATAATTCATAATAAACCATAGGTGTTAGGCGTAATAAATATAATAATAAAAATATATATTCTTAATTACTATTGCAAAGCTGCAGTAAGTCGAACAAGAAATTGTTATATTTTTTTTCTGTTGTTTTATGACAAGTCGAATGGCGCGAAACGTATTGTATCCCCACAATATTATTGTATTTTCTGTGTCAATTAAAATACATCGACGATCGTGTAACATACATCATATCGAACCGTTACAACGTTATGGCTCTAATGAGGTCTGCACAGTCATTGTGATCAATCCGTGGGATCCTATAGCGCGCATAGTAATTATCGTCTTATTTTCGCAATGTTCGTCATCCGTAGGTGGAAACTCGAGCTTGGTAAACACGAAAAAAGAAAGTACCCACTACGTTTCCCCATCGTGCGTCCGAAAACGATGATTTTAAATTTTCAATTGGACCCGTAACCGATCATTATCAGCGATGCACATTTTTTTAGAGTCGCATATTCCTGCAGGTGCATACATATAAATAAATGCAATTATTTATTTGTACACACATACACTTTGCCGTCCACAGGTAATGATGCGTACCTCCTACTCACAGACAACAACCACACAAATATTGTCCGTAATATTATATATTATATTATATTGTACAATAATAATTTGTGTGAAATATGATTGTACGTTATAATTACTCGATGCACGCGCAATCGACAATAACAGCTAATTAACCCTCGAACACTTAATTTTTGACATATATAGACGTCGATAAGAATGTATGTGTGTGTGTGTGTGCATAGATTGAGCTGTGTATCATACTATTAATTGAAAATGTGTGTTGTTCGAAACATGTCCATGCCGTGTGGAGATTTGTGTGTTTAATACTATAATAGTACCTAATAACGTCCACGATAAAACAATAATCATATTTTTATCACATTACACACTATTAGAGTGTTTATCGAAGTAAAATAAAATTGTGTACATATATGATATAATCGCGCTTTTTTTGCCGCGAGATTAGGGATTAGGATTTACAATGCTATTATATTCCTTTAGTCATGTGCTTGTATTCATCCGTTAACCACGTGTGTTGTGATATTGTGTTCTAGATTGGCAGTATTGATGATCTCGTGGACTATCAAACACTTTCGCATGGAGAACGGTCGGCCGAAATATTTAATATCCTGTGGATTGAGGACGTCATAGTCGTAGATTACGCATCGTATCAATCGTACTACTATAGGGAGGGAAAAACGTCATGCTTAACTGCACCGATGCCGAGTGCACGTTGCACCATCACCATATTCACGTGGACCCGATACAGCATCACCTACAGGATGACCGGCAACACCATGAACATTCCTCAGGTAAACATTTTGATTAATCGACCGATACAAATAAAAATACCTGATATAGAGTTGGTTTCGAGTTTTTACGGCGCATTAAATAGTGAAACTTTGATTTTTAGCTTTAATTAACCGAGAAAAATTACAAACTCATTTTACCGGCAAAAGCCCGTAGTTACCCGTAGTATATATATAGTATAGTGAGTACCGCAATGAAATTATTATTTTTTAATTACTGATGCGATAAGTCAACGAGTTGATTTTAATTAATGGTTATATTTTGAATCGCTATTGGACTTCGCTGCTTTTAATTTAATATGTGTCATCCGTATTATTATTACTGCATAAACTTGGGTATGATGGATAGCCCACACAATATACAGCCCATAGGTAGGTATTCAAATTGTAGAATTTAATTGTTGTGCACGATGCTACGATCTTATATTATTATCATTTAAAATACCGTAGGATGCATAAACTGTTATTCATTGATGTATTGCAGCACTATCAAGATTATAACAATCATTCAATTAAGTCAACTAAATAAAGTAATTTAATCCATTTAGTTTTAAAATTAATTTTTTCAATACCAATTTACTTTTATTATTCATTTTACCTTATTATATAATAATTACTGATACTTAAAGGTACCTATTTAATATAATATCATTAATAACAGCAATAATAACGAAGACATTTACATTGTGTCTTTGTTCATTAATTAACTTAGTTTTGTGGTTTCATTTTACTTACTATTTGACAAATATATTTATGAATACTATTATGTATTATTATACATTACATTGTACATTGTACAATATAAAATTAAATATAAAATTTTATGTAATTTAATGCTGCAGTAACTATTGGATAATACAAAATATGGTTTATTAAGTAAATACCTAACCATAGTGTGTTTACTTTACACGGGAACTGCAATATTGTTCAAGTAGATATTAAATTAGGTATCGTTTTTTACCAATAATAAAATAAAAAAATCATATTAGATACAAGTTACACATGTTTTCTGAAATTTTCTACAAACTAGGTTATAACAAAATTGATACAATTTATTAAACTTATGTAAATAGTAGTAGTTTAATTTGGAATAACTATATATATACCTAACAATATGTTTCTAATTTCAGAAAATTAATAAAAAAAACAAAATTTGAATAATATAAGTACTATAGGAATCACAAACCAATTCTTATATTATGCTTATGCGCGTTAATCGTTACTACGAATAAATCGTGTATAACATTATAAACGTGTCCGCAAAAATAAAATTCTCGAACAATATTATTGTTGTTTGGAGAATGTCAGTCACAAAATAAAGTAACGCGCATTAACTATTAAGTAATAAATAATGAAGGTAATTCCAAACAATTTATTCAACACATAATAATATAATATAGGTAAGAAGAAAAACAGTTTCATAAAAATATTCATATCTTTAACTATACCTAAATTAATTAAATCACCGCACAGCAATAAGTTGTTATATTATACGTTTTAAATTTTGAACATTGACATGATAATAAACTTAAGAAATTATACGTTTCAATTAATTTTAAATGAATTTTTCCTACTAGATCTAGATGTACTGATGTATAGCTATTGGAAGACTCGTTTTTAAGCATACAATAAATATTTTACAATTTTTTCTCCGACATTAGTAATCGCACGTGCCACAGTAAAATAATATCGTTAAGTACTTGCTGTAATCGGCGCTGCAGCATAGTGCAGTGTTGACAATGTCACAATATTTTCTCCGTTTCCGAGAGGCACTATAATAATGGTGCAAAAAATTATAAATGAAAAGTTATCGCTAATTTTTTGTGCACGTTATTCGTAATTTGGCGACCAAATATTTTGTTCCTGGCACGGGTCGAGGCGGTACATAATATTCTGTTACGTATTACATACTATAGGCATAATGCCTATATATAATAGAAACAATTACACATATTATTATAAGGCGCGTTGCGGGTCAGACCGACGCAGGGCACAAAAAAAAAAAATAAAACAAAGTTGTGGTGAGGCTTACACTGCACGAGTGTAGGATAGCACCCGAGGCGCCGTGGGTAAATGGCCTCAGCGGCAGTGATCTGGTATGGAAGCGCCCGCGGGCGCCAGCGCGTCTCCGAAAGGCACTTTCACTGCTGGTCCCCACGACTACCCGTCCTTGAATGCCACCTCAAACTTTACTCCCCCCCCCCCCCACCGCGTTTTCGGCCCCTCCGGTTCAGTATCGTTCGGATGACCATGAACGACATAATATAATATATTATGGCCGGCACCGTGTAGGTATATGATTCGTATGTTGCCTATACAACTGCCATTATACCTATTATTTCTCAACAGCTGCAGAAAAAGCTCTTCAGCAGGTATAATATTATTATTTCAAACGCTACACGCTGTGATGCTCGAAAATGTCAGATTATGAAATTATTAATTCAAACCGCACGCTAACAATGTGTGTACAGACATTGATTGTTATATACCATGTGCATATTATCATATAATATAATATTATGTGTGCTGCAGACGTGGCCGTATAGTTGATAGACATATATTATAAAACCGCGATCGCCCCGAAGTGCAGTTTGGTCGTTTTCGAGTGATGTCCATACAAAACACGGAAATCCCATCATTCAATAAGTCCCAACCACATCGTAAAAAAAAAAATTAAAACGCCATAGGCTATATATAGACGAGTTTATAGCGGTTTATCTATATATAATATATAGATACGTCAATGTATATCATCAACATGTAAATTTTAAAAACCTTGACCATATTTATGTGGTTTATGAACCAATTTCGTCCATTCGAAAAACTCTATTAGGAGGTATGCTAAAACAAGAATTATATTTTGTCTCTCGAGTTTAGAAATTTTAGAAATGCTATGTTAGATGATACATTATAATATTACGATAATTGTGTAGAAATCGTACCTTAAAGCCCCGAATATGACAATAATTTATTTTATAATTTTCAAAACAAATTGCGTTTGTTTTATGTAGGTATACATAATATACTATTTTTTTTTTCATGCGGTATCACAGCTCATGCGGAAACCACGATAGTATTACTTCCACCTCGTTGATGTGCATACCTATTACCTACCTACCTATTATCTGCAATAAAATTCTTCTAACAATCTATTTAAAGATTGTTTTTTATAAACATTTCTATCCATCACGCCGAGTAAATATTATTGTAAGTACCCACGTAAAACATTTACAACGTTATAATCACTTATCTACCTCTATGATATAGGTCCTATGCATATGATTTGGCTACCTTCCCGAAATTGCCTACACCGGATATTATTATCACCTTGTCCATCTACTCAATAATGCAATGGTCGTAACACATATATAATTAAATTGATTGTTCTTGTTTGTTTTTGCCAAAATATGTCTACATTTAAAAATGATTGATGAGTATTTACATTTAATTTCAATACATGCGCTACTTCTAAAACATCACTTCCTTCTTCTGCTTAAAACATTTTGTGGTCAATTCATTACCGACATTATCACATTAATATTCATCCACTTTTATGATTTAAAAAAACTACATTTCGCATAATGCGTAGTTAACAGACCGACCATAAATTACCTATACTATTATTATTATTATTATAAAATGTATAAACATATAAGATACTAATACCAAATACTAATACTGTTTCACATTATACGTATGTGTGTATGACTGATTAAATATAATACGCACGTACGTCATATACATTAATAATTGTACCAGTTTCATTGAAGAGTTTAAACATTTTAAATTTACCACAATATTAATTTAAAATTGAAAATAATAAACGTCCAAGGCTACATTATCGTTAAACTAATTTTTAATACGGTATCATTAAAAAAAAGTGCGATACAGAGTTGGGTGGGCCAGGGCGTGTGCTTTTGTTTTTAAAACCAATGATAATTATACCTGTAATCGAAAAGCAATTTTATGTGTAGTTCTATAACTTCTAAATGATTTTTGTCTTTGTTAAACGCAAATGCTTGATTGTATTTATTTTCTTTGACTTTATATTTTGTTGTTAATTCGGATATTCACTGTGAATTTGAAAACGATATGATTATATTATAACTAATTTATTTGAAGATGACGTGCTGCACGAATAAAGTTGCTGGTCTTCTTTCATCGGTAACATAAAAGTTAATCGAAATATTGTGTACAAAAACGAAATATTGTCGTAAAATATATTGCTCGCCCTTTTTGCAATAATAATATTAATACGTTTTGAACTAGATTAAAAATAAATATTTTGTTGTTAATATGTCAGAGAAGGTAAATGTAAGAAACTCGTTTGGATTTTCTAAACATCGTTGTTTCTGCCCCACATTATGGTATCTTTTTAAGTATAAAATGTATCGATATTTATTGTGTTCAACAATAAAAAAAAAATTTAATTATATTATAATATTGTTTTTTTGTTTGTCATTACTTATGTATAGGTATCTAACGAGAAGTTATTTCATGTGTAAGAAACATATTTTACATTAAATATTTATTGTTCTAATTTGTTGATATAAAATTTTTATATTAAAACAAGTTTGTCTGGTAATTGAGCAGTATAAAGACGATGAATGGAAACCTGCCAATACCACTGGTAGACAATTATTAATGTTTTCTTCTCAATTCACAATTCGCATATAATATCAAACAATTACGTAGCTTTACGTAACTATCATTAATACGGTCACGTTTTGTCATCGAAACTATGTTTAGCAGACGATTTTTCTCTTTCTTTTTTTTTAAATTATTATTTATATTGTTTAGTGCCACCGATTTGCTCGTTGAATGATTAAAAATGTAGTCTAGGGTTTTGTATTTTTAAACAATTGTCACTCCAGTGAAAATTTCAATTAACTCAGTGGATAATATAGGATAAACTCCTATTGTAATATTCAATACATGTCATTTTGTTCATTATTTTATTATCTATAAGTCATAAGTGAGACACTGCTTGGACACATGGTGTAATTTTAAGGGTACTGCGTTTATTAATACTATTAAAAGATTAAAACCTTTTTTTGTAAATATTAAGAGCGCATAATATACACAAGAATTTATTACTAAAAGTAATTTATTGTTATATGGGTGCTCTTAAAATAAAACGTAGGTACCTATGTTAAAAAATAAAAAACTAAAATATAACAAAGTTTGGCATAATAAAGTTTTAAGGTTGAAATTTACTAACAATTAGTTAATGAGTTAATATAAAATGTAATTAATTTATGATTTAGTAATTAAGAGTATGCTCATAATTCGTAATACACATAATTTGTCATCAACTATCAAGTACAAATATTTAACTAAAAATTATATTACTACTTATATACATATAAGTATTATACATTTTAAAGTATAAATGTATAACTATAATTAAATTAATCAAATATTATTAATATAATTTCATATATAATTTATTTTTATTTTTAATACAGTAATATTTTATTAAATAATGTAACTTCTAAATGAGGTAGGTATACCTACTTGTTTATATAAATTCTAGAATTTTATTCGCATCAAGTTTCATGTATAAATTTATGTCATAACGTTTGTGAATTATCAACTCCTCGATTTGTTCAATAGGCATGACACGAGTATATTATGTACTGTTGTGATATTTGTAAATATTTTTTGCCAATGTCACATTACCTATTCTTGTCAAGTTTCCATTTTATACTATTATCTATGTATCATCATAATCATCATCAGTGTTGAACTACAGTCGATGAACTAAATTTATGTCAATGTTATTTTTATAACACAAATATAATTTTTTCGTTAAGTACCTTTTCCTAGTATTTTAACAATAGTTATTACTATAACAACTTCTATAAGTAATGTGTATTTTGTAATACATTTTTCAAATTGGTTATTAGTTATTAAATGATGGTATTAAATTGGCAAATGTCACCTTTTCATTTCAACTCTTAATTCTGTTTGTTCAAATAATATGAATATTTTTTACAAAATATAATATTTTAGTATACCTGTTACATCGTACCTATAATGTATCTATAGGTACCTATTATAATATATTACATAGAATGCGTTTCAACATGCTTGGAAGAGTACCATTTTCTTAAATATAGTTTGTTGATATAATAAGTAAATATTAACTTATGTAATACAATATTATACACTATATACTTAAAATTGTAATATTAGGTATCATTGGTATAACACGATTTCCCGTCATATTTATTTCAATATTTTGTTTAACGCATGAGAGTATTTTTTTAAGCATTTTATAAGTGTATATTCAATTTGAAAATAAATATAAACATTAAATATAACAGACTCACTATTAAAGATGACATACATAATATTATAGATTATTTTAAAAACCGTTTGTTTTTATTACATATGATAATTATTTAATTAGACGGATTTGATCTAATAAAATAAATAAATGTATAGGTTAGATATATTTATGCACTGCCTAGGGTCATGTAAATTAAACCAATTTACATTGAAAAGTCTTGAGTGGAAAAAAAAAACATAAACATTAATATGATATAGGTACCTTAGTACCTATGACACATGTTATGTTAATCAAGGTTAATATAAGTATTTAATGTTTACACTATAAACAATTTATTTTTAAAAATAAAATGTTGAATGGTCTAAAAATATAATAATCTGTTTTAAAATCTGTTTAAAAATTTTTTTTTTTTGCATTTAATATCTATAAATCACTTGTTGAATGCATGCAACTTGCGGTTTTGAGCAAAATTCCTATGTTTTTTTGAATTTACAGAACAAATAATTCAAGAATAATGCATAAGTTATAGTTCAGAATTATTACGATAAAATAATATTATAATTTAAATGTATTTTTTTTATTTTTTTAAATAATAGATGGGTACCTAATGTTACATAAATATTCATTGATTTTATTGAAAAATATGAGTTTATTAAGAAAATACGTTTGTGAATAATATAATTGAATTTAGTTTTGTACACATCATAATTTTCCAAAAAGTACCGACTAAAATTATTTATTATTCTCATTTATTGAAAAATATTAGTACTGTGTTCGATATAGATTGGAGTCTCAATGAATATACTTAATATCACACAATATCCGTGTAGCGTTTATACTGCAGATCTACAATCATTATACTCTGTATAATCGACTAACGAGTTTTTTATTTAAAATATATATTTTAACGATTTTTTAGTCATTAAACCTGTAACAATTGATTATAAACTCGACAAAACGAAAAAAAGAAACAATATTTTTTTGTTCACATCAAAATATGTTTATTAATTATAAACCAAAAATAATACGAAAATGTATAGACAATAATTTTCAAAAAAAAAATAGCACATTGGCTATAAATATAATATTTTACATTATTATGTTCATGATAATAAAAGGAAAAAAAATCGAAATTTACAATAATATGTGAACAATTTAACAATTTCTCTGGGATCGGAGCAACCTCAAACTCTGCTGCAGATGACAGCGCATCCCCGCTCGGCAATCCATCACTGTGCAAGGAGACAGACTCCTCGACGTTTTCGTCGAACTCCTTTCTATCTGCGCCTCCAAGAATCGGATTTTGTCCTTCAGGCTCCGACTCCGGGGTCTGATCATCGCCACTTTCAGTAGTTGCGCCCGTATCAATGGCAGACAGGAGAAGAGTAACTAAACGCACGAGGTATTCGTCGCTTTCGTCAGCGTAAGTGCTTTCCATTATGTTGACTACAATGTCTTCTAAGATTTCGAGTAATATGACGTTGAACTCGCGGTCGATGTTATAATATTGTTAGTTGCCATCTTTTATTTTTCGAGTGAAGGTATTATGTAAGTGTACGCTAGGATTTAATATTGAGAATTGGTAATGAGCTAAATAAAAATATTCCAACGCAGAGACTGATCTCCGAGAAAATCTCCCAGACGACGACGTGTATTACCTACTAGCCAGCTAGTATGTTTATCTTTCCCGCAGCATTAGAAGAATTTCGAACGCGTTAATTTTTCTAAAGAGTAAAGACCATTATTATTGGGTAGGTATTGATAAAATATTATTAGGTTTACCTAATATTTTAACGAGGATAGTTTCTGGTATTACGATTTGTATATTTATTCTGTTACTAGATTTATACTTTTAGCCTTTAGGTGATCTTTTATATAATGTTACGGGCAAAGTAGGAAATTGAGCATTGCCCAATTAGATTTAATTACTGCGGGTTAAATATTGAATATATTAGCAATCATATAAAACATCTTATTGAATACTTAAATAAACATAAAAAAAACTTGAAATAGATGCTTCAAATATTAGTTGTCCATTAATAGTTTTTAAATCTATTATCCAATATGGTACCTCCTACTGAAGAATTAATATTTTTTTATCTAAAAGTGGTTTGACACGAATAAGATGATTGATGAATATTATTGATTATTATTAAATTATAGTTATTTTAATAGTTCAATTTAAATTAATTATTACTAAAAGGTAATGTTGGACACATAATATGATAGCATTATATTACTTTACTTATTATCACATACAAAACTATTATGGCACTATGAGTTACAAAGTCGACCAGAATTTTTGTACTTCCACCGATTGGTTTTACATAATCATACAGACTACGCGACGTCATGATAATAATCATTCGAAAATATCGAATAGGGGTTTAATGATTAGATAGTGAAATATTATCTAGATGTATACATATTATGATAATAGTTTTAAGATTTTCTTCATATCTCATCCAACGATTTTCCTTTTTTGTTATTACTACGTTTACATGTTCCTCAGTACTTGTCTATAATATTTAGGAAATTATCTTAAATATTAAATGTTTAATATTATACGACAATACTCGACAAGACGGCTCTATTATATAGTTATATACTTATATAAGTATCTACTATTTGGAATACAAATTTAATATTTGGTTAATTATACATACAGTTTAAATATTTAAATACCATTAAAGACTATAATATTACTATCGAAAAATGTATCTATATTTGAAAACTTGTGTGGTAGGTAGTAGTAATTTTTATGTTTTGTAGAAAGCTGTGTATAATTTATAAATAATGATCATACTAAAATCTAAATTATATAAGGCACTTGTCATTTTAAAATTAATTAAAACAGAAACACAGACGAAAGTAAAAACATAGAAACTGCAGATTCATTCACTAGTTTTTGAAGCATATTTCAACTTAAAACTTGAAGTTTAAATTAAAACTCCCAATCACAGTCACTACAAAATATGAAACACAACCATCATGTGTTTAGTAACTCCACAATAATTGAGATCGCTTCAATACAGTGCCTTTAATAAATTCCACACTCGTTTCTACTAGCACTAATTGCCAAACTTAAATTAGAAACGGTATCCTACTAAAATACTATAGTGCAGTCGCAAATAAATGGTATAAACACTAAAAACTACTTCAAAGATCTAAAATCGTGGATATACCTCATAGATGTTTATACGAAAATTATAATTTACGGATAACTATTTAAATTAAATGCCGAATTCATGATATGTAATTAGAATTTAGGTACATATATAAAAACCACTTTAAGCACTCGTCTATAGGTACTAACAAAGTATAGTAACATACAAAACTAAAAAAATAGCATAACATATTATCATTGTAAATAGATTATATTATATATTAAATCATATCAATAGATAATGTGTACCTATGTCTAATAAATTTGTTATTTATGTTGTTTAATTGTAAGCCATTTTCGTATAAATATGTTATAAAAGTTCATTTTGATTTATTGATACTGTTTTAAATTGTATATATTCATTACCAAAGCCAAACATTACCTAATTAGCAACAACACATACAATTTTAATTAAAATGTTTAACCTAACCAGTGGTGACCAAAATTTCGAAAGGCCATAGACAAAATATGATTAGACATAGGTACTTATTGAATATTAAACTTTTTCTAATTTTTATTTTATTTTTTCGTGAGTGTAAAATATTAATGTAAATACTAGAATAAAGTAGACTACTTTTGCGGCCAGATAATAAATATTTAATATTATGGTGGGGCGTGGTTAACTAATCTCCCCCTGATCTAATCAACTGTTACTTATACGATTTTAAAAAATAATTGAAATTACGAATAAAAAAATAAAATGCATCAAAAAGTTATAAGACTATTACAATACAACCTTCAGAAGTAAAATTGTTATTAAATACAGTAAAAAATATCCAATTTTTGTTCATAATCTTGTGATAAAAATTATGAGTATTATTAATTAATTGAGTATTAATTATAACTAAGTAGATAAACGTTATATACTTATGTAGTTGTATTCTATTAATAGGATATATATAATGTATTTATGAAACAATTTCATAGTAATGTAATATATTAAACTTGTAATCTTATCGATGAAATACTATATACTATAATAAATACAATATTTTATAGATGAATGATTGTAGTAAATAAATTATAATAGTTTTAGAACGTATTAATTTAATTTTTAACAATGTACTTATACCTATTGGCTATTACTTAAAGACAAAATTATAATTAGTTAATTAAAAAAAAAAATGCTATACAATTTAATAATTCGTTTTTATAAAAGCATAAAACTACGTTTACATTTTAAATGGATAAATAATCAAGAAGTACTACTAAAATTATAATAAGTATATTACAATTTAAATGAATTGTTCCTTAATTAATACAAAATATAACAATAATTATAATATTGGTTTGGACATTTTAGACCGCAATAAAAATAATATCTTCGAATACAATGAGTGATGAATTATATGAAATTATATGACCTACATTGAATTCATTCGTTATTAACAAACAAATTAACAATCAGATATTTTTTCCCGCGCCTGAAAAATATTTGTATTTTATATACTTTTGGAAAATTCCTAACTTATTAAAATGTTATAATATAATGTATGTTCATATTTTTTTAAATAATAATGAGATTATAATTTTTTAACGTTATATTTTCGAATGACATTTAATTAGTTGTTTTTTATTGTATTTGAGTATAGTCGGCATCAAAGGATATTGAATATTGATACATCATTTTTTATAAAAGTGTAAGATGAACACTGAACATACAATTAGTTGATTAATTATAGAGTGTATCATATGCAATTTTTATAAGTTATATACCTAACAACAAATCTAGTTTCAATTTTCGTGATTTTGATGCTTTTATCTGAAAAGTATAGAGTTTTTTTCCTTATCCATGCACAATTTTTTGTTGAGGAAGTTGAATTTGAAAAAATATATATTATTTATGTTTAATTTTAAAAAGCGTGTAAGGTCAAATATATCGATACCTACAAAAAGAGTTCACATGTGTACCTACTCATTTTCTGTATTATTTATTTTTTATATATTCTTACTTTCTTACAAGGCTAAATTTTCTTTTTTTTAAAAATAAATAAGCATTGTTGAATATGTATTGTTATTTATTATATTATATTAATGATAAAAATATTAATTTTCACTAAGTATAATAAATAATATAATATATAATCATTTTACTTTCACAATAATATTTAAATTTAAAATAATTTTATAGCTAAGGTGTATTAAACAGGATAGTGGATACACACAATCAATTTATTATTATCTATAATCACACAATGTGTATGCCTGTATTATGGATGTTATTTTTAATTCATGCGAATGTGATTTAAGTCTTTTGTTAGTTGTATTAATTAGGGGCATTATAATTTAACAAGTATATTTTTTTATAATTCCATACAGTAGGTACGAATATATTATGATAGAGCTGAATTAGTAAAATCTTGTGTCACAAAACCATAACAACAAAATACGAGGCCGATAACAAGAGTATAAAATAAAAGCATAAGTACTAAGTAGTAAGTCTGTATGTTTTTATTATTTTGTGATTAGTACGAAAATATTTATATACAATATTATTATTGTTAAGGCTACATTAACACTACGTTAGTTTTTCCTACACTTTTTTAATTTAGGCTTGTTAATTGTTGTAGCCTGCAATGTGTTATAAACCGATTGTAAATATTTACATAGAAAAACGCATTATATACATAGCACGAAGGTAGTTGTCTGTTTTCTAAATTTTTTATTTATATTTAATAGTATATACATTATAAAATATAATAGCATTTTCATACCAACATTTTAAAAATTATCACTGTCATTCCACATAGCTAAACCAAAGTTTAAAGATATTTATACCATTGCAACTATTTTGATCAAAATGTTATATATTATAATGTAGGTAAATTTTTTTTTTATATTGCTTTAATTATATTTTATATCATAATATTTAAATATGATATTATATGCATATTGTCATTAAAAAAAATTAAAAGTCAGACATAGGTAGTACTATGTACACAATTTGGAAATGATTTAAAACCTAGAAATTAAATAATTTTGAGAATGATATAAAATAATAAATGAAGCTATTAAGAATGTATAAATTTCACTTGGTTCACTTCAGCGTAAACACGAAAATGATTATTATTATTTATTACACATCTGAAAGTTATACAGTATAGAAAAAAAATCAAATAACTTAAGTTATTGATGTTATATTTTTTGATTTTCGAACACTGCTGATAATTTTCCTATTTTTACAGACTTAAATATCAATTTGTTCAATTTCTGATCAACTAAACATAACTAGCTTATTGTTAAATGTCACTAATAAAAAGGTGAAGGAATTATTTTTTAAATCTAAAAAATAAAAATTTAAATTTCGAAATCTGACATTTACCTTGAATAACAGCCGATGCGCAATGTCTGGAACGATTATTTGCATCGTTTCCTGAGTCTCGCAAAACATGTATTATTTTATTTACCTATTATTTGTTTTTTAGCAAAAAATTGAAAAAAAAAAATAGGAAACAATGGTTTATTTGTTGGTGAAAAAGACTGCTCAAGGCTAAAAGTAGATACACGCAATGTGGACAAATTATGTTCGGACTGTTAATGATTTTAATTGTTAATTATACTGGCATTTATTACTGGCTAATTGTACCTACATGTATTTGTATGAGTGTTTATACCATTTGGGCTCGAAAACTGTACCAAAGTTATTATTGTTTCAAATTTGAGATGTTGTTTATATTAAAATGTTCCCTATTAGTTAAATGTAAATAATAACTGAACAGATATTTCAACTTTAAAGCATTGAAAATACACATATTATGTTAATGTTATATGTATGTATTGTAATTTTTTATCACATTTTATAGGTATATACAATAGTACTATCGATAGAACAACAACAATTTAAGTATTATGTATTTATGTGATATAGGTGTATGAGATCTTAAATTTTGAATCCATATGAAAGTTATGGTACCTATAGATTTATGTTATATATTTTATTTTGAACACTTAAGTTTATTAGGATAGTAAAATCCAGGGGCAAATATACTGTGTCTCCTGACACACTTTGTGTCCCTGAAAATCAAAGTGTGTCCCCTGAATGACAAATGGGTGTCAAATATTAATGTGTAAGGTAAATGGTATATAAAAGAAAGGGGATTTTAGGTGTTACTACCCCCGCAGGTTTTTTTTTGTTTTAGAAATCTGTCAAGTCCCAAAGGTAACGGTTAAATCAATAAGTGTGTCCCCTGAAATCAGATGTATGCCCTGGTAAAATCACTAATTTAATAACAATAAAATATAAACATATAAATATTAGATATTAATGTGACATTCAGAAAACTAATAATAATAATACTTCAAAAAAGTAATTTTTGCATATAAAAATAATGATTTATTTCGAAGATTATAAGATACGTATTCAAAAGTATATTAGATATACCTATAGGTGCAACAGTATTATCGACTTTCTATAAATCCAACTCTAAATGCCCTAAATGTAAACATGATTTATTTATATATATAATGATATACATATAATTATATTTACATTTAACAATTTATATTATACAAAGAAGCACAGTAAGACTGAACTAGTAATAATATTGAACATTGATAATAATAATATGCACGAATATGCTGATAATCCTAACACCAGCAGAAATCGAAGACAGGTTTTAATTAATTGGCGTACTAGTCACTAGAATTGCGTTTGTAAAAATGTTTAAATAAATATTTAAATTTCTTTTTAATTATACTCATAATTAATGTAGACACCACTTCGCAAATTTGCAAGAGTTTTCAAGATAATTGCGTAAAAAGCTGTGAAATGTATACTGATCGTAATATTGTGTCTTCAAATCTTAATTTTTTCGAACATTAAAATCGATGTACATTTAACTCACGAAATCATATAATTCCATTAAAGTTATATAGTTTATATAGTTTATATAGTTATAAAAATGTTAATTTACTCTCAAAAAACAGCTAAATGGTCTATATTATATATAATGATTTATGATTATAGTAAAAGTAGGTACCTATATTGAATTATTGCAGTAATTGAAACATATTTATCAATATATTTTAATTATAATTTTGTAATAATTAGAAACAACATTTTACAAGTACAATATTTTGTAAATAAATACTTATATGTGAGTTTCATTTTTGTTAGTGAGTAGTAACTTCGACCATTCTAATAATAAATATGTTTTATTATTTTCTTGTACCTTTTAATGTATTCAACTTAACTGTGAACTATAGTAAATAGTAATAACGGTCATAATTTCATGACCATTCCTGATCTATAAAAATAAAAAAGACAATTTTAAATATAAGCAACATAATATTACTAAAAATTGATTAAATAATTTACGTTGTCGTTGTCGCGTAATTATTTTGCACTCATGGTCGTACACAGGATGTAATAAATTTCTTAACGAAAGAGTTAGTAATAATAATAATAATAATAATTAAAAAACAAATGCTTTATTTTGACTATTAAACTCAGTCTAATATTTAAACTAAACAATTCATAACATCTATACACGTACAAAAATATATCTGTTTTGGATAATTACTATAAATATATTATATGTTATTACCTATATAATATAATAAACAGTACCTACCTACTTTATATTTTGGTAAATTAATAAAAACTAATAAGCAAAATGCATAATACATTTATATATATTTGCACATTATTGTGTGTATTATACCTATATATTATATACACTTATATTAGGTATCTAAATGTAATATATCAAAACATACATCGTAATAGATCTCCCAATTGCGTCGTTTTATTGGTGGATTGATTGAAGGAACCATCGGCATACCCCGTTTGTTAGAACGACCCAACATTCGAGTTCTATAGTTAACACAGAGATTCAGGTGCCGTTTGACCAACCGCTAAGTCAGACTATTGTAAAAAAAAGGCTCAATTAATAAGAATGATATCCTTGCAAATAGCAGCTAATAATTGTACGTACGTATAATCTTTTTTTTAATAATTTAAAATGTACGTATTCTGCAATATAATATATATTATACTAATTTTAATTGTAAATATTTTGTTATCGAAAAGCCAACAATTCTTATATATAATATAACTTATCAGATATTTACTTTACACTAATGTTCAGTTATTTTCGAGTGTAATTGATATCAAATGAAGACATGAAACATTCGATATACACTCATTATTGACTAACAATCACCGTAACAGTTTCGAAATTTTAGACATTTATAAAAATAGTATATCTAAATAATAATAAAAAAAAATCAATGCTAAAACGACTGCAGTCCAGAACACTATATGCATTTCGTATAAACCGTACTGCGTGAATAAATTACAACCGGTGACCACCAGCCATGTTATTAGGCACACATCTAAACAAATATTGGTCCATCGACGCATTCGACACTTGAGAAATAGGTCACATTCTACATTTATCCATCCCAAATTACACCGACTAAATTATTCCACACATTTTTTACACTCTAGACGGGCTTTAACATTTCACGACGAATAGTAATAATTAAAAAAAAACGTCCTTTTGTAAACAAAGGCGGTTGATGGATAAAAAAGCAAAATAATTCTGATCGCGACTGTCGCCATATTATTATACAGTCGGTCGTTCGTATTCTAATGACTACGGCGAAACTTTGCAAGGCGATTTTTTTTTTTTTAAACATAAAACGAGCTGGCCGTCTACAGCAACTGTTGTTGTTACTATTGGACATACTACGTCTTAAGAAAATTGCGATGGAGGCTGTATACGGGCGGCGGTGGGTTGGGGACCGGGAATCGCGTGGCGAAAAAAAAGCAACATAATATTATACAGTTAGTCGGCGCGGGGCCCGGTCGCTTTCTGCGAATGGGCCCGAAGCAGCGCTCCCTCCACGCGGCCGCGGCCACCGGTTTGATATTCGCGCGTTCCGCAAGAAAGCATAAAATGCGTTTTTTCGCACGCGCGCGTTGTCCGTTCCATCGGCGGCTGCGGCGGCACCCGATTTCCATTCCTCGGCACACGGTCCGACCACCGCGGCCAACCCCGCTAGCCGTGCGTGGCCGGCCCGCCGATGGCATGTCCGGGCGGGCGGTGGAAGCAGGCTTTGACGTCACAACGAGTCACGCGAGCACGCAGCCCGCGGGGCGTTACGTTCGCTACGCAATTTATATGGCACGATGATGACGAACGGCGGTGGTGATCTTGTATATAGGTATACCTATATTAATATTGTTATTATAACAATAATATTATTATAGTATCATAACAATGTTGTACGCACGGCGATGACTTGGTGATATTCGCAGAACCGTCGTCGGTGGCGCACCGGTGCTGGTGGGTGCTCCGGCATCACCGGCTGCAGTGTCCGCGCGCGCTAGGGGCTCGCCATTTGTACCGCCGCGCGCCGCCGTCACCTCCATCCGAAAATCGTTCGTCGGCTGCGAGCGCAAACAATGTCTCTGTGTATGTGTGCGCGCGCCCTTGAACTCTCGGACGCGACGGGTACGCCGCAGTATTATTATCGTGCGTACAACGCATCATCGTCCCATATAGGTGCGAAAAAAAAAAATAATAAACATACCTACCTATTATTACGTCCGTAGTTATGTGTTAATAATATTATTTTTTATCATTATTATTTATTTTTATTACGCATTTTTTTATGTATTTTGTACATCTCGCATATTATAATATTATTTACGTCTATACGGAATCGTGAACTTTGGTAAAATTATTTCGTCGATTAATCGATTTTTCTGCAGAAAATGTCATTATATCATGTACATCGATGGTGCGTGAACGACGGCGTCTTATACAATGAAGTTTGACAGTGGAAAATACTATTAATGACCTTATTATAATTTGTAATAAATTGTCAGTCCGGAATCCACAGTAGCGTCCCGGTGAGCGGTCAAAAAGTCCGGGGACATAATATCATTAAATTTGACTTGAAAATGGTGGAACGAAAGTCCCGTACAATAGTTCTGATCACATCGTTGTTAAAGTCAGAATTTAAATGGACAAAAATAAAATAAATGATGTCAAATAGTTTATAGAATTAAATAAATAAAACAAAATAGTTACAATAAATGTCGTTTTATATTTTTTTTCAAAGTTGGTATTTAAACTTGTACCTACCATTGGAAGTTATTAAAATGCTCTCGGCACGCTGCGAATATTTCCGTCGAATACTTAAATCGCGTTTGGTTACGTTTTGTCTGCATGGGATTCTGCGTCCTGTGAACGATTTCTGTAGGCGAGCAGGGCGAATAAAATAAAATATACGTAAGAGATATTTATAATTTATTTTACCAGACATCCTAAATAACGTCGCAGGAAACATGACGTGAATGACAACATTATAACATGTACATAATATATATCTAGACCGATGTGATCAGTGCAGTGCGACAACATTCCGGCCGCGAATCTCTGCAGCAGCAACCACCTGCACCAATCATGCACGTTTTCGCGAAGCCGTTCGCGGCATATATATAATAATATAATTTAATCCGCCGTCGCCATTCCGTTTCGGGACGACGACATAATATGGCAGCTTGATGTGACTTTTGAGGACCAAAGAGATAGCGCGGTAACCTCCGGCGACAGTATACCACGTGTATATACTGCATAGAGTAATAGTGTAATAACTAATAGTATGTATTTATATAAATGTTAGCGTTAATGTATGAAATACGTTATTTTATTAAATAACTAGTTATTCTATACTATTCCAAAATATGCTTGTTAATATATAAATTACACGGTTTTACTAGTTGAATATAGAATGGCATTTGGGTTTTCGCTATAGATTAATTTTTTTTTAAATTTGTAATTTGTTTAAGATTTTAATAAATTGACGTTGTACAAAGCAGAATCGATTTTTAAAAAATGAATATTTATATTTTATATACAGATTTAATAATAGTTTTAAATACATTAATTAAACCGATATTGCTAGTTTATAAAATATCTAGTTAGTATATAGAATAACTAGTTGAAGTATGTATGTATGGATTGATTCAATACATCAACTAAAAGTACCCATAATTCTATAGAATAACTAGTTATTTTATAGAATTACAGAATTTTATACATTAACGCTAACATATTATAAATTATATATTTATATACCACGGTGTTCGCGAGTGGCGGTAACCACGATGTTTTGTATCGATCAGTCTAGAGAAAATTGAAAAAAAAAGATTCACCCGGTAATGTACCTACATATAGTTTTATAACGACTAAAGTTCTAGTAAAATATCGTGATAAAACAATCGCGTTATGCGTCCTTTAGTATAATATTATACATAGGTATATCTATGTCGTTTCTATATAATGTGCATTTCAACACTTCCGTATTATTTACAATTTACATAGAACATTAATATACTACGTATATTATATATTGTACCCGATAACGATGTTTATGATGAAACAACCGAATTTCAGGGTGGGGGAGGCGTAAAACGAAGCGTTTACGCGCGCATGGTGCCAAAATGTCATCCTTATAGACGCAGCCACAAGACCCGCTCGAGTTTCTGCTCAGGGACTATAATATAATGAAAGTAACATGTAAAACCCAGTTAAATGAATGTATTGAATCAAGTAATTGTTCTGCATCACCTGATATTCAAAAACTTTTTTTTTTTATTTATTTGAAAGAATCTACAATCTATATACATGTTCTTAGTATATAATAAGTAGGTTTGATGAGTGACAAGTAAGAATGATATGATAATAAGATTAGGGAAGATACCCAGTGGTAACACCCTATAATCAAAAACAGATAATAAATTATAAATAAATAATAATATACGAAGTATATTAAAAACATTTGCGTTTAAAAATAAATCTATGCTAGCAGGTGGTCGTTTTGTTTAACGGTAGCTTAAATTTTAATAAAAATTATTATTTAAATAAAGTCTTGCAGGAAGTCATTATACTTATTATGCGCATGTATTATATGTATATTTAAATAGTTTAACAATATATCCATCATTTACACTTTAAAGAATGCCTTTTTGTCCCTGCCTGTCTGCGAGTTTGTCGGTCGTTAATCTAGTATAGTTTACCGAGGTCCTCTAATATATATATATATATATATATATATATATATATACCTGCAGCTACTATACCTACCCGTATACATATATATATTATATTGTATATAACAGTCACCGCAGCCGTCGGAAAAACTTTTGTCCGTACTATGATATATCATTATAACGATATAATGTATATATATATATGTATAGGTAAAGACGTGCGGCGGCCAAAGATTGTTTGTCACCCGCGTCCGATATACATATATAATATATATATATATACTTGCAGCAGGCGTATAATGAGGACACGACTACTGTTGGAGACTTTGGCACATGAATTATAATACGCGGATAGCTTTTGGGAATTGGAGCGGTGTCGTGGGGGGTCGTTTCTCCGTTTTAAAGCCTTTAACCTTTTGGCTTTTGACAGGTGTACAGATATATAATATACAATATTATACATATACATAAATATGTGTCTGTTTATACGTGTACCTATATAATATAGTTTGTGTGTGTGTGTGTGTGTGTGTGTGTGTGTGTGTGCGCGCGTTTACAATGTATACGCTTTTTACTCTTTTTACTTTTTTTTTTTTTTTACATTAGACGCTTATCGACCGTGCGGTTTGTAAAAGGCTAACGACGGGCGTCATTGTGGGCGTATCGTAAAAGCACTTTTACCCGATAATACACGGTAACCCACTTTGCGAAAAATGTTTACCTTTATACATTACATCCGCCAAATTATTTCGCGCGCGCGGGTGGCGTCCGCAAAAGAGTTTTCGAATCGAACGCGTATTGCGCGCGATGTTTATCGCGCGCCCGGAGGTTACAAAATAACAGTGCGTGCGGTGACTTTCGGCCGGCACGTACCGTCACGTACTTTTCTCGCGATAATCAATGCGAGATGATTTAATAATATTATTATGAAATTGAATGTTGCACACGATTATCGTTTTGGCGACAACGATATTATCATTACGCGTACATATATGGATGCGCACTGCCGCATGTTTTAAAATGTTATTTCTGCATGTATTCGTATATTATTATGATACGGGTAATGTGTCGATATAATAATATGTGTGACACAGTATACGATGACGACAAGCGTTGATCGTAACGTTCGCGCTTTTTGTCCGAAAACGAAACGGTTCGTATTCGTACCTGCAGCTGTAATATGACCTCCACGTCGTAAACTTTAAATTATTGTTTGTGTATCAAAACGTAGGTGTTGTATTCGATTGTACATGTTTGTTATCTGCAAAAAGTTATCATCACAAATCTTTCCGTCACTTGTATATTATAAGTAACAAAATGTACATTTTTGCTAAAATCCTATTAAAATCAATACGGTTCGTACATTAATTTTATTATCTTTTCATATAATATGTTGTATTTAAATAAAACTTATTTTGTAGTTGTGTGAGTGTATATAGTCTGTTGTTGTTATTATTATTTTACGCGATGGTTATAAGGCGATTTTAAATAAGGATAGATGCCATTACATTACGGTGGCTATATGTATTAGGTATGGCTCAACCTCATTTTAGTTTCGAAATGGTTTACTCCAATGAATTTGGTAACTATACATTAAAATAATTTGAAAAATACTTTGACATAGGTGTCAAAAAAATATCGTATACCAGTCTGTACTGCGTCATAACCATATAGGTACATATATAAGTCTTCGTAGCCGTTAATCTTATTTAACTGTATAATTATTATTTTAATTAATTCATTAAATTATATTGTACCGATTTTATTTAGTTTGTCTTTAAAGTAAAACAATTTAAAATAATATTTCCATATGATATGTCATTACTCATTATATTTATAATTTAGTGCAAAGAAAATTATCACAGGAAAACATAGGTAGTTATAAATTAATAAACGGAAAAAATATAAATTCTTTGACGTCATCTCATCGTTACGAAACAATATGAACACAGCATAATTTAAAACTGTACAACGATTCATGAATAAATTGGAAGTATTTTAATTGAAAATTTTTTTTTTTCATCAATTTTCGTCAATAATCCATATGCTAAGTAATATCTGGTTATGACATTATGTGGTCCGTTGTGGGTTGGTACGTCGAAATGTATAGTAGTATTATTACTAATATAATGTAATAATTAATAATGTAACATTATTGTGAATATTTTTTAAGTTTTCCTATACAGTTACTACAGTACCTTCTAATTTGAAGGCATGACAATTTTTAGACACAATATCCGTATAGGCACAACTGCAGTCATGTTCATGTAATATAGTGTTTGGTAACTCACCAGATAAGAACTGCGGTATACTTACTACTATATACCTGTACTAACAATACATTATTATAATTTTTATTATTGAAGTACAAGCTTATTGTCAAAATGTGCTTATCGTCTAACGGCTGTAAATTTAATAGATATCCTGTCTGGTCGTCTGGACATTGTTTAGATCAGCCATTGTAAGTCGCACTGCAACTCGTCCCCACTCTCCGCAATGCAGGACAGCGGTGAATTATTATTTTTACGTGACGATTAAACAGTTTAAAAAACGATTCTAGGTGGATGTCCGAAAGATAATTTTAGAAATATACCTTGATCTATATAAAATATTTAATTGTTATTGGAAATCTTTCATAATTTTTTTTAAAAAATTGAACATTTTAACACACCGTCAAAGTGACATCATTGTGGTAAATATTCTATTCACTGAATATCATATAACCCAAGACTTGAACAGTTTTTACCAACCCTACAAAAGTGTATTCCGAAAAATATTAATAAACTTGTTATTATTAAGCCAATAGCTCCCTTGTTCCTCTTTGAATCTAAAACAATAAATTTACCTCATATTTCGAAGGTTATCTCCCCATTATACAGTGTACATATTTCAACAACGAAATTACATGTAAATACCTAATGGGTCTTTGGGGATATGTATATTATGTATGTATTATACATTTATACATATTACCTACATATGTATACATGATTATAAATGTAATGCATTTTTTCAACCATATAATATGAGGGTTATATTTTGTGGTTCAGAATTTCGTTACACCATAATTATGAATAAACTATTAATACTTTAATATGTATATTATTATTTACTAAAATAATATTGAACAATTATTTATGAGCTTGCGGATAGTTGTAATTTTAATACAGTTTCAACGAAATTGTTTCCGTAAACTCCACGACAAACTATTGTTTTAAAATCTCCAGGGCCTTACTAAAATAATAAAATACCATATGCAATACAATGGACTTTTTTCATATTCAAAGTTGTTTAAACATTATATTATACCTAATTACGTGAATATTTAATTCCAATTATTCCATTTTAAGCATCAAATAACAATAAGCCTACGTACAGCATTATTAATTAAAACGTAATTGAATAGTTTATAATATTGTAAACATATTATGTTTTATTCGTATATAAGTAATAAACATCAATTAAAAAATACGATATATATTATGATATGGAATTATGTTTATCTATACACTTAATAATATATTATATCTATTACATTTACAAGGAAAAACAAATAAATATTATTTAATGCACGTGGACAATTTGACTTGTTTATAACCTTGTTGACTCTTTAAATAGTAAATGTAAATTTGGGGTTTGCAGTTAAATAAAATCGTGGGATTATTTTACAAGTACATTTCTAGCAAGTAAAATATTATATGTGTATGCCGATTAAATGATTAACAACGTACTTACTTAGCAAAAATATATTGTGAGATATAAACAATATCCTTTTAGCAGAAAACCGTTTGAAGAACTAAAAAAAGTGTCAAATGCCTACTTACAAAAACTATAAAAGTTTTACGTAGGTATAGTATAAATATTATTTTTTGTTTGATTCCCATAAATTTATCTATTGTAATGCGTTAATTTCATTGAACGCGCTTAACTCGTGGTGTACCCTTCAAGTTGAAAGTTGGAGTAATATTTTGCTAAATATTGTTAATTTGCAATATTTTGCTCGGTTTGTTGCTCATTGATTCTAAAACAATGTCCCTATATAATTTAGTATTTTTTCAAAACAATATATTCATGTAAATCAACTATGAAAAAATGTACTACCCATACATTCATACGTGTTTGATAAGAAACCTATACAGGTTAATATATTAATAAATATATAGATTTGTCCATGCAATCAATATACATTAAAAAATGTACGTAAGTGCCTTTTTTATTTTGATAGGTATTTTGGAATAATTCATAGAAATATACGACCTTAACGATTCGCTATGAAAATATTAAGTTTGACTAGGCGTATATGTGTTGAGTTATTTACTATATCGCTCGTTTTTTAGATAATATAGACATAAATTGAACTCCATAGTTCCATACCACGCTTTACGTAACATTAATGTATGCAATTATTATTCATTTGATTAAAACATTTTAAATGGAAAACCATGTGGGAGAATAAAAATAATTAAAAATTATTACTTTTTTAGTATTTATCGAAAATGTAATTCTCTGAGGCGTTATAAATCCTTGGTGTTTAAACAGTGTAGGTTTTATAATATAGATTCTGAACAGAAGACTGATGCAAACACACCACAGGAACTAGAATTATGATTTGTTCAAAATGTATTAAACGTTTCCAACAACAAACGTACAATAATAAATTGTTTACTATTTGTTTGACCACTATGGGAGGAAGGGACCTATCTGCAGTGTGCGTACTGCTAAAGCTATTTTCCTATGAGTCAGTATGTGTTTACAAATTTTTTTATATTTCTTGTGAAGTTAAGTACGTGTTCAGGTGTTCTCTTTCTCCGCGAGATTAATGTAAAATCTGATATTATATACATGCAATATAAGCAATCTTGACAATAATATTATTGACTGTATTGTTTATCAGTTGGATCGAGATACATGAATTCGGAGAAGTTATAGTAATTTCAATTATATTTAATTATTACTATACCAATTGAAAACAATTTTCGTACGATTATAATTATTATTGTGTATAATGTGTATGTATTTAGACGGTATATATGAGTGGATAATATAATAAAAATGCAACAAATGTGGCAACGGTTTAATAACAACATTGTATCATACATTACAACACACAACAAATAGTTTATTGTTTAGAGACTCTCTTATCTATAGGTACCAAAAGTTAGATACCGTTAGTTTTTAAATTCGTTTATAGTTGTATTATTATTCAACCGCGTGGTTAGGCACGGAATAATCTGAATTTTTAAATAAAAAAATACGTATGATTCTAGGTACCTACCTAAATATGTACGGAGTAATTTTGACGTACCTATATGTACCGCGAGTTTGTGTATTTACGTATATGACATATATACCGAGTGCAGAACAAAAGGCAACATGCGGAAACACGGTTTGTAGGTACAATACGCACTTAAAGTATATAATATATATATATAAATGAGTTTACAAATTACATTGTAATTTAGGCGCAGGTATATACCGTGCAGATTTTATATATTATGCGATGCGAATGATCCGCAAACACTAAAAACATAGCATCGCACAGCTCGTACATTTGTTGGTTGCCAACAACCATAATGGTACAATAATCGGTATTCAATAGTCTATATCATAATAGCATATGGGTATAAGCGATTTCCATTACACTGTACGAGCAGAACATAAAGTGTACGACGTTTAGTTGCAAGATAAGTTACTTTTTAAAAGGTCCAAATAGGTACATCTATATCTAGGTTAACTTATACTCGTAAAGTATAGTAACGAAACGATATAAGAGTATATAACGATGTTATTTTTTCGTTGTTTCATATTATACCGACACAATATTAGTTGTACAATATATATAATATATAATCATATAAGTAACACGTTACGTTAAATTGAATTATATATGATATGATTAGAATGGCGATATTTAAATTTTAAATCGTTTACCTATATACATGTATATACGGATATTATGGCGCGACTATATCGAGGCGGCTAGAAAGTTGAAACATCGCGCATTTAACAATCCAAATTGTATATGGAATATTGACCGCTATACAAGACGTGTATCCATATAAAATCTAAATTATGATTTTTTTGATTTTTAAGGTCAGTTAAATACTTAAATGAATGAGTTCAAAAACAAAATAATATGCATAGAGATATCTCAAGCGTATTCCAATCTATCGATTTGTATACCAACTAGCGATAAAATGCAACACAAATATTTTATGAAGTTACCAGCTAATAATTTATAAGCTAATATATTATAATAACAATATTCTAATATAATATGGAACAATTCGTTACAAATATAATATGACGTGTACTTTGTAACTACTGCAGTAGGCAGTTGTATGAAAAGTAATCAAATCGCAATACAATTACGCGTTACTCAAAACAGGGAAAACAAACGCTGCGAGGTTATACCAGCATCAGTATACTTATAGTTACCAGTTACCACCCAACATCACGCAGTACCTACGTGCATGTTCTACAGCAGGTACGAATAACCTATATTATAAATGTATAACACAGTATACGGTATAGCTGCAGTCATAATGGTATATCGATATATAGGTGGTATATATAATATAGGTAGCAAGCTATAGGTTATGATAATATATTAAAAAAATATGAGTGCTGCACCTTTGTTTGGGACCACAGACTATAAGTTAGAACGGAAAACGCGTGTCGTGCAAAAATTTAAAAAAAAAAAAAAAACAAAAAACACGGAAGAGGGAAAATCCGAATCGCGTGCAAAACTTTTGGGTGGGGAATGTCAGATCGCGACCGTCGGAGGGGGCCGTGGTGCGTGCGCCGTTCCCTACGCGCGCGGACGCGATTATCAGCTATCCGTCGGCGGGGTTTCAGACAGTCCGATATCACGTGCGCCGCGCGTTACATAACGTCGCATATCGCGCTGCACGTTATCGCGTAGCATTATAATATTATTACAATATTATTGGAATACTATCGTCGCGCGGCGGCCGACAGAGACACTGCGCCGCGCAGTATTCCGCGGTTGCACGACGATCCAGAGACAAAAATCGTTGCTGCAGGGTTATAATACGAGCCGCGTCAGTGCCGGTGGACCACGTGCTATTGGCCATACGAAACGCCAAGTTACCTTAATATCATATTATAGTCGTGGTTTTATATAGTATGATAGTTTAAGGTGGAGGCGTTGTAGAGGAGGAGGAGGAGGAGGGGGAGGAGTTTGGGAGCTTTAAGGTTAAACGCCGTCGACGTCGTCGTCTTCGACACCGCTACCGCCGCCGCCGCATAGTCGTAACCGTCGCTCGAGTGCCGCCGCCAGGTGTCGCGCGCGATAAATCCGAAGCCGGTAGGTATAGATACCACCGCGACCACGATAACCGAACGACTGAAAGCAACAAAAAAATTACAAGAACGATACAAGAAGAAGTAACCATAACGCCAACAGGCCGCGCTCAAATAATACACTATCATAATACAATATAATAATAATAATAATAATAATATAATATAATATAATATAATATACACTAAATACATAATATTATAATATCATTATATTGTTATTATGTGTGCGTACACGGCGGTACACACCGCCGCCGCCGCCCGCTAATAATATAACAACATAATCGTCGGCCGCCTCCGCCGCCGCCCCGGTGCCTTCGTCGCTACCGCGCCGCGAAGAAGAGCACACGCGTTACCGCCGCGGTCGTGGAGTGTTGTCTGTGGTCTCGCGCGCATAACAATATTACGATAATATTATTATTGTACACACGAGACGTCGTCCCGTAACACACAAACACGTCCCGCCAACACGCGCGCGTTATCATCACGATATAATATAATATTGTACTAACCTATACCTGCCGTGTGCGCGTACGACGACGACGACGACGACGACGACAACAACAATTTTTTTTTGTCTTCGCGTTACGATATTCCGCGACGACGATAACATTATTTTGAGCAGGAGTCGCGCGGGACCGTTACTTTCGGACATAATATTATAAAATATTTTATATCATTTTATTCGGGTTACGATTTTACTCCTCGAGGGGTTTTCGTTTTTGTCGGACTCCGTTTCGGAATATTTTACTGCGCTGTTCTCTCTATTCGCCGTGTGCGTGTGTGAATGCGCGTGTTCTTCAACGTTCATAAGCCAAACGATGCTGATTAGATATCAACCATCGTTCCATTCGCACGTCAAAAATCGATCTCATTTCAAACGGTAAGGATATATTATAAATACCGTCTGCGTCTTATGCACACGGCGTTTTAATATATTATACGTTTCGTTAGGCCTTTAGGTTTTATATCACATGATATAGGTAGGTATATGGGTACAACCAGGGGCGCCCGCAGAATATCAGCTCAGTGGGTGCAAGATTGAATTTATGTTATATACACGTATAGGTAGTCACATATTTGCATTATTATACACTGTTTTTTTTTGTTCATTAAAAAAATCTCAGTGGGTCCAATGGCACCCACTAGCTCCTCTCTGCGGGCGCCCCTGGGTACAACCCAGCAAAGTATTGTACAACGCACTGGCACAATAAATTATGTACCCAAATGCGACGTATATATTTATATTATACGTCTCCACTATAGGAAAATTGGTGTGTAGGAAATTTAAATATTATGTTGATAAATCTATACTTAACAGTAGGTACGAGTAAAATCGATATTGACAATCGATACAGGTATAATAGGTATATTGTATTATGCCTTTGCCTTTGCGATTATGGAATCGTGTGCACGTAATTTCGTTACGTCGACAATTGTCGAACTTCAACATCGCAAAAGTTCAACCAGTTTTATTATTTATACTCTCGACACGGTTGACTTTTACGCTTTTTTTTTATTAGTTGGGAAGAATTATATCGACGTATATATATCCAAAATAGCACGTGCTCGGAAAAGATTATAGACACCCTTTTTTTTTACCCTGCACTACAGCTGCAGTTGTTATTCTTTTATCAATATTTACACTTATCACGGTTAGGCCTTTATATGTATTATTGTTTTATATCTTGATCCAGATTTGAGTACCTTTTTTTATATTTTGTTGAATACAACTATTATGAATATTAAAGTTTTGACAAGGAATAAATTCTCCCGGACAACAGTTTGATATAATTTATACGCATATGCGCACGTCGGCAATAAATAAAACAAACACAATATTGTTACATTTTACTAATTTATTGTGCGCAAAATAAAGTTTTTTAATTATAAAATGTGTATGACTTAGAAACTTATTTTCGAATTAATTTATCAACAACGTACGATAAGTATAATAAAATATTACTACGAAATATTAACTCCATAAAATATATTTTATCGTAAGGGTTAAATGCTTAAAACTAACTTAACCTTCGGATAATTTCTAAAACCACTAGGTGACTAGCTATTAAAAAAAAAAATACAAAAAAAAATAAGATTACGAAAAGCTTGTTAGAATTGTCTTAAATTAAAAATATGTTAGAAATATAATATTGTGTATATAACTGAAATAAATTGCCTCGCTATAGATAGGCGTCTATATAGATAAATGAGTCAGTTTTTCTGAGACTATACATGCCTGATACATATTTTTCTTATAGAAATTACTATATGATAATGATAACGTATTTTTATTTACAAATTTAGTTTTCAACCATATCGAAAGTATTGATATAATATAATTAGGTATATGTGCATAGCAGACTTATAGACAGCATATTATTTTAAAATTAAAAAATACTTTATTTCGTGTATATTGTGTTTGATCACGGTAATTTTGTTATAAAATTGTTGACTGTTATATGAGTTTTATTACTTTTTGATGTTTTTCTATAATATAAAATATATAAATAGGTAATATATGATATACAAAGTACACACTTTAAAATTATTTCTTTTAGTGCCTGTTTGTATTTCAAAAATTATACAACAATGTATGTGTACCGTATTTTTTTAAATAAAAAAAACTCTTGAATTATTATTTTTATCGATGATGCTTAATTGAAATGTAATACTTAAAAATGTGTATAAGTTATAAAATTGTACCGATACATTTAGTGTAAGGTACCACAAAAATATCAATATTTTTGATAATGTAATATTATCATGGGACACCCATTATCGAAATTGAGTAGGTACGTGGTTCAGATAATTGTGGGTAATCTCTTAGTCAGTATTATTATGTTCAATAATAATTAAATTTTTATGATTGAAAAAATCAGGGAAAGTGTACCTACTAGTAAAATTAGGTAACAAATTATCAATATTCCGAAATTATAAATATTCGAGTGTATTTTCTTCTCACGATGTTATATAATATACATACCTAGTAGTTATTCAAGTATGTACATATTATTATCGTTGGTGGCACGGTCAAGGCCAAGTGGCGGTCTTTCGTCGGTACTTTGAAGAAAATGTGCAAACATCGAAGCCATTGCAAACCTTATTCTAATTGGGTCATAGGTAATCGACTATGTTTGCAATTTATATCCGGTTCAGTCTCAAAAATTTCGATAATTAACTTAACGAGAAGTAAATTTACATTTCTACCGTATACAAAATTGTTTACGTACAACGATTTTTAAATTTATTGTATGGTTTTCATACAGTATTTAATAATATTATTATATCTAATAGAACTTAATCAAATCGCAGTATGCTTTCAAATCATTTTATGACGAATCAGAAATATGTCAAACTATTTTAATTTATGTAAATATTGCGCATTCGACATTCGTTTTAATATCTTGTTACCTAGCTGTGCGTGCAGAAATAAGAATCTCCCCAAGAATATAAAATAAAACACAGATCTTAAAAATGTGTAGGATTTAGAATCTATCTTCTCTATTCGATCTTTATTTAATCTACTAATTGATTTTTTAATTAGATTTAAAAAAATATTTTTCGATAAAAACCAATGTTCTGAATATTAGCATATTAAATTAAATAAGCATAGGTAATGCACGTAGTGCTATATTTTCATTAAAGTTGATACTTTTATTTTCATAAAACAAATTGTTCTGATGCAACGACCTTGTTGTAGCTTGTTAATATTTTGTACTAATGATATGATGCATTTATGTATATGCAGTAACTCGAAACGAAATTAGTAAACACACTTTTTTGATATATTTACACGAATTAATCACACAAAGTAAAAACTTAACAAAAAGAATAGTTTATTTATATTTTAATTGGTATGTGAATTTCTGTTAAATCTTTTTCCCACCATATATTATATACGTTACACAACATTTTGGTGAAGGAAAAATACTATTATTTCATGCTTAATGCTTATAGTTATCGAAACACATATAAATGCGGTGGATATAACTCGTGTATCAGGTACCTAAAAGTCATGTACCTATGCAGCATAATGAAAATTTAAATAGTTTTTTTTCGCATATTTTAATTTAACTACAAAATTATTGATGTATTACCATTTACCAAGGTCTATGGTTGGTACTTAAAGTATTTTATGGATTTTTGGTTTCTATTAAGTAGGTATTGATGTAACGGACTATTACTGAATAACGATGACTAATCATCATCGAAGATCGTGGCACGTAACGCCTACAACATCGGCCGTTATCAATTACAAAATATAAACTCTTGCAATTATTGGAAACCCGAGTATCTAATGCATATTCAATTCCCGGGGCGATCTCAGGGAGCTCGTCACGCACGATCTGTGCCTCGTCCAATGGTATTAGTGGTATCCGACGAAGTATAATTATGTATATGTACGTACGTACGTCATCAACGTCCGATGATGAGAATGATAAAGAAAAAAAAGTGAACTTGGACAAAGAGCGATAGACCGGAACTACAACCTTGAACTTGGCATTTAAATGTACCTATTATTATAAGCGATGTTAATTTTTATGAAGATATTTCTCATATATGCTCATCATATTCTATTGTTACAATTAGATATTTAATGCGGGTAGTTTTTTGGCGACTAATTATTAGCATAAGGAAATAACAATAATAAGATACTATGACAACTGACTGCGCGCAAGGTCAATAAGTGGTGGCAATACGAAGATGGAGACAGTGAAGAATTTTTTATAAGAAAACTCTCCACTACGCGGTTCCTCTTTATTAGAGTTGTGACAATGATAATAAATACCAATTTGTTATAGTCGGCAGTCGCATACTTATATATCATCGACCTCGTCGATATGATAAAATGAACCGCAGAGGACATTCATGTTCCGTTTCCTGAGAAAGATGCATTAGTGTCAATTCGGTATCGAAGCCTAATGATATTTTTTGGTCTACGTTGAATACCAAACTAAAATAATAGTAGCTTATGATAACGTGCATTTTCAATGCATTCAGCTGAACTGCACGTGTTGTAAATGTACCGATATATTATAATAAGACGAATTATTGTTGTTTAGAATTACAAAATAATAATAATAATAAAACACTTATGAATTACATCTCGCCGAGAATAAGAACTTGACCCTGAACGCCAGTCAACTTTTATGTAAATTTAGCTTGATACCTATACATTTTGATTCAAAATCATGTGAATCTTATAGTCACCCAAAGAGGCTTGGTGATTATGAATATAATGACATATTATGTTTTCTTATTTTCATACAGTTTAATAGCGACTTCATAGAAGAATATTAGTTATTTATTCATGTGTTGTAGAAAAAACGTGTTTTTTTAAGGTTTATTAACTTACAATTTTAATGATGTGTTATAAAATATTTAAGAAAATAATTTTAACCATAGAATTAAATAATGACGCATGTACAAAGTTACATGTATACTTTTCATATATGTTTCGTAATACTATTGTAATAATATGTTCTATGCATTAACCTACTTATTAGTTATAATTGAACAAAACTAAGATATTATATAGTTATCACTTACCAATTATCATTAATGTTAATTGAAACTGTTATATATTTTTAGAATATTTAAAACACAAATTCCTATGCTAATTATTTACTTCTATTAAAAATTATTTTTCCAAATGATTGATTATAATAAATTATTATTGTTGAATAATTAAAATACAAACAATATTTGGTAGAAAAAGAAATGTGAATTTATGCAATTAAATACAACAAAAACTGAAATATATACGAGTCGGTTTATATATTTATATATATAATAATAAATTATTTACTCACACACAGTATACCTGAATTCGTATCGCAGACATTCGCAGTGACCAATGGCCATCGTTCCTACAATTGACGTACGGAAAACAAATTCGCCAAATATTCTACATGCGTACGCACAAGCCAGTGTAACAAGTTATTATTTAGTATTCACACAGATATATATTTTTTAATGTCCGTCACGAATCACAATGGAATTGCAGGGAACAAAAATAATATATAGTACCTATTTAATACGTTTCCATTCGCACTTCTCCTCGGAGCGAAACCGTAGTGTATTATTTGCGTTCGTCCGATTTTTGATGACGTGTAAATCAAATAACATAATATCATCGACACAATAATAATATTATTATCTGCGTTTCATTCCGAAGCGTTGTAATGATGCTGTAATATGCGCGTACTTATATATAGGTCCAATAATCATAATAATAATAATAATATGTGTGTAGGTATATTACATACGATTATAATAATATATATATATAATAAAGCTATATATAGTGCCCACTGCAAAAAACGAAAAGAAAACGTTTACACATCATATCAAAATATTGTGTGATAGGTATGTTCTGAAACGGTTATTATCGGTCACCCGCGGGCGGCCGCGATATATGCGAATGAATTGCGAGAAACTATAACGTACCTATACCACCGAAATTTAAGAACCATTCAGCCGATAATTGAATAACTCGATGGAGCAATAAATTCGATATAATATATTATACGTACCTATTATACCTATGGATAAACTACCTACATAAATGTGTCCAAATTGGAGTACAGCGCAGTGTTTTTTAAGACCAAGGACGTCCGATTTTGTCATACTTAAAAATTCTAGATAATTTGTTGAAAATTAAAAATAACTACATACATAATATACTACATACAGAGTGCTATTTATACAAAATAAAAAACCGTGTCAAGTCCAGTAACCCGTAAAAGTGTTTAGTTAATGTGCCGGTTAATGTATACCTACCATGTACTTATGTGTTTCATAAAAATGTATACATGTGTAACTTACTAGAGAAGCTATGTAATGATTGCCATTGCAGCTATACCGTACTCAAATCTAAAATTATAGTTTTTATACTTTGGGATTGTTAAGGTTGGTTTTTTTTCATTTACTCGAGATGAAGAAAATAATTTTAATTTTAGAAAGCGTTTTAATTAAAATTAAAAACATATCAGTCGTGGTTTTTAGTTCTTTTAGTCTTTACAAAGCTGCAGTATACAGAATTCTCTTAAACTACTTGTAATTAATTTTCATTTTGTGATATTGTATAATACATACTATAATGTACGTTTTGCTATGCAATATTACTTGAAAGTAATTTTTTTTCAAATAAAGCAATACCAAACTTATACTAAGTATTTAATAATTAAAAATAAAGAATTTTTATTTCAATTTAAAACCAACAAAAACTTGTTTTATGCAACTATGCATATTAAAAATAATAAAATAGAATACAAGTTCATAACTTCATTAACACATCGTACCATTATAACACCTATAGATTTATTGATTGTATACCGAACAATATATTATTATTTTTATAAATATGATTAATTTACAAAACTGTCAACTGAAAGTTAATCAATGTGAAAATAATAAGTGTAGGTGTGTATTGTAGTGGCTACATTATTAGAAATAATATTTTTGTTTCTTAGTAATGCAAAGAATGTACAAGTCTTATGACAATGTTAGAATTGCTTTTAAAAAATTGTGTTGGTGTGATGTTTCTTCGAAAAGATGATTTTGGTTTTTCTCAGTAAATTTCCCAACTATAACTATAAAAAAGACAAAAAAATATTGAAAAAAAAATATTTTTTACTCGACTCCGAATTGTTTATTGAATGCGACGGATTATCATATATTTTATACCACTGAAACTCTAATGTAACACATGGTATGTGATTCACACCCATCAATCCCAGAAGCCCGCACCCATAATTCCCGTATCAACTCTTTTGTTAGTTTAAATTTAAGTAATTTAAAAGTTTGGTGCCTATGTTTTTTGTATGTTCTACAAACTACAAACTAAAACTTTTTTTTTTTTAATAGATTTTACAGTTATTTTACTGTAATAGTCATCCTATGTGGTAAAATACACACTATTTTAAATTTATGAACTTCTTTCTTCTTTGATTTGAGATCTATGGCTTTTATTTAGTACATTACAAATTACTATTATTAGTTAGATCTATGTGAGCCGAAAAAGTTATTTTATTAGATATGTTTTAATATTTATGTTTATAATTTATAGAGTAATTTTTTTGATTTAAGTATTTATTTATTTTTAACCAAAAAATAAGAATAACGGCGTTCTTTGTATTTTCTTGTAGAAAACATTATTTTGCATTATCTTCATAAAATTAAGCATTTTTTTTAAATTTAAGTTTAGATTTATTTAATTTTTAATTTTGGTAGACCTCGTAAATTTGGAAGTTCACGCGTATAATATCAGTGCCAAAATATCGGTACATGTAAAAGTAAAACCTTCATGCATCTAGTATATTTTTAGCACTCAGTAAAATGCTTTTTTTCTTATTATTTAATATTTTTACCTATTATTATTATTTATTGTACACTTACACGCATATAATAAATAAATACAGCAATGAATCTCAATACATTTTTGGCATTAACTTCGTATATCAATTATTACCTATCTGTGAAAAACTGTAAACTATATTTTAAATCAATCCACAACACATTGGGCGCGTTACTCACACACATATACGATACATCTCTGTATATTACACGCTGTATAATTCAACTAATTAATTATTAATAACTTCATAATATTGTAATGTTGTGTCAAACGATAAAATTATAACTTAAAATTCAACATAATTTATAAGTTATAAGTACCTAAGTAGACGTCAACACATAATATTATTTTGACTTAAATGTCTCCTTTCTTATGTTTTCCGTTTCTATAATACTTCGAATTTGACCGGTTGACCTTTTCGGTGCAACAGCGCTCAATGTTGGTTTGACGTCACTGCTGATGCTGCAGCGGAACTAATGACGTCACATCGATCGATATAGTTTATATTATGTATTAAATAGTATGAAAAGTAGTTCAACTGTTAAGTATTTTTATCGTATTATCGTAAAATATAAATATTAATGTATAACTATAGCTAAAAGTATAGTTTATTGGATAACATTTTATTCTGAAAAAAACCAGTTCGATTCACCAGTACATGCTCAATAAATTAATTAAAAAGTGCATGTGTTCTTCTATGATCTATACATTTTTTGGTTACATAACACGATAGTAATAATTTATTACAGTGTTGTATAATATAACTCTTAAAGTGAAAATTACTTTGCTATAAAGAAGTGTAGAAATGCAAAGTTTTTAATTTTTCAAACAATTTAATACTTGATAGGTATTCATGGTGGAGCAAATCGTTTCTATACATAAAATATACTTATGCAGTTTTAGTGTTATTTTTTAGTCAAACAAGTATTTTAGTAAAATAACGTGTGTAACCAAATTCATAGTTTGAAAATTGAACACAAATAGTAGGCACCTATAATAATATGGTATAGAATTTTTAAATTTTGTTATGTTTGACAATGCATTTTACTGTGTTTTTTTTTCGTAACGATTGTTTTTAAATATCTAGTAAAACAAATCCAAAAGATTCTTGTAGGTATAGAGGTTATAAATCAATTTTAGATGGTAGGTGCCTTTAAGAGATTGTTTTATATGGTTAATATTTTACTAATCTGTATTATTATCTAAATAACAACTCAAAAATATTTGTTTATGCGTAAACGTCTAAAATTTGACTTCTCTTTAGTAGGAACTATACCTAGGTTTGAAATTATACGCAAGGTTTAGTAGTTATGATTTAATTATGTATGAAACTCAAATATATGTGACTCCATATATAATTATATGGACTTATGAAACTTGGTGTGTTGTTTGAACTTTCTATAAACCTAATTTTTCTATCTAAATAATTTTTTGTATTATGAGGAATTTATGATTCTTTTCAAATTCAAAATAATAATGCATTAATTCATCACTTTCCGGTATCACGCATAATCAAAACGAGATGAATACTCCCACCCGGAACCTATCTGTATCCTATCTGATTTCCGAAAATTGTATTCCATCATTCTAATATTTTTTATCATTAATATACATTTTTTGTTAAAATAATTATTCAATGTCATATTAATTTTGTTCATGTTTAATCAAGGTTAAAATACAAAAATATACGTTTTAATCACATTTATCTGATTGGGAATACTTGAATATTCAAATAAAAATTAATAATATTATATATATATGGCTATATAATCACGTGTAAAAAACTTAAATAATATGTTCTTATAGTTCATACATTGTAGGTAAACCAGTTTTTAATTTAAATAGACACTAAATATTATACCTACCTAGAAATAAGTTTTGTTTTGAAAGTCAGTATTCGTCGGAATACCTACCATTAGGTAGGTGTTATTTTATAGAATTTAAGTAAAGTTGAAATTTATGTTGAAAATAATAAAAAGTTGTTTTTATTTTGTTAATATAATTGCAATCTTAAGTCGTAACTTGTAAATTTGACGTTTGTTTGCGATAGTAACGACTAAAGTAATTCCGTGAATAATGAAGTTAAGTATTTTAAATAAATGTGTTTGTTTTGTTATTTAAAAGTACATGCGAAAAAAGTGTAATTCTACATCGTTTCTATCAACAGTAGCGTGTTAGTCAAGAACAGTTGAATTAATATAAAACTACAAAAATCACATCAATAGTGAGTTGTGTCAATAATTAATTTCCATCTAATTTAATAGTTTCCCTCAGGATTTTTTTCTATGTTTAAACTACTATTGTTAGGGTTATTTCGTTATGTATAATGTACCTATATATAGGTATACCTATTAACAAAAGAAAAGTAATATATTTTTAATTAAAAAAGGAAAAGTGCCTTATACTAATGTAAATATAGATACATTTAAAACATAAATATAATTAATGATGTGAGATAACCTATGATGGTTTCTCTTGAGTTTCTCAAATGTTGATTAAACTATATATTAAAGGTTTAGCGTTCGGTTATAATGACAATGAATCATAAATCCATTTAAATTAAAATGCCGTCGAGAAAATATTATGTAAGTCACGTCGTGGCAGAAATTCGAACACTCACAAACTCCAACTGACCCAGTGGCCAGTAGGTGCCTATATATAGTCACTATACTTTGTGAATAATGGACATTTTATCAAGTGAAGTTCACGAGCACGCGTTAAGGCCGTCACTTTATGCCCAGATTTAGTGGAAATGTGAACATCGGTGATGGTAATAAAAGCGCAAAATTGGCCAATCGTAACAATACGCATAATTACTACACGTCATATAGGTATGCAATTACACTTAGGCGCCACAGCTGTCCGAGAGAACATATTTTATTTTATTTGTAATCACTCGATAAAAAATATTAATAATTGTTATTAATCATTATAGTAATTACGACTACAGGCACAAATACACAAGCGCATCATGTCTGCGCTGCATCGTAATACTGATGTGAGTGATGTATGATCTTACCTACATAATATTATTATTTTCAAAATAATACATAATATAAAGATATATTATATTATATAAGTGAAACAGAGTAGGTAACAGACATAATAATATTATATTGTCTGGAAATCGCATAAACTACACGCCCTAATTATACGCTACTAGTAAATGAGACGTGAGTACATTATCAGAGTGGTTAAACGCCGTACAGAAAAACGGTTTCACCTACTAAAGATATAAACGTTCTCGCTAAATATACATTCAATTATTTATTACATTTTTTTGGAAAAAAAAACGTTCTAGGACGGTCTAATCTGCAGGTAGAACCCGCGTCACGCATTAATTACGCAAAACTATATATTATATTGATTTATCAAAACGAATGTTTTTTATTATAATTTGCCTTACAGTTGTACCTATATAGAACGATATGCGCGTGTACCGCACAAACGTCTGCCGTTGAAAGCTTTACCGATCGCGGGAAAAATTTAAAAATAGCCAGTGGTTGAACACGTGAAAATTTCACGAAATTTGTATAAGTAATATAATCGAATAAATCGGTAACATATATACATTCGTACACGCAGACTCGAGTGTCATAATTATATTAGTGCACACTCGTTATTATTGCATCTGAATTAAAAATATCTATTCATTCAAACGATGAGAGTAAAATCCTTTTGAAACCGTAAAACTTGCGCGAATAATTATTATATGACACAAACCGATAATTAATAATAAATGATATTATATCGATATTAGTACACAGCATTGTACTACCACTTGGCGCACCACTTTGGCTTTTCACTAAATGGCAGTCGGCGGTCGTCACGTATGGAACAATATCAAAATTCGTTTTTAGCAACAGGATGCAGTTTGTTTAATTCAGCAGATGATGTATACATTATGATGTTTCCTGAAGCGTGTGAACCCATTTGAAATCGATTTTCATGCAGACGATGGTTTTGGCATCGCATATATTATTATCATCATTATCAACGAAAATGATTTAAAATAAATTACGCAATTCATTCAGAGATGTTCGATCGTACAGGTGGGCATCACCGCGCCGGTGAATGCCAACCGCCAATAGCGTTCGCTGTTAAGTAATAGATTTATAGTTTTGAATTTTGTTTTATATTTATTTAACTATTAAGTAATATAAAATAAATAAATATAAAACGAAATTTAAAACTATAAAAATAATACCAGTTTACAGTAACAAAAAAATATTTTTTTTTTATCACGAAGGCATTTTGATGTGCATTAATATTATTATTGATTAAATTTTGACGTAACAATATATCAGTACACAAATGTGCAATATCATTTTTATAAGCATTTTAATTTGATAACAATTCAATATAGGCACTTACGTAAAATATGTTTCAATGTTTATCACAGATTAAAACTATATTGTATATTATATTACTATAATTATTGTTAACTGCAGTAGTAGGCTATATATCTACACTGATACTTGTACTAATTAGCGAACTCCATTCAAACATTAAAATCTAATCACGTTTATACGAAAAGAAAAACATCAGATTGCGAACATAATAAATTACGTAATGTAAGACGGGTAGATACGTGATGTTCAAAACTATTAGGTATTATAAACCACATCTATAATAATAATAATAATATTAATATAAACATGAATTAATGATTAAAAGAAAACTTTTGTGTCCCAAACACGGCGATTGCTCGTCACGTAATTTTGGTTGTATATTATTATTATTATTATTATTATTTAAATTACTATTCATCCCTAAATTATTAAAACTCCCGGCGGTATCTAAAACAAATATGGCAAATCGATAATTGGATTCGTATAAAAAATACTTTTATCCGTTTATATTATAATATTAAACACAGTAGTGTCCCACCGTGTTGGGATGTCCGAAAAATTACGACCGCAGATAAATCATCATAGGTAGTCGTCAATATTTATTGAAACATAACATATTATCTCGGAGTCAAAATCACTTCAGGTGCCCACTATAAAACAGTCTGTATAGGTTGTACCTAATTATATATATATATATTGTACGACAACATATCACAATAATATTAATATGTATTATTCATTAGACCGTTACGTACCTATTTGTTAACTAAAAAATATGTAAATGCTAAGTACAATACGATTAGTTGCCGCATACAATTTCTATATTATTTGTTTATCAATTACCTACTATATAGTACTATGTAGCTACGTCTATACATATGCCTATTGCATTGAAACGTGTTCAGTTTTTAATCGATTTACACTAAAAACAATGACAATTTGTTTGTAATCCATAATTCAATGTTTATATTTTGACCGATAGAAGAAAGTTACATTTTTCAATCGCATATAATTAGATATCATGAAAGTTAAAATATTATTTCAAAGGGCTTGAATTTCAAACTACGGTCACTACACTCCTATCGCGTGGGCATTTTTAATTTTAACTATATCGTGAAGTTATGTAGTCGATCCGCTTTGGCCGATCGAATAATATACATAATCGTAATTGATTCACAAACACTAAAAGTCAATTTTGAAGAAATGAAATCGACTTTGTAAAAATCGCACGTGTCATTTTAATTTCATAATACATACACTGTTCAATATAATACATCTAGCCATGTTACACATCGAATGCGTTATGCTCGCCATAATAATATACTGTACGAAAATCGAATGCTTGGTCTCACCTAGTGTTTTAATGTAGGTGGGTACCTCTACCTACAATAATTAGTTGTTTATAGGATACACATTTGTGCCTATATTCGACTGTGCACAAAATTATAGGTCTATGATGCAAATATTTGTTCAGTGTTTATTATTATTATTATTATTTTTTTTACCTGTAGACCAGAAGCATAGCTCACTTTATAATTAAACACCGACTGTATAATGGCTACTTTACAGAATATTACCCGTTTATAATTCATAGGAATATAATGTTCATGGCTACACGGAGGCAATGAACACGACAAATAAAAACAAACTGGTTATTTACGTATAAAAAATTCTGTATTATTATTATTTTTTTTTCTTATTTATTTCATTACAATAAATCACTTAAACTGTTTACAATCGTCACAATATATAGGTAAGTAAAATGGTTTTCGGCCTATAATGATATCAGCTATACATCAATTATACAACATGAGAGTATAATATTATAGTAGTGTACTAAATAATAATAATAATAATAATAATAATAGTCAATAATATAGTAAAAGAAAATAATATGTACAAAAGTCACGGCGAGATGACAAAATAATACAAATAGCAATAATGTATAATGACGAAAACGGGACGAGGACACGACAGAAGACGGATTCATCGCAATACGGGTTCTTCGCCGTACTCGGCCTCGTAAAGCATGTGCAAGATCCTCATGCGCATTTCGGCGTTTTTCCGTATGGGCAGACGGCGAAGCGACGCGACGCAACTGAGCGCGAAGTGTTCGTCGGAGTCGGTGGCCGACTCGGACGAGTCGTCCGACCCCTTGCGCTTGACGCCGCCGACGACACCGCCGCCAGGTTCCATCATCATCATGGCTGAAGGTTCCTGGTGCACGTGCAGACCAATGCCGTTGAAGCACTGGCACCCGGCGCTACCGATCGGCGGCGTCGTCAGCTCGGCCTCGCACATGTCGGACGCGATGGACACCATGTCGGCGCCGTGGCTGTCCGCGGCCGTCCGACTGTTGTTGTCCATGTCCGCGTTGCAGTCGTCGTTGAACTCGGCGCCGTCGAAGGCTCCGGACATCTTGTAGCTGTGGAAACAACATGCGAAACGTGTTAGTACAAAATAATGCCACTGACGGAGCTATATGTGTAATAATATATTATCATTACTCTCTGGGCTCGATGTGCGGTATCAGAAATGCCATCTCGTTGTAGTAAATCCACATTTTCTTCTTGCCCTTGGGCCCGAACGTCCGCTGCAGCCGGTGGAACCGCATGAACGAGTCCCGGAGCGTTCTCCACCGTTTTTTCACTTCGGCCTCTGGAAACAAAAAAATCATTATTGTTATTATGACATCATTAAGACAATATTATATCCGGGTAGGTGGGGGGGGGGGGGGGGTGTTATTTGTGTATGTGTGGCCGGGGCGCGAGAAGCGTACCGGATTGCTTCATTATTTCGGCCACTTCGCGCCACGCTTCGTCCCGAGCCGACATCTTTTTGCACGCCTGCACGCTTCTGTCGTACAGCACGGGCCGCCGCTCGATCTCGGCGATCAACTGTTCCTCCATGTTATCGTCGTCGCCGGGCCGCCGCCGCCGTCGCCGTTTCTGTCGCCGCGCTATGGTTGTTGTTGTGTGGGGATGTCGTTGGTCCGTCGTCGCCACTGCCGCCGCCTCCACCGATTGTTATTGCCGTCGGTGGGCGCGATCGTCGTTTTTCAGTGACGCTTTCGTCGTGAAAACGTTTTGCAACCCAACCGTTGCTGTGCGGCCAAACGACGCGCGGGCCACCTGTGCCGGGGTACACGACTGCCGCAGTGCCGCGGCAGTGGCGGCGTCGGCGGCGGTGGCGGCGGCGACGACGACGGCGACGACGACGACAACGACGACAACCACGGGCGACGGAGGCGGCAGCGGCGGCGGCGGTGGTGGCGGTGGTTTGCGTCCGCTGCCGTCCGGCTGCGCGTGCACTGCGTCGTGCCGCGGCGGCGGTTGTTGAGTGCGCGCCGGGGTGCTGCGCAGCCAACGGCGCGCCCCCCTACTCGGCTATGGCGTGCGGCGGCGGCGGAACGCGAGTCGCGAGTACGCTGCAGCCGTTACGGCGACGGACCAGACGCTGCCCGTGCAACGACCGCCGCCGCCGCCGCCGACAAAATCGATTGCAGCGGCGGCCGGCGACAACGTCGACGGTGAAGCGGCGGCGGCGGTTGAACGCACATCGCGGCGTACGGTTTTTCGGTTTTCCCTCTCTACGGCCAAAACGTACAACTATAATGTTATTATTATAATACCGTCGTGATGTTTTGTACAACACGCGCGTCCGACGGCCCCCGTGGCCGTCCATACGACACGATGGCGACGTTACTACGACGTGCCGTGTTTATCGATCGCCGCGTGTTTCTTAAGCCGACGGGAAAAAAATTCGTACACGTTCATCCCTCTGTAGTCCCGCCAGCCGGTCGATTGTATTATTTTATAATTATTATAATATATTATATAATGGCACCCACCTCTGTCGTATTTTCATTACGATACCGCGTCATGATCACCGGATGCGGTCATCGTAAAAACGATGGCGTCGAAAAAACCGATAAAAGCCATCACGTCATTATACCGGTTAACGACTGATAGATATGCAGTGAAACCTCGATAACTCGAATCGGTTGAGGGAGAAAAAAAAATTCGAGTTATCGAAAATTCGACTTATAGACGTTCGAGTTATCGAGGTTTCACTATATACGTATACTCGGTAGCGTATAGCCAGGGGGTGTTTTGGGTGTTGAAACAACCCCCATCAGCCGTACTTGTTCAAAAAATATATTTAAGTACTATATACGATTTAGATTTCTAGAAAAAATGTTTTCATTTAATATTATGGGTCTATTTAATGTTTGATGTAGAGTACGTGCTACCCTCATGACGTGTTGTCTCCGTCTTGCAAACTATGTACAACATACCCAAAAACTGTTTGGCGGGTTACAACTATATATATTCTCTCTGTATTTTTCGTAGTAGAATTCCCAAAATGCCACAACGCATAGGGAAGAACTTTATCTGTGATATCTGTGACGTAGAGTTTTTATTTTTTGGATAACATATTAAATACAATTAAGGTTATCAGTTTGAGAACATTAGGTTTTTATTTTCATTTAATTATTAAAAATGATTGGTTAGTGTTAAAAAACGCTAAATCACAGACGAAGTTTTTCCCTATACGTTATGAAATTTCGGTAGTTCTACTATATATACGGAGAGGGTAAAGTTGTTACCCTCAAAACAGTTGTTGGCTGTGTTGTACATTTACTAGACGGAGACAACACAATATGCGGTTAGCACGTGGTAGCACGTCCTTTCAATAAGAAGAATGACAATGGTCAATGGAGAGTGCATAAAGCCCGCCACGTGTTATATTTAAATATACAAAATTAAAACACCCCCCCCCCCCCTCCCCATAAAAATAACCAATATTGGTTACGCTCCTGTATGTATACAGGTGTATACTGTACAGCACTTTGGTCCTTAGGCACTTAAGTCGGCTGCCGCCGTATCGCGATTTTCACACGTCGATCGTTCTCTTTTCTTTCCGGCGCAATGTATAGGCATAATGCGTCGCTTGTAATGGTGTCGGTGGGGAGGGTTTTACAGGTTTATAACAGACGATAATATTATAGGTATACGCGTTTGTGCATAGCGACTAGAAAACATCCGGGTGTGTGGGGTGGGGGGGATGGTCGAACCCGGAAAACTGCTACCCCCCTCGAATTCGGTATATCGGTTTCCGGCAACGATGTACCTTATTATAGTGTTATTGTAATAAATTGCATTCAACAGCCACCGCCTGCAGTATCGCCCTCGGTAAACCAGAATATTTCGATCGTATTCTTCTTTTTTATTGCTTCTGAGATTCGGTATTGTATATTATAATATTAAGTTCTACTGTCGCGAGTCCTTGAAAATTATTAATCAAATAAATTTACTTTATCTTGTTCATCCGTACCGCACTGCATCAGTTGGCACAAACGCATCGTTATTATTATTAGTTATTTTTTTACAATTTTTCGTCGTCTCTATTCCGTGACTAAAGTGTAATCGAGTGTATGAGTGATTAGTAAATAATATGTTAAAAGTATCGAAAAAAAATTGAAAAATCACAGACCCTTAATATTGTTTACGAGTAAGTTTTTAAGTATTGGTGGAGTAGAAATATATCCGTGTACGATGTATTATCATTTCCATTTCATTTGTTACTATGTATTTACTTTTGTGTAAGCATTTTAGTAACTAAAATTGTTTATCTTCCAAGTGTTTGATTTATAGAAAATGTTTACATATAGGTAGGTACTTACACAACGCATCGCTGCAGTATTATTTCAATCTAATTGAGCTTATAGATGGGACTGCATATGGAACATTTTTCGAAGTAAATTATCATAATATATGACTCTCCCCATATAAATAATAAGAGCCATTTATTATCGATGGTTGATTTATCTGAGGTTTGCACGCTTAGAGAATTTTCAATCCGGTTCTGCGTAAATTATGTGGTCGTCTTACAATATTTAGGGTCGTTTTAATGAAATCAGAAAATATTATAATCGTTAAAAATAATGGAAATAAATCAAAACGATTCGTAAAACAAAATACAAACCGAAGTGTAAGTAATTAGTATTAACTATAAAGTATAAATGAACACGTTTTTTTTTTTTTTTTAAATAACTAGCTGCTCATTAATTATGCAAATCAATACTCTGTATGACATTATCAAGATATACCTATTGAACACTTGTATATTAATGTATATTTTATTATATTTCTGACATATTATGCAAAGTTGTAAAGTACACAAATTAAAAATACACGTGGGTTTGAATGCGTAAATATCAAACGCATAAACGATACACGTCTACTTAAGTATATTTACTTAGTAGGTTTCAATAACCTTGAATTTTCAAGAAAATATGATATTTTAAATTAAAAACTATATTTCAATGAATTTGTTCAGTACTTATAAATGTTCACCGCATATTATTCAGATTTTCAAAAGCCCAATTTACTTTTTCTGACATATCGAAATTGAATCGCTATACAAATTCATTAGTGATTATAGCTGAGAAGGGTTCATACACAAACGTTAGTTTGGACTATCCATATTACATTGTATATATTGAGGTATTAATTCGTTTTACTTATACTAACCACTGTGGTTAAGGGAAATAGATATATTTCCTAGATACAGAAACATAAAATTTATCCAAGTCATTTATTATTCATTGTAATTTGTATTCAACTTCAAACTTCAAAGAAATCTCACTATCACATATTTTTTAAGCTTCTTCAATAATCTATACCGCCGACCACCGACACTGCCTCTCCGCGCTATACATACACAAACGTACTATATATTTATTATTTTGTATCTAATCATTTTTAAATAAAACGAATATATAATAGAAATTAGGTTGTACCTAATATAATTTTATTAATGTATACGTTCTTATGTAACAGATTAACAGAATATATATATATATTTTTTAAATGCTTAAAATTTAACATTTAATAACAGAGACGTCAAATATTATGGACATTGCTTATATATAATATTATATTGATTGCCATTAGGTATAGGTACGCGAAGAAAAATCGTTTTCAAACTTTTTTTAATATCTTCCACAAATTGCCATTTAATAATATTATAATTAGAGAATATATTATTATTAGCATGCTAGAAAATGTATCGACACGACTTATTATTACTCCCGAAGGTTTCTAGCCGGGTTTTTATCGGGGATAAACAAAGGAGACGGTCAATCCCGGAGGCTGGCACTGCGCATTGTTTTCGATCTTACATTATATATATTTTTTCCCCGATGGTTTTAATCATACGGTAAAAAACTCACTGCGTATACGGGCAATATTATTCATGATTATTTTTAACGTCGCGTTCAATCAAGAGCGCCTACGCGGCTAACAAACTCGCGAATATACGCGTCGGACACAATTGTTATATTATATCAGTAGTGAAACGAAAGTCCGAAACCATGGATCCCATCACCAGGTTCAAGAGGGAAGGTAAGCTTATAAAATATATTTCGAGTGTTATTTGGATATCGTTTATGTGGCTTTTTTTTTTAAATTTTTTAATGTTCTATTTTTAATACGTGATGAGTTTGGTCTAAAATTTCATAAAATTTTAATTTGATTAAATTATGTTGTATTAAAATTCCAATTAAAACTATTAGAAAAAAAAAACGTACTATACTATTTATAGCATGCCTTGACGTATTATTATGATGCGTAGACTGTATAATATTCAGTATAAACTGTATAGTTAATATATATTATATACCTACTTAATAAAGATATGATAGGAAGAACAACTTTTTTTTGTAAAATTTCATCACTATAGGTGCGTGATTAATAATATATATTGATACTTAATTTATTACTAATTAACGATCTTGTATTTTTTTTTTTTTTTTTTTCTTTTTTTTTTTCTTCTCCTTCATATTTAATGTATCTATATACAAAAATTTCTAACCCTGTATAGTATTGTATAGCATTAATGTCGTCCAATGGCCATAGTCGCCGCGGATATAATATAATAAAAAAAAAAAAAAAAAAAAAAAATTAACGATCTATAGAGACTAGGAAAGATGACGCTCATTACGCGGAGGCGTTCTTAAATTATTCCACCGATCATTATACAACAGTAGGAAACATATCATAATAGTTCAATACACATCTCGTATATTATATTATAGGTAAAAAAATATTCTTTCGTCTTTTTAATTTAACGTTATCGTTACTCTGCAAATTAATTAGCATAATAAAATTAAAACAATGTATTTTTCTCGTGCTCAAAAAGATTGCATATTATGACGTATACGCCACATAGTAATAATGATGATAGTAGAGCAAGAAAACTCTTGGTTTTTAGATCAGAATCTTAATAAATCACGATTTTTGACCGTAGGTATACCTACTTGTTGACGGCCGGCGGTATTATAACAAAATAAAAAGGTATATTTTTTCTCGAAGGCATACCAATACTCTCATCCATTTATAATACTCGTGACAACGTTCAGTTTTCGGACATTTAAGATGAACAATAGAAACATTTATTTTTAAAGCAACGATAAAAATCGGCGATACTTACAGTATAGTTATTATATCCTTATGATAGTAAGTATATTTTAAACAATAATAAGTACATTGTGCAACAATGGCGCGAAAACAACGTTGTTTTTTTTTTTATTAAAGCTGTTGAATAAAAAAACGTCAACTAATTAAATCGTAAAACGCGTATTTCTTCATAACTGTAATAGAGATTTGTATAATATTGATTTTGTATGAAATTGATTTGAAAATAGGACGTAACGTGTTTTTACACGCGAAGCCTGCAGATGTTAAGTACTTTACGTTTTGCTTTAAGGTGTGGGTTTTAAATATTTGACTTGTGTCACAATGGATGACATCTGCTCTTTGCAATTGAAGTTATGGCGAGTCATTTTTCAATGGTGTGAAACGTACATGTGATGATCTTACAGCATTTATTTGTATTTTCTAGCCAAAGTGTTTAAATTAGTTTAATGTTTGTCTAATGGTAATAGATTTATTGTCCCATGAGAGAAGATGTGGTGTTTATGTTTTACGTTATACGTGGTTTTTGCATTTAAGTGTGAACCAATTTAGATTGTCTCCAAATAAATTTGTTCGTCCGAATTATTGAAGAAGACTTTTTATACAAATCCATCAACTGATCACTTGCGTTCACGTATGTCTATAAAATAACTGAATCACGTGATACATCTTGTAGAGTTAGATGGATAATCGTCGTATTGCGTGGATAGACAAAAATTGAAAAATCTGAAAAATCTGAAATATCCAGGTATCTACCTGTTGTGACGTCATGGCTAATTTGTAAGAGTACTATCGGATGGAGATAAAACAATGTACATATTATTACGTTTCGAAAGACATTTTGGTACTTCCTAGAAGTTTGTTCCTGTTATATGTATAATATTCAAATGCATACAACATTGTGTTGACTTTAAAACAAATCTATATATGTTACAAAGAAATACAGTCATACTAACACAATTAAAAAATACTACAAATGCTAAACTATAAGTAGTTGTAATCTAAATTTTGAATTTTTGTGTATCAATTAATATTGTACTTATACACAATATGTTAAAATAATCCAGTCATCACAAGTTATACACATAACATATGTCTATTATAGTTGCTAATACTATCTACACAAGCAATGCGTAAGGTAGGAAAATCGAAAAGAAATATGTTATTCAGTTATTGTAAATATTTGTTATTTGTATTTGTTTGATTTAATATAATAGTAATAAAAAAATAACTATACAGGAAATTCCTTCATAGATAGTATTTGTATTATTACTTAATTTTCTGAGTTATTATTTCTATAATCGTTTACTTATCCGCTTAAATCATTTATATCACAACTCAAATACCTTGAGCTTCAGAGGTTTTAAATAATTATTTTGTTGAGTTTGCTCAACTTTCCGAGAATTCCTATTTGTATTCTTAAACGGTCAGAGCTAATGTTATTATCCTTATTCAGGCAATGCATACCACATTGCGTGGTAAATTTATCATCTGCGAATATAATATTGTAAGATAATATAGTTCGAAACTTGTTTTTATGAGGGTCGTTTATCCAAGTCTCAATAATATAGGTAATGATTAATTTTTTACTTCGAATCACGCATTTATTGATAGTTATTAATGATAGTTATTATTATTATATTTTGTTAATTTACAGTCGTAATTAACGTAATTAAGTGCCTGTATACAACTATACTGCGCGTTTTTATTTGAAATTATTGATTTTAACACTCACAATAAGCTGCAACATTGCATTTTTTAAAACTAACATAGAAATTATAAAAAAATTGTTTTTTTCTTTCTGTTCGGGTAAACCGCGTTTAACAACATCACACACACACACACGTAATGAATTCATATTATTATCGATTTTATGGAGTACCTACCTATATACACTTTCATTACGTTTCATTTGGAAATATTTCATCGGTGGCCCATCAAATGCGTCGAAATATTAAAATAGAGTATAATATATGCATATTATTAATGTGGTCTGACGTTTTATGAATATTTCCGTTATTTATTTTAATGAATTATGTCAATCTATACAGCGGACATGGGTGAAATGAAATTGACGAGGTGTATAATATGGTATAGGTACCCGTCAATCCGGGAGAGCGCATTATGACATTTTACGCGCATATATTAATATTATAATATAATATTAATATATATTGTAATTTTGTGTAAATTACACGTCGTCGGACGAAATTCGTCCGTAATGACTTCGCCCCACCTCCGTCTGCAACACGCGTCATTGCCGTCACTACCTACGTTCAATATGTGTTTGCCGTCTGGGAAAACGTCGATTTCCATCAGCGTAGACTGACGGAAAACGTCGATTTCCATCAGCGTCCGATGACTGACGGACGGTCGCGCGCGCGTCGTCCCGCGTCTCGCAAATCGCGGGGTGTATTGTCGTACGAATGACATCGTTGACGGGCCTGGAATGCGGATCGTCGATCCGTACAACAATATAATATCTCGACGACGCCGCTGCACATGGCATTATATTATTATTATTATTATTATAGCGCTGGGTGCCCCCCATACATTATAATCATAATGATATAATATAGGTACGGATGAAAAAATAATAATCATCGTCGTCGTCTTCGTTGTCATTAAGTATAATAATATGTGCGCGACAATAACAAATAACAATAACAACAACCATAATAATAACAATCGTTTATCGCGAGCACACGTGTGTTAAAGCTCATCCGCGCAGGTCGTATCTATAGGTATCGGATATAATACGTGTAATATTTTATTATTGTAAAGTCTTATGTAACACACACACACACGCATGTTCGACGCATGTACCCATGATAATATAATATTATTGTTCGTCCTGCGGCCGTCTACTCCGCGGTTTTTCATCTCGTCGTAGCCGCCGCCAACATAATATAATAATATTATTATTGTTATTATCATATGTTTTTTTTTTTCGGGTACCTCCTAACCATTATTCTTATCCTCCGGCTCGTGTACCTCTCAAATGCAACAAACTCTCTTTGTGAAACGCCGCCGCGGCCTTGACGACGACGACGGTTCCTCGGCGGTTTGTGCGAAAAACGTCAATGATGTTTTTCCTGCAATATATTATAATATCGTCATCGCGTCATGTTGTATACCTAGGTATAAGTAATAAGTACCTGACGTGCGTGTATCATAACAAACTACTCTTGAGCAACGTCGTGCTCAGCCAGGTCGTCCTCCGATTTTACGCACGTAGGTAATATTATAATGTACACACACGACACACACACATGTGTACACGATAATATTATATTATTATATAGAGTGATTCTATTATCATCGGACACTATCGTATCATTTCAAAAAGTACGAATGTTATTGAAAACAACCTACATGATTTATAATCGTTAAAAACGACATTTTTTAAAAATATATATATTTTTTAATATTTTTTATCCTCGACGTTTTTTAAGTTCTGCATTTTTTTTGGACGACAACACATAGTTTTAGTTTCATTATCCAAAGGAGAATATTTTTCCAAGTATTTCGATACATAAAAATCAAATTTAGGACGATTTTCTTACGGAAAAATCATAAAAACAATCAATTATAACATAATATGCTCTAATCCATAAGGCATAAAATATGCAAAAATAAACGAAATAAGATTTCGTATTTAAACTATAAATAATAGTCAAAACAGATTTTGTCCGAATCAATTTTTTTATACGGTGTAGCAAAAAAACATGCAAATGCATTAAATTCATAGCCCTGTTTATGAGTTGTAGGTATTTAAAGTTTGAAGAGAGGAGTAGAGTGGTCTGCGGTTACCCCACCAAATGTTGGGCTAATCTAAACTTTAAATACTTATAACTTATAACTCATCCGAAATTCGATTTTTATGCACCAATTAATTAATACTCAGAAAAATTTTCTGCATTCGAAGATAAAATAAAAACTGTATTCAAAAAAGTGAAAAAATTAAAATATATAGGTAAGTAAGGATAAAAAATATTTAAAAAATAATTTTTTTTTTTAAAACGTTGTTTTGGAACTACTTAAACAATGTTTTCTAAAACATTAATACTTTTTGAATAATGAGCGTCTTACGACTCTTACGTTAAACGAATATCCCGGTATATACCTGATATACCTCGTATATAATATGTTAGGCTTACGATTACGACCAGGTATACGCGGCGTATCTGACGTCTCTCGGAGACGATTCGCGAAAATATCTCTATACCTACGTCTCCGTGGCCGTCGTCTTTCGAATAATATGATAATATATTATTGTATATAATTGCACAACGCCGAGCAAACCGCGACCGCGATGTTGACACACGACAATAATTAGATATATAGGTAGGTACTCGCACATATTATATTACATTATTATGAGAATTTTTGCGGTACATGCATATATTATATAATTATTATAATATTATGACGTACCCGTAGGTACACGTCGCGTTGCAGTGGATTTTCGCACACTCAGTTCTATACTCGTATGATACGTCACATAGTATACATAATATATACGCGATGATAACGATGACATCTCTCTGCGGCAATAATCGTATTGCATCGTAAAGGCATTACCTTTATAGCCGAGACCTGCAGCAGCTGTATAGTTGCAGTGTGCGTTTTATTAATAAAAATTTTAAAAAAAAAAAAACACTGCGCGGTTATCTGTGACGGCGACTTGACGGATTTACCGCGCTCAGAGTCGTTATTTTCGCGGTAGAATAGAAAAAAAAAATCGTGGTTTTAAAATATTTACCCATTTTTTGTTTTTTTTTTTTTATTACGGTCGTATTTTTTGTTCTTCAAACGCGACGAGATATTATAAGTCATCTCGAGTGTATGCACATCGTGTATAATATACTCTTAGTTCTTACAATATGTATACGTTTGTATACCGTAGTCTGCATATATATACACACACTGCAGCGTACGCATAGTAGGTACCAGCTATGGTACATTATCATATATATCATGCATAATAAATTATAATATATACTCGATTTCATAACACGGATGACACGAAACAATCGTCGCGATGAATGTTTTACAAATCTTTATAGTCGCGCACACTGCAGTGCCGCCGTAGCTTTGAGTATTTATTTTTTTATTTTGTCGTCGTGCGGGGGGGGGGGGGGGGGGGAGGCAAAATAAATTAAAACTTTTTTGCCTATTGTGCACGAGTTTAAAATTCTAGGTAAAAAAAAAAAACACGCCACTGCAGCCACCTACAATAAAAAATATTTTAACGAATATAATTAGTAATTACATAAAGGTATACACAGAAAAATAATATCCAAGCGCATAATACTTAAAAAAAAAAATAATAATATGTTTTATGGTATACAATAAATTATAGAGTTTAAAACAGGGATAAGCAAAACTGTGTGCTCTCTACATAAAATTGGAGATGGCAACTGATATAGAAACACGTCGTATAATATTTATATATGCGGAAGCCGGTTTTAGCCCGGGTTGATATACGCTCATTATTGGTCATTTATAGATCGATCAATTTAATTAATATACCTATAAGCAAAAAGTTCTATTATTTTCCACAGGAATACCAGTTTTTTTTTTCACGATAAAGTGATTACTAAATTCTGTACACTAAATAGTAATAATTATTCAACATATTATATAATATGAAATAATATATTCTAAATTTCTAGTGATTTAAACCAATTGATATCCTCTTGTGGCGATAGTGTAAATAATATGTAATACTATTTTTATTCATGCTTGGGATAACAATATAATGTAGGAAGTCGCAGAAAAATCGTATATTTACATATTACCACTAAGTCTTCGTGAGTTTATTTTACTTTTTTAGTCTATTCAGTTTATATATAGGCATTGATATGTGCCATCTTACAAATACATTTATAATTCGTGCTAAAATTTCAGGGACATTTTTTTCTACATAATATTATACTCATTCATTTAAATATAAATGGATATCGTTTCTTAGATGATAACATATGATTTCATTTTATCGTCAAAAATGCCTTGAACGTAGTGTCAAACTATAAATCACTGACCTACTTAATTATTTGTAATTATTAATTTATTTAAAACATAATACTTTTGTTGTTCGTTGTCGTTAAAATATGAAGTAAAAAAACTAATTTAATTTAACCTCATACGTCCACCTGATTTTTTATTATTTTTATCAAGTTCTTAGTCTTGTAGGCAGATTATCGAGGCGTTTGAAAAAAATACGATTCTCATTGAGTATTGGTAGCTCAAGGAAAATGACTATTTTCGTATTTTATTTATTTTATTTTATATAATATATATGTATAAGACTATAATACTATAATTTATATAGACTGAAAAAAGGTTAGGCGACTAAAAAAGAATGTAATAAATATTTTATGAATGTTTGTAGGTATCTATTAAAAATAATAAAATTTTTGTAAAATATAGAAAATAAGAATTGAAAAAATGTTTGTGTATATTTTATTAATTATTATCAATCCATATTGATTTATATTGAATATAATATAATAAAAAAACAATTAAAACATTTAATCGATTAAAAATTATATAATGACATTTTTAATTATTCGATTTTTATAAATTATACTTGTACTACATAAATAACTACTGTAGTTTTAAAGTCAAATATTCACTATAAGAAATTAATTTTATTTTACCCTAAGTTTATAACGATCAGTATATTTTCTATATCGCATATAGGGTTGGATTGCGAAACACAATAAAGTGCTGTTAAACTATTACAAGGACACAGCGTAACTGCGTGTCTTTTGTCTGACAATTAATCAAATTGAAATTAATTAAACAGTTCTCATGTCCCATCTTTCTTAGCTTTCTGATGACAGTTAAAATCACATCCTTCGTGTAATCTTAATAGATCAATATTGAATTATCGAAGTATTTATTTTATTGAGATCTTAATGTACTTTTCTCACTTGTTATAAATTCAAAAATCAAAACAATTGATTTGATAGGATGCCTGCTAATTTAATTAAAAATACTAATTATCCAAATAGCACTATAGGGTACTTCAATATTTACCTTGTTGTTTTAAAACGAAAATACCTTCTTTATATAATATTTGTTTGTCCTTGCATAATTAGCCACCCACGATCCCAGCATTAAGACAAGTAGTCAACAGTCGCCGAATGCGAAGATACGATAACCTTATCTACTTATCTCCCACAGAGATATAATACTGTTTACGAGATTGGAGATAGTGAATACTAAATATAATTTCAAATTTCAAACCTATATGTATATATTTTTTTTTATATCCAATTGAAAAGGCTTCTAGTAATAGTAATAATAATATAAATCAATTTGAAACAAATTAAAACTATAATGCAATAATAAATAGTCATTATAGAACTTTCAAATAATTTTCAAAGATGAAATATATAAATTATAATTATATACCAGTGTGTAAAAGTTAATGTTTATTATTAATATTTCACTAGTTTGGTCTCTTAGAAATTATCATAAGATATTTAGATTATTCCTTTCAAACTCATTAAAAACGAGCTCGAAATATAGTTCGCGTGATTGATTTTTACTTTTTTATATTTGAAAAATTATCATGTAAGTTACTAAGTTCTACAACATGTCTACATATAATTTTCAATAGCTTGCTGCCATTTTCGGTTTTCTCTTATTCTCGAACACTAATAGTTCATTAAAACAATTGATAATACCAGTACCATTAACCATTTAGTAAAATATGGTTAATTAGCTAATATGGAGACATTTTTGTAACACTGTATTAAGTATTTAATTAGTTATTATTATCATTTTTTTTTTTTTTTGAATAGTACTTATTCTTAGGTGTATATTTTTTTGACTTCACGCAATCAAATTATTATTATATAGTAACCACTCATAAACCATTTTATTAGCATTTTTTAAGAGGCGATATTTTACAAAACAAATTATTATGATGTAATAAACGCTAATAAAATCGTTAGATCGTCGAAATAACAAACTATGAATTGCAATAGTATACGAGCATTTAAAACTCTAGTTTCATAATACAGCGAGACCAATTAAACCACGTAAATTATAGGTATGACATTAATTTTTCGAGTCCTTGAGAAAAGAATTAACATTTTATAAGACGATGTACGCATCATTTGTATAAAACTGTGTTGTACACGGTTAGTCAAAACTTCCTGAACAATAAAAATTGTTATCAAAAATCGTCTTCCTTATTATTATGAAAATATGTCTACTTTAATATAATATTACGTACCTATATAGGTACACGAATATAACATGTAATTTATGACATTTCCCAATTGCAAAATTACTGAAGAAGTAAAACCTTACAATAAATGTTGAACATCATGTTCTGTGGTTTTTGAAATAATTAAGTTTAGTTGGGGGTATACGACTATCTTTGTTTATTCTTGATAATATTTTTAATTTCGCCACAAATCATGGACATTTTAATAAAGCCTTAACCTAGAGAACTCAATTAATCAATATGACGTCAGTTTTTACAAATTGAAATGATTTGCATTTTTTTCTCTCCGGCGCAGAATAAAACATATTCACTGCACACAAAAGGAGATCCACCTCGATACACGAGCTTTATTGTAATCTACAAATATAACAATACGAAAAAAAACTAATTATATACCAATGGTGTTCGTTGCTGAAAAAAAATACCTTTTTATTAAAAATATATATATATATTTTCACGCCGAGCGCATTTTAGAACTATAATAATAATATAATAAATGAATGTTTGTTGTGGAGAAAAAAATTCAGATTAATATCACATCAATGCTAATGTAAAAATTGCATTGACAGCGCATTGTTTTATGCACACATATTATAATAATATATATATGCATGATACGCTGTATATGTGTTTAACGAGTAAATGAGTTATTTTAATTTATTTATAACGTGTATAATACTCGTAAACATTATATAAGAATTATTATTATTTTTATTTTTTTGAACGATTATTACGAATATCGAAGGTCATGTCGTAGGTGCAATTCAAGTAAACTTATTCGTTATAATATATAATATGAGTATATTTTATTGATACAACACCGACATCGTGTGTGGATAATAAAACACCATCATAGTAATATATAATTATTTATGTAATACGAATACCTATACCTAATGACGAATAAACTCTAAACTAGATGAATTTAATGTATATGAGAATAAGAGTAGGTATTGTTAATTAATTGATTGTTTATTTATTTTATGACCATATACCTATATGCAATCAACGTAAAAAAACATCATAAAATTGGCATTCCTGCTGCATACCGAGTATTCAAATAAAAAAAAAAAAATTTTTAAAACAATATTAAATTGAAAAACAATAAACATGCATACATAATTTCTCGGATAATCTCGCATCATGTAGTTAACTTTGAAATTAATGATCAACAAACGATTCATATTTTATCGTCATACGCCAATAATACCTATCATCAACAACTTTATTATTTTACAATAATGGATAAATTACAATGTTAAAATAATTTTATTTCGATCACAGTACCAGTAACTGATTTAAATGATATTTTTTTACTCACGCAACCTATAAAATAATATAATATATACAATAAGTGTTATGCGAAGAGGTGTCGGGTTGATTGTGGGTGCAGAAAGCAAGAGCCAAGAGTCTTTCCATTAAAGGCACTTCAGGCATTAAATGATATGAAACAAAATAAAACTGTCATTGGCTGCAGAGCCCAACATCATTGTGTTCAGTGCGGAATTTAGTGATAGACATTAAACAATTCAATTTTACATTTTATATTAATGGAGTGTAATTTTATTTTACTTATATTATTAGTGGTTAGTGCAGCATGCAATTTAAACTTTTAACTGCCGGTCATGTTTATAGGTAGCGTGTACAATTTTTCTTTCGGTTTGTAGTGTTTTATCTTCTCTCTCTTTAGTTTTTTTTATTCATAAAATCAGAAAATGTAGTGATGTTGGTATAGGATATAGAATATAATTATTAATGGCTTAAACATCTTAAACTAAACAGCTTAGAAAAACCAATGGACATTTAACTCTTGTATAGATCTCCTCTTCTTGGTGGTGGTTACACAATGAACAATTATATAGAAAAGATGAATTTTATAAATACGGGAAAAAATGTTACCCATTAAAAATAGTTTAAAATAATTGCTGTATTGATCCTTGTCGATAATTTAAACACGTTATTTTATATTTAACAGTTCGTAAAGCTTTCTTTCAGCGTAGGTTTATTATAATAAATTTAGTGTTCATAATTAGTAATTAGCTACTAAATAGGTACTAATCACTATAAAAAATATACATATTAGTTCGACGGCCGTCACCTCAACAGTTCATTTAATATTTAAATCGTTGTCCGTATAATATTATATTATCGTGTAAAGTGTTATTTTTTTATCTTTTGTTGATAATATAAAATATACAAACACTATAAGGTGTTAATTATATTATTTATTTTATAAATACCAAGATTATTATTATCATCATCATCACCACATTTGTGTGTTTGGATACAATAATAGCAATGTAGCAGTCATCGTAACGATATCATCACATAGTATACAATAATATAACATTAAGTAAAACATTATTATTTTCGCCATTGCACTTGCATATAATACATAATATTATATATTATTCAGAAACAGCGAGGTCGAGCGAAAGGTTGCTCTGATGCGGTTTTATTATACGAATGCGAACCTTTTAACAACGATACATTATCCATGTGCATCATCATCATTATGCTAAACGGTCTTAACAAAATGCTTGTTACGGGACACTCGGCGGACGTCTAATTTTAAATGCTAAATTAGCGTTTAATAAACAAATAATTAGTAAAGCACACGGAAAGCATTAATTGATTGCGCGGTAAAATATCGTACGAAATTGAATATACTTAATAGACATCAATGCCAAAAAAACAAAACAATTAACATACGCGACATAATATTATAATAATAGGTATGCCTACGTAATAGTACATTGATATTAAATCGTCGTTAGGTATATAATTTACTATAATATAATAAGGATGAGTGAATTTTATTTTCGTAGCAGTCGAACGCCCGCGTAAGCCGTGAGTACCATAATGCGCATAATATGTGCACAGGAGATAGGTATAAAGTGCGTGGTTTATAAAAATGGAAATTATATTATTATCATGTATTGTCGTACATTCGTCAACGTCCGCTGCAGTGCCTCTATACACGGTGAGGTATAGAAAATTAGAATATAAAACGCTAAGCGTTCGGACTTACACGTTCATAATATATTTGGTTTTTGCAAACACAATTATTCACCGAACGGCCGAACTTTGACGTGCCTATATTACTTATTAGTTATTAGTGTCCGTCCAACGTTCGGCGCGTTATCAACTTAACAATATTATGATATACCTACAGTAAAATTATCGTACATGGTATAAAATTTTGTCGTTTTTATGTTTCAGTTATGTCCAGTGATGCGAACAGTGTGAACGATATATATCAGGGGTTCATTAACAGCAGCGCAAGTGAGTTCATCCTTAAAATATTAAATTATTACTACTATATCTATCATAATTTATTTTCGGACATCCTGTCCACCTCTATTGCAGTGTTAGCCAGTGGAGGATTTACGGGGGGAAGGGGGTAAACGGGTACTGGAACCACCCCCAGACACCGACATAAATATTTATTTTATATTATGTACAGCGTGTACACCAGTGACTAGCATATATAGGGTTATTCATATACCTATTTCAAATCTACTGAAATAATATTATGCGTTCGATAGTTATTTTTAATTTTTCAACAATTATACATTTATAAAAATAATAGGTACCTTTTAAATATAATATATTATTTTTCAGGACCCCCACCCACAGATAAATGTCGAAAATCCTCCGCTGCTGTTGGCACATAACAGACTATATACAGCCTATATATATATATATATCTAATATAATTTTAAATACGTTTATAAAATAAATTGTGATATTATCATCGTAATATTGGCCACTCGCGAGTTACATAATACCGCGGCGGGTACAGTGTAGACCTTATAATTATTATTTGTGTGTGGCTAACGTTCAATTATTATTTCGCCCGTATGAGTGTGTGTACTACGTCTATACTTATCGCGGTAATTGTATATACACATTGAACACTAATACCAGATTCGGTACGCACATATTGTAATATTATTATAGGTATTATACATATATAGGTACACGTGATAAAAGAATATTATAATATGCATTTTAGGACTTCGGAACTTCGGTGCGATTGCCGCGGTAAAATTTAAACCGTCGATCGGCAAACAATTTTTCAAATCGTAAAAAATTCAAATTTTGCCGGTGAAATGGCCATAGTATGTGTTTGCACAAAGATCTGCCAGCCCCCTTCGCGATTCGCGGTGCAGTTCGCGCACATTATAATAGATAGATACCTAATAATAATAATTATTACCGGTCGCAATTATTACTATACGAGTTGCGAAAATATGACTGCTAATAATAATTACAATAATTGATACCCACACGCAGAACCACTATACTATACTCGCGGTACCTACAACTCAGGGTTTTCAGGTACACGCCGTAATAGAATATTATAATATTCATTTTAGCAATATTCGGAACTTCGGTGCGATTGCCGCAGTAAAATTTACAGCGTCGATCGGCAAACAATTTTTCAAATCGTACAAAATTCCAATTTTGCCGGTGAAATGACTATAGTATGTGTTTGCACAAAGATCTGCCAGCCCCCTTCGCGATTCGCGGTGCAGTTCGCGCACATTATAATAGATAGATACCTAATAATACAATTATTATTACCGGTCGCAATTATTACTATACGAGTTGCGAAAATACGACTGCTAATAATAATAACAATAATTGATACCCACACGCAGAACCACTATACTATACTCGCGGTACCTACAACTCGGGGTTTTCATTTCGTAATGGACGGTACGGGTGCGTTGTTCGTAATAACATAATATTATTATTATAACTGGCTACTATAGTCGGTGGCGTGTACATGGATATTATATTAATATGATATTTTGTACGGCAAAACTGCAGCCCGTTATTACAAAAATTAAACCGCTCTCACGTTATAATAATATCATGCCTAATATATAATATTATTATTGTGCACGTCGTTACGGTGGACGTAATATTATATATATATATACGTTTTGCACTTTGGCAAAATTAACGTAATTTCGAACAGAGCTTTGCGAGCGTCACTGCAGTTTCAGGCGAAGAGCCGACTGTCTTCGAAGGAACCTCTAATATTATACATTATTTCACACGGGGGCAGTGTATATTATTATTTAGGACTGTGTGGCTTGACGAGAGAAAATTTATTAATCCCGGCTATGGACTTTATTTAAGGGGCAACAGTTAGGCAATTCCTAAACTAGGTGTCGGTTAGACCTCCGCGTAAACAGTTATTACAATATTTACAACTCGAACTGGAATGCTGACACTCGTACGCACATGCCCCGTGTCAATAATTCGATAACTGTACCTATACAATTCAATTTACGAATTTCATACGGCTATACCAAATTATTGTTATGATAAAATTAAAATTGGTCTGATTTCAATTTTTAACTTTGAAAATAAGATTTCGATTAGGTTGAAAATCTACAGGTCGTACTTAACACTTTCCGGTTTTAGTTTAATTACAATAAATTATGATTTGATATAATCCATGTTTTCAAGTTTTCAATTACAGTGCAAAATTAAATAATATGATTAAATATTTTCAAAGTGTTCCGTACAATCTATATAGACGTTTGATAAATTCAGATCTTTTTTCCTGAATTAAAATCAAACAACGTAAAGTAACTTTAATTTTAACGAAACTTTAGGTCTTTAAAATTAAAATTCGCGGTAGTAGCAAGATAGCCCCTTTAGGTTTATTTTTTTTTTAAACACTCGGCGGCCGTCGGTTTTTTGGTTTCGTCTCTTGCGAAAATTTTGCGTGTTTTTCTGCGGAGAGCTCTTTGATCTCCGAAGAGTTGTTAATAATAACTTATTATAACATTATAATAGGTCCCCCGGCCGTCCGTCGAGTTTCCTTTTCAATTAATGTATTGTAAAATTGTAACCGAATGTGCGTGTGCTCAACGGCTTTGAAATCGGAAACGACCATTGATCGTGTTTACCGCGGTATTTACCATAACGACACATTGACACAACCGTCTCGTCTGCAATAACTGTTATTAATAAAATACAACAATATTGAAGGCGATTGGTATAATATATTTTTTGTGGCACGCTTTAACTGTATTATGCAATCCTTACGGATAGGCAACACAAACGACATCGCACGTGCATTTAAAATATCGATGTTTTAACGAGGCTGACACACGTGTATTGCACGTCTTGTAATAATATTATTATTACGATATTATAATATTTTGTTTGTAAACACGTGACCGATATTCGTGATCGCCCGCCCCAACGATTTCAGAATGGGGGGGGGGGGGGGGTGTAACTGCAACCTTACCTAACCGAAATATTCGAATTGCACTCGATATAAATCATTAACTACATTTAACAACATTAACTATTCATTTTAGCTGATAATATTGGCACGTGTGTGTATCGAGTATCAATCGATTTAATAACACAACTACGTTATTATTTTCACGATTAGTACGTAACTAATTTAGAAATATATTTAAATACATATTTTTATGCTATTGATTTTGAACAGTGACTATGTAATTTTTAAATTGTAGACATTTATTAACTCTGAAAAAAAGAACTCGTTTTCATATTATTGTCTATTAGTTTAAAAATAATAAATATATTTTTATATTATCATTTTTAAATAAATTGTAGCTATATTATAATAATATATAAAAACAATAATCTTTAGATATTAAAAATACATAATATTATTATTTTTCCAGCCATCGGCTGATATTCGTTAATAAATAGGTTTCGTGTAATAATCAGAACGAGTGCATTTTCATTTTTCTGTCTCGAGTGCAATTTTGATCTTACCCTATTTCGGTTCATACACTCACTCGACGGTATTATGATAATATTATTATGTCTTTGAATCGGACGCACGTTTGTAGGATGCAGGGTGGCTCCTACAGGTTCTCGCGGCCAACTAAAATATTCCAATAACAATAATTGTATATTATGCTGTGGCATATCGAGAAACTTGGTGACCATAGGGCCTATAGGAGGTGGAGACCTCCTTAAACATGAAAATTAAATTATTTAATACCGGTGCTGCAGAAAGGGTCTGATGTTAGAAGCTAATAAAAAAATGATAATAATTGTAATAATATTGCAATCTTATTGAAAGTACTTGCAAAATGTATTTAAAACAATAGCATCGTAAACTCAAAAGTGATCTTGTCCAGCCTTCGTGCGAAAAAATTAATTTTTCAGTTTTTAAATTGAAATGCCACGTTAAAAAGCCACCCCCCCCCCCCCCCCAACATGTGCGTCGGAGGCTCCGGCCTATATACGCCGCCGATTGTAACAATGTGGTCATGCAGAGATGTATATTATAGTGCACGGGTAGTATACTGGACTAGTATGTAATGGGTATTCGCTAATGTTCGGGTCATTTGTGTAACACACGCTAATTACCCGTACGCCACATATTATTATGTACTAGGTGTGTGACAATAATAACGACGTTGCGTAATACAATTTCATAAACGAGTTAAACGACTGCGGTTGTACTAAGTACCTATACAGGTAATATAGGTACCCATTATGTGTATATATATATATTACATATTAGTATATTACATATATATATATATTAAACAAGCGGAAGATCCGCCGAAAACATTGTGATGATTGCGCAATGTCACACGCCGCGGTCGCGACGGATAACGACGATGGGTAAATCATTAGTGGCCCACGGGTTGTGTTTGTTAATAATATACATCACGACGTACGATATAATATTGTCATGAGCATTAAAAAGCAATAATATAATATTTTTATCCTTTGTTCGCAAGGCGACACGCGCGTGATTTTATAACACCTAGGTTTAATTTTATTTGTTTACATTGTAAACTTTACAACCAGATGAATACAATATATTATAATGGAGCCGCTAAAAAGAATTGTGTTATACTGCACGTGTAGTAGGATGACACCGCTATCGCAAATTAATGTTATATTGCACCTCGGGTACCTATATGTTAAATGTTTTATGCCTTACATTCGTTCGCTCAGCGTCAAGCCGGGTTCACACTACACCGTGTCGTGTAGACTGGGTGTAGTTTCGCGTTTTCATGTTTATACCAAAAATGCAATACCAACGATATGAATATTCCGCCCGATGATAACATATTAATATAATTTGGGGGCGGAGTCCCTTAAAATTCAAAGGTTGTAATATCACCATCTAAAAGTTTATTTTTACCTTTTAAATAGGTACCTAGCAATAAGTATATGTGTCTGAAAAAATATTGAAATATTGGATATTTTGGACTTATTATGACAGTTAATATATTACACAATTAAATATGTAATATTTATAATATACAAATTCTTAGTTAACATTTGGTAACTAAAATTACATTTTACCTCCATCATGGGACATTCGTTTTTCTTCTATTTAAAATAAATACAATATTCAATACTTACTTGAAACAAATATAATTAAAACAAATAATAAGAAAAATGTGATATTATTATTATCATCTTTGAAATGTTAAAATTCTAAATGGTAAGAAAAATTAAATTTTTGAAATAATTTTGAAATAAGGTACATACAGGAGGGATGACCCTAAATACGAAAAGTGTTATTTAGGACCTTTTGTTGGGATACTGGGACGCTGCAAACACATACGAGACAATCCCATGAATTACTTACTTATAATTTTCTTCTTAGAATTTCCCAACTTACAGCAAAGACTTTAAAACTGTGAATATGAGTTTTTCAAAAGAATAATATTTATTTCTAATATACCTGTGTGTATTATAAAGATAGTGATATTTTCCAGAGTTCAATAAAGTCCAGCATTGCTCGCCAGAAGGCATTTAGCGAAAATTGTTTTTGTTTTTAATTTATATTATGGCCATAATATCGAGTTATGTTCCATCATATTTTTCTAGTAAGAAGCAAGAAGTTATTATTATTTCTCAATTCTTACTATGTTCTACTATATTATTATTATTATGAAAAAGTACGATGCTGATTATTTTCCCCCTCGATCTTTAAATTTAACTAATATATACGTACGATTTCTACTATTTTTGTAATCATTTTTTTTTATTTACTCGCGATAGCTTTAAGTACCATGTAACTATGAGTGTTTCTAAGAAATAATAATGGTGTCTGATTATTAATGTTGTATGCCTGTAGTAGTTATTGCCTCATTATTATTTGATTTTTTTGTTTTTGTCATCGCGGCGTATAGTTTGTCCGCTATAATATCACCGAACTGCTGTATTATCCTATTCTTCTAAATAATATGTCGCTATCTGTATAATTTATAAAGCACTTGACCCGTTAAACGCGACATAAATAAATAATCGCGGTACGTCAACCCCGCCGAGATACAACGGGTTTTCATACCTCTGTAATGACTATTTTACAGATCGATCCGACGGGAACGGATTTAAAACGCGCTCAGCACTTTTAATGATAACCGATCGACGAGTGTACTACACACATTACACATTTAATGGCAGAATAATATAATGTTATACCCAAGTACATACACCAAAGTTCATTACACCACGACTGACGCTCGCCGTAAAACAACACAATATTTATAATTAATAATATATTAACCTCGGGTCGATGTTATACTGTAGAAAAATTCGCTCTCGTTCGAATCAATTATGGATTATTCCCAGTAGAAAGCGAAAATGTATAGTACCTACATACATATAGTAAGGTACCTACTCCTCGAAAATAGCCAATCTCTGTGCCAGCACGTCATTATACTTTTATGATATGTACGCGTTTCTCCGCGAAATAACCACATCACAAATCACATGTCTAAAAGCCAATTTCCCTTTGCAGCCATGACGTGATCGAGCTTGTGCAGAGTATCGTTTCTCGCAGAAGGTCTGCACAAATCAAATCAATCCTTTGACCTTTCTGAAAACGCACTAGCCAATGTATTTTTTTCAGCTATAGTAGAAAAAAAAACCATACAGTGCAGACGGTTTTGTTCGTATGTATAAAAGTATGCTTTTCAGTCATTATTTACAGCACGAACACTATATAATGGGTATTAAAGAAAACAAAATCAAAATAATATTATGTCACTCTTTGATCTTTTGAATTTATGTAGGTACCTTCTTATACTCGATGATTGTTTTGTACACATAATGGATATATTTTTCTAGGCTTAATTTATATAATGATTGTACTGCATAAAACGTTTAGATGCCTAATGGAAAAGTTTCCAAGCACAACACTATTAATATTATAATAGTTGTCATCCATGAATGTAGGTATTATTATATTCATTACAAAACAATTAAATATTTTTAGATAATAACATAATATTACTATATCCATTAATTATTACGTATAATAACACAACGAACAACACTATTTCCTGTACACCATACATTCATACAGTCGTTAAGACTCAATCGCCGAATTTTGATTAATTTATTAATTACAAATATTTTCAATAGTTATATTGGTACTAGTGATCTGATCATTCATATATTATTTACATCTGTGTTACGTCTATAATTAGTAAACTTAATATTATACTTTTCATAAATGGAAAGTATAAGTGTGTATCACAATTCACAGTCTACGTTGGTCGTTGACAACTAAGTACAATTTAAATGGTTATGTATTAGAAAACGTCGATAATCTGCCGATAAAATGTATTTTAATATTTAAACGATAGGTATAGTTATTGTGAGTCGTTTTACTATATACAAAACGGTGTGAACGAAAGTGTAAAATAATTATCAATCGATAAAAAGCGATCGAAACAAAATATTACAATAATAGCGAATGTTACATTGTTACGTACCCACTAATCACTATTATCAATCATTGATCTATCATTGGGATTGAATAACATTTTTGTTTTTATATTGAACTATTACGGTGAAATGATTACCTATTATGATAACAGCAGTAGCATATAATATGATATAACTACAAGGTAGTATAATATATTTTATATAACTAAATAATTCACGTTTATTCTATTCTATAAAGGTTCTTCTATAATTGTTTTTTTAAAATTAATTTAATAGATCATTTTTATTTTGGCCTAACCCATATGTAACTTTTTTTAAATAGCACGAGAAAATTGACGTATGTGCAACAGTTAAAAAATAATATAAGACTGCTAGTTGCAATGCACTATTACGAGGTCATCCCTATATATAGATATCCTGTGAAAGTGTCCGTATGACCGTATCTACAATATAGTTAGGTATATTGCAATAAAAAAAAAACGGGTAAGTTTCACGCATTTAAGTCTCTGTTCGTACATACTTACAATGATAATACTCAAATTAAATAATTTAAACAATAAAATGAATGTGTTGTCGAGACGTCCTGCTATAACGTAGCATCCGACGACGTTTCGTCGAGTCTTCTCCGATTGAAATGCAAGAAATATAAGATTGCTATTTATAAAACTGTTTTTATTTTTCCATAGCGTCTGAAGCTTAGAACAAAAATATGTTAATTACCAGTTTAACACCCATGACATTTATAAGTTAAAATTTCCGTAACCGAAAAGTGTCACGCGCACTTAACATTTGGACGCCGCGCTACGTCATGCGTGCGCAGTCGTATACAGAACGTTTCTAAATCGAAAATGTCGAATTTCTATAAAACATAATAACGATTTATGCGAAGTACAATCATCGAAACACGCAGAATAATGCAGGTTACTTTAATCTAAATACGAATACAGAATTGGTCACGCACAACCGTGGTACGCGTGCATTATGCAGCTCGTGTTGGACAAAGAAAATGATTGTGTCTGAATGTCTGAAATGGAATCGTATGTGATAAATGTTATTTTTTTTTCATCGTGTGCCTGTGTGTAATTTATAATATTATTTTCTAAGCAGTGATCATCAAGGTCTTTGATTAACGATATTATAATGTCATATTATACTTATTAGGTATCTATATAGGTACCGATATTTAATAGATATTATTGATTATCATGTATAGATTATTGATTTAAAAAGGCAGCGATTAGAAGGGCCGTGTGAACAACAAACAAAAAGATTCAATATCACGTTTTCGTACAGAACCGGGAAATTGTATTTGAAACTTCGATTTATCCGAAAACGGCTTTTAAAAACGTATCCGATTGTATGTTTAACGCTGCACAAAGGCACTCAAATGCCCTTTACAGCACCGATAATAATATGCAATACAATGTTATGAGTTCCAGTATAGTATATATATAGGCATAAGGTAGCGCAAACGCCAAACGTGCAGGGGTGTGAATGGGGCGGGCTTGGTCCCTCTCCCGAGAAAAGGCATTTCTATAATTTATATACAGATGCCGCCGCGGACGAGGATCGTTTTACCATCTCGAAAAGCCGTTTAAAAACTTGAAAACCCATACCTATACCTTTCACGCATTCGTTCGCGCTGTACACAAATGTGTGCAGTTTTAACTTTTTAATATAATATGCAGTGATGTAGTCCTAAAAAAGTTTATGGGTTCACGCCTTAATCATTGTAAAAAATAACGTCGGGGGGCTACGCCTAACATGCGTACCACAATTTTTTATAAGGGTACACGCATAAATATAAAATTAGAAGGTGGGTACACGCCCGTGTACCCTCCACTACGCCACTGATAATATGGCAGGGCACCACGATAATATGCATCTGGTGCCTGATTACTGCACGCCCGTGAAATGAAACGGCTGAATACCTTGAACCAGACCCCGCGGACGAGGGTCGTTTTACCGCCTCCAAAAGCCGTTTAAAATACTCGAAAACCCATAATATGTGTACCACCTACCTTTTACGCATTCGATCGCGCTGTATACAAATGTGTGCTTTGACGTTTTTAATATATGGCAGGGCAACACAATGATGTATGCATTTAGTGACTGCAGATCCTGATTACACGCCCGTGAAACGAAACGGCTGAATACCTTGAACGTGTACGTCGACGCGTTATAATAAATTTCATTTTTCTATATTTAAAAAGTCGCGCCAGCTACCCAAAGCCAACTTCTTGTTTCGGTACCTGTCCAACACTGTATAATGAACGGTTGTTTACTTCACTTCACGGTTTTTATTTTATTTTTATAATATTTTCGTCTTGACGACTGCGTCGGTTCCAACTGCTGCAGCTTGCAGGTGTCGTTTTTAATGATCTTTCCGGACGGATAGAACGCATCGGGGCCGGATTTAGGGGGAATAGGGGAGGCCGAGTGGGGTGCGTCAGGGGCCTCCGCAGTTTTATAACGATTATTTGACGGTAAACGGAGAAAAACATTTTTGATTTAAAGTGTAACACTCGTGTCACACAAAGTATAACACATAATAATATATAGATCTGTATTTTTTAAATTTAAAATAAGATTATCGTTAAAAAAAAATCAATACGTAGTCATAGGTTAGGTTTCCGTATTTTCCGTAGGTATTATTATAATACATGTATAATACCAATGTGTTCAAATAAATGAGTGGTGTTCTAGACAGACATGTTGTTGTGCCGTCCTCTGTGAAAATAAAGTCTAGAAAAGTTTCAGATTAAATAATTATATTTATTACTTAACAACTTTAATTTTTATTATTAACTTAAGTCACACACTCGCACTAATGCTTATAGGAGATTTCTATTTTTATAACGCTACTTCCAGTGCCGAGTTAAGATATTTGGAGACTGTAGTCTGTGGCACTAGGCACTCATTATTCTTCCCCTCCCTCAAACACACAACACAAATGATCTTAAATATTATGCATTTTCTTTATTATAAATATAATGATGACTAATAAGTAAGTACACATTGTTTTTTACGCTTCATTGTACAAATTCATAGACTTGCAAAAAAAAATAAAAGTTTTTTCAAATTAAGTATAATATGTTTTGCGGTTTTCCAAAGAGTAAGCCCGGATTTATGTTGCCGAATGGTTAATCTCCGGCACTGGTAACTTCATAAAATTATTTTACTTTCCAGATTTGATTTTTATAATAATGTACTATTAAGAAAATCTGAGAAGTAACAAGTGGTTTCCAATCGAAAAATGCACTGTCCCGTTTATTTATCTATAAATCTACCCCTGAAAGGCGTTTATAACTATTTCAGACACGGAAAGCGTCTGCCAAAGTAATACACCTACTTGACCTACCCATCCGGGATATTTTTCACCCCGATTTATAAATAAATTCACGGCGTGCCTCCCCGAAACTCATCGTCGATTGGGTGGATTGCACGCCCGGTCGACGTTTTCGGGACGGTGGAAAATCGTTTGGATTAGAATTTAGTGAGTTGCGGATGAATGGGTTCGAAAGGAAAGCGGCGATCGGTTTGCGTGCTGCTATCTGGCGGACAGAGAACGAAGAGCAAACGTCGAACATACGAACCGCCGACGGATCGACAGATGGCGTTGTCGGTATGTGTCCGGGCGCCGAATACAAATCCGATGCGTCAGTATAATAAAATTGCAATTTAAAAAAACAATATATTATTATTATAAATAAATTTAATTGCAATGCGCCACCGACGACGACACGTGCCGCGAAAAAAAAGTACGTTAAAAATATTCGCGGTCGAGTGCGACTTCTAATTATTATTATGAAAATTCAACCTTCGGCCAACGCCGTTAACTATACTCTAAATTATTGTTATTACCTATTGCTGTTGCTATTTGTTGTTATTACCATTACCGTATTATTATAGTTTAATATCGAAAACTATTATATTAAATGCGCTGAATTTCGGCGATTAAGGTACAGCCGAATGGGTATTACAATAATGAAATATTGATTAGAATAATATTGCATACGATTGGCCGCGTGAATTGAACACAGGCGGAAACGATATAACGAATTAATATAGTCAGCGATGGCGATTTGATATTTTCTATACGCTGATCATAAAATTCATGACATCAGATGTTTTTGACAGTGCCGCCGTATTTGCGGTGTGGGGGGGGGGGGTCCATGGGGTTCGTAGACCCCAAAAATACCTATGTACCTACTTAAACATCGAATATGTATTTAAATATTATATTCTGTAGCGAAGCCCCCCCACTGAATGTGTTTATAAGCTGGAGTGCTGGACCCCCTCCAAGAAAAATTCCTAAATACGCCACTGGTTTTTGGGTTGGTCGCTGTTCTGGTAAAGAATAAACCGCGAAAAAAAATACTAATTTATCAAAAGGATAATATTATGGTTTATTGTGTAACGCAAAATCGATTAATAATATAATATAATTTATTTATTATTGGTTGTCATTGCAAATGTAACGCGAAATATAGGCTCCGCGAAATCGCCAAGAAAATAATCGATATAATCGAATGGCGATTAATCGATACAACCCATAGTTACAATTAATCGATATAAATGTAGTTATTGTTTGGTTGCCACGGCAACAGTAACGGTCAGAAAAATTTCAATAAAAGAAAATCAGTGAGAAAAAATATGTCGTGTTCAGCACAAAAACATGCTACCTATACAATATCTTTAGATGATGTCAGCGCACTGTTTGTTATTTTCTCTCTCTGGCCCACAGACAAAACTTACTTGCGCAGACTCACCATTTTTTTTTTTTATGTTTTTGAGTAATCCTAAAGTTGAATCACCTATTACAAAAACGACAGAGAATAATATTTTCGAGTGTATAAAATGATCCATCGATTTGTCTAAATATTATATCAAGACAATTTAAACATTTATAAATGTACAAAATTGTTTTATTATTTTGAATGCGTCGAATACAAAGTCAAATAATAATAAAAATATAAAACCGATATTTCATACCCTCAAAAGTTTTATCCTCTATATTTTTTGCGATTTTACTCTAAGATTACTCAAAAATCATAAAAAATTTAAAATTATTTTAAATGAAAGCGTTTTATCAATGTTGCGAGTGGGTCTGAGAGAGAAAACAAATATTGTGCTGGCATTCTCTTACAGAAACAGGTGGAAAATTATTAGGTCTTAAACAGACAATACAATAACGTTAATCGCTTTATAGTACACATAATACTGTAAAACTTCCGTGTTACTAAGTCTCAACTAGCAACAATAATGAAAGTTCGTTACTTCGTTACATGAAAGTTTCACTGTGTATACCAAGATGGGCATTAACCATAGCTAAAAAGTTAAAGCTATGTTATTTTTATAGATGTTTTTAATTTAACTAGTCAAATTGAAAAGTCATAAATTAATTAAAATCGTGTTTATATTATATTATAAGAACCAGCAGCGTATAGTTAAAACGACTTTATTTTTTGATCTAGTCGTTATAATACATTGGTGTTAAATACAAACGAACAAATAAACATTCCTTGGTTTAAACATTTTGTTGACACAAACGTGTAATTGCATAAAACATTACAGCAATAGTAGGTATATGATGTGCAGTAAAAAGGCATAGTATGGAATTAATTTTAAAGTAAATAATAATGTCTAAAGTTAAAAATGTTAAAGTAACACAATATCACTATAGGTATGTGTGTGGCCCAAGTGTTAATTAAAAAAAAAATGTAATAATTTTTTTTTTGAACCGAGTTAAGTTGAGTATTTTTCTCCATTGTATTATCTAACTTTTAAACTTTTAGAGTTAAATATACTGTTTGCTTACTACTTAGAATTTAACGATCTTAACGTCGATCGAACTCAGCTTACTCGAGTTCATACTTCGTTTTCTTCGTTATAACTTGTCCATCTCCGCGTGTATTGTATAAATATATTATATTATGATCATAGCGGTCGCGAGGTTTGCTTCTCGCGCGGTTGTTATAATTTTAAATACGCCTACTGCAGTAGATATATAGATTATATAGGTATACGTATATATACCACATTACCACCTATATATATGTCTTGTAATATAATATACATAATATGTATTATATCATTGCGTGCCTTTAGAAAAAAATCGTTATCGCGTTGTTACCTACTATATGTATAGGTGTATATGTATATGGTCGTATGCACTGCTGTACGGTCGTATTTTGTGGGGAGGACTTGGTTTTTTTTTTATTACTAGTTTTTAAATTAGCACCCTCATAATTTAGGCCATTTGACATTTATGGTTAATTATATTGTTCTCAATTAATAACGAGTGTATACAGTACCTATATATAGTGAGCCATTATTGTATATTTTATACGTCATGATTATTGATTGGGGGCGGGAGTTACTCATTGCACAATCCGTGATCACGACACTAACCAAAAAAATTGGCGGCTTCGGCCCTCCAGTATCTTATTGATAACTATTGTCGCTGAGTTAGGTAGTATCGTACCTTCTACAACATATAAGTAAGACGGTAAAAGGGCGGATGACGTGGGCAGTATACAGGGCGTTTATTTTTCACCGAAATAATGTGAATTGATCACGGTTCGTTTCCGTTGAAGATACTTTGGGAACCATTGTTTTTAATTTTGAGCCAATGTGTATAATGTGCCAAGTATTACTACGTATAATAGTGCTTTGAAATTTGTAAATAATCGTCAAGACCGTACAATAATACGACTGCACTGCAGCGACAACCGTCGATATACATAAATAGGTATATGATAATTTAAGTAAACGATTTCTTTTAATTATGATGTGATTTTTAAATACTTAATGATTTAATTGTTCATTTGTTTGACTTTTGTACACTTTTATCGTTACATTTTAATATATTTAAAAACTGTTAAGGTTAAATTATACTTAACTGTGATAAAATACATTTTTTTTTTTTTGTTAATCCAATTATTATTTAATAATGAAATAGATATCTGTTAGTTGTAATACGTATATGAAATTATATACCCAACGGTTATAATATTGTTTTAATGTGGTTCAGTTGTATACACAGTACACACACATAATATTGTTATACTTTGTATTTGTTGTATTATACATGATTTCCAAACACTATTTAGCTGAAGATCTTTTTAAACATTTACATTTCGTAGCCTAATCGTGAATCGATTTTTTTTCGTTTTTGGAGACGGATTTTTAGTGGAAAACAGTACAATATCAATGGTAATCTTAAATTTCTTGTTTTACTTTGGAAAAAAATGCTCGTCAGTTCGCTTAGAAGTATCTATCCATTATCCAACGCATAATTATTTTTTTTAATTGGCACATTTTTCAAGTTTATTCTTACTATTTTTTGTCTTACCGAAAATTCATATTCTTTTAACTTCATACATTCCGGGGTAGAATTTGTTTTATCGTAATATGTCAACAAACGATTACGAATATTGCACTCACAACTTTTTTTTATTCGTAATAACATTCAAAGTTTATGTTGTGAGAGGATGTGTGAAGTGACAGGATAAAGGCGGTACAGCTGCACGCGTCTAAGCTTTAATCGTTTATAAAGAAAAAACTATTAGTTTGATATTCGTTATAATAATATTATGTGCCCTTATCGTAAAGTATCGACATACGCCGAAATGTTTACAAGCATATTCTGTTGTCGTTCGAAAAAAAAAAAAAAAAAAAAACCACTTAAGAAAAAATGCTAAAAGATTGGATAAATATGCAAAAAAAAAAAATATGGCGTTTGGATGAAAAACTATTGGAATAAAAACACTAAATAACTTAGTCTTTTGATTATTTATTTTAAAAACGCACCGGCATCGACCGAATTAACGAAAAACAGCACCGCGCTGTATATATACCCATTATATAATTATACATAATAATATGGCACGTGCCATTTTCGCCGATGTGGTTGTTCGAAAACCAACGACTATGGAAATAAAAAAGAAACGATAAACCGCCAACTGTACATTATTATAATAATAATAATAATAATAATATCGTGTACGGCTGCATGCGCTTATAGGTGCCTACATACTGGTGTCGCCATTGTTAGCGCAGGGAACGAAACCAAAACTTTATTCGAAAAAAAAATAATTCGCGTATATAATGTTATTATTAAAACATTTGCAACGCGCTCGCCAAACCGACGATAATATACGACTATGATGTTATAAATTATAATATATAACTATTATTATTATTACGCATCACATGCGAATTTTTTTTTGCAAACTCTAACCGTGGCGTTGCGTAACGACGACCGGTCCAAGTTCGCACGGCCGTCGGTTTCCCCTCTGCATAATGTATTACGATTATATAAATTAAAAAACGCGCAAAATAGCGCCGCTGCAGCCGGCTACATAGAAGACGAAATCCGGTCTCGATTGCGATATAATTTCCAATGAATGGACTTTGGTTGTCGGAAACAATGTGTCGTAGTATATAATATAGAGACACTCGGCATAGGTACTATATACACGTATAATATGCATCATAATAACCGCGTAGGCACTTCTTTATGCACCTATTTATCGTAGGTATTTATTATATTATTACTGTGAACACAAAAGTATATGATATATAAGTATATATGAGTAGATATATGTGGGCGTGGTATTCTATGGTATACCTGTATATACTAATTACTATGTATAGGATATAGGTTCTATACTATATGTACATATTACTTATATACACATAGTTAGAACGCCGGTCTACGAAATCCGTATATTATATACCTTTTGGCTTATGTCATGCATAATATATATTATATAAAAGTAAATTAAATTGTCAGTGTTCCAAGTGGCTTAGAACAAGTTGTGGATGGGGCCGGGGTGGATACACAATACATTTTAACATGACTTACATGGTATAATAAATATGGTTAATATTCGACTAAAAAGTTATCGACAATCTATACCTATTGATGGGTTAGATAGGTATGATAGTATACTAATTAATAATAAATTAATATTATAAATTAACTACCCACATACATTATAATAATACAAAACTATAATAACGACTATCGTATTTCACTAAGAGAAAATAATACGATATTTTTATTAGGTGGGTATATCTATATAATATTACATTCCCTAGGTATGTCATGTTTATACCGAGTAAATATCACTGGTAAATAAATATTATGCTGATGGAGCTTAATCCATTGTTCTTTGGAGCAGAAAGGTCATTCGCATATTTTTGTAGCCTGCAAAAGTGAAATATGTTTGATTTGAATTTAGAAATTGTACCAAATTAAAATAATTTCTACGTAACATATTATTCTATATATTTTATTTACTATCTAGGCATCATCGCCCTTACCTTACCTAACCTGACCTTTTTGGAAGTCAATGGCAATCGTTCCCTAGTCGTGATTTGCGGTGTCTTCTCAATTTATGTTTAATAATAATTATTATTAAAAATAAAATCATTTGACCCAGTTAAAATGTATGTCATACCCATCATCCATGTCCAATAATAATTTAAAGTTATAATATCTTGGTCCAATTCACACATCAAGTTTCTCCCTGAAACGCAGCTGTCAAACAGTTGCATAATTTTAACAACCCCTCCCACACACACAGCATACGTCATCCCTAAAGGTGGACCAATAGCTCGGCGGGTTGGCATCCCCCTGCCCATTTCTACCATCGGATATTATAGATGCTGTTTTAATAGCACTCGTGTACCACAAGACTAGTTTGGCGACGAAGACGCGACCATCAAAACGCTGTAGCTGCGTCGGATATCCATATCAGTGGGCGCACTGCAACAAACAATTCATCTTATTATAATTATATTATGTGCTGTCAGGAGTCATAAATTATTGTTTTTTTTTTAACCACAGTATATAAAAATCTATTCGACGGCCTACTTTGTCTCTTCATTCTCGGGATTTTAATTTATTTATAAAATGTTGATTGAAATCCACTATACTATATACGGGCGACATTGTGTGGGCGAGATAGGGCTATCGATACCTCCTGGCTCCTAGTCCGGATATCCGCTGTTGGGTCACGCGTACACTACACGACGTTTAAGGTTTTGGGCCCGGGCTATTTGTTCCTCGATCGCCACCGCACGTCCTGAAAGCACTCGGGTGGGTCGTGTTACCGTGGTCATCGCATCGTATACACGTATAATAATATAATATACGTATTATTATACCATTGTCCGCGGCACCCAAGACACTGCAGTGCTCTGTGCTCGGAATACGATTTAAAGACGACGGAAACCGTTGATTAGGATTATGCGGTAGGTATAGGTATAGGTACATATTTTATAGCCATAAAACGCGCGACCGGAATCATAACGACTGCGGTGGTAAAAAACTTCTGCGGCGTGTATAATCAGTTGTATAGTAATAATAGTATATGATATAATAATATGTGATCATCGGTTCTCGCTAAGCACATTTGCCTATTGTTGGTGCTGGGACACGTCTGCAGACGATCCGCGGGCGACACTTCGGCAGAATTCGTAATTTTTATTGACCGGCGCACTTTCGTAACGTCAATTCACACGCGGCCAAACCCGAAAAAACGCGTCGCGGGACTCGGGAACACAATTTGACCGATCCCCCGTTTATCGTTTCCAATCCGAATATATGTGTGTATGACTAATGCATCACGACATTGTTTCGGCAAACGCTCGAGAGTCAAGGACATTTTTGTCCGACCAGACAATGGTATGAAATCGCCTAATTTTTAAATAATAATAAAAAAAAAAATACCAAGCTAAAATGTTTTGAAAATACGCGTATTTCGTTTGTTGCGTTGTGCAATATTTCCTGTCCACGAGCTCGTATTATAGTCTGTGTTATAATTAATATTATAATGAAATTACATTCAATATATTATTTTGAAATTCTTTTTCGATTCTTTTTCATTTGAATTTTTTAAGGTTATATATAGGCACCTAAACTTATAAATTTTGTATTGTGGACTGCAATCTGATGTTAGCGGATTCACTCCATTGGTTGCTAGCACAAACCAACTTGTATACGGCGATGCAATGGCTCTTTACTATATTATAATTATTATATTATTCCAATGTGCATAGAAGACGACGTTATATTGAGGAAATAAACACGTTTATGTATTTGCAAAGTGCAACAAATATCGTTTTCAAACTACGTAGGTATAATATGTTCGGTAATTACCTATAACCTATACACGTGTAAATTAAATGCGTATACCTTGTAACTTGTAAGTACCTGCTTAGAATATCATAATATACCTAGGTTATAGTCACCATGTATATACTGGGGAGCTCGAAGCTATATAATATTATATCATGATACGAATTGCAATAGTGAGTATATTTTGTTTTTTTTAATCAGTTTTCCCTATTATACACCTATAATCCAATTAAAAATATGGGTTTTTTTTTATTCAATGCGTCTTACCGTGTATTTTCAAAACCATTCTTTTTTAATTCGTTGTTATTAAATAAATTATTTCTATATATAGGATGGCCACATTTATATAAATTTTTTTTTTGTCTAATTTAAACCCGTAATTTTTTTTTTCTGCGTTACCTATTTAAAATGCTTACGTATCTGACAATTTGTTTGCCTGAAAATTACAAGTTAAATTATTTATTTTCCTAAATTAATTCGAATATTGAGTTTTGCATAACTTTTCGAATTTCAAACAAAATACAAACTATATGTATTAATAATTCAAACTGCATGTTAACTCCATAAATACTTAATTTATTGTACTATATATAATTTGACATTTCATTTTTTTTTTTTTTTGGAAAATAATAAACCTTTAAATTGGATTTATTTTGCAATTAAATTTTTTAAATCACACGAAAACTATGTTATATATATATTTTTTTTTTTGGAAACCTGACACGACAATAGATACCCTATATATATATATATATGTAGTATACATTTAGGTAGATAGTTATTATAAAATAGTTACATTATGTATTTTATAATTTGCAGTACTCTAATAACACGTGCGTAATTACTATATTATTTTACTTCACCGCAGCGCCGAGGCGATGAAAAATTATAACGCCTTGATTATAAATTATTGTAACGTAGGTACACGTCAGATTAATATTAACAATTGTTTAATGATCTCGATAAATTGTATACAAGAGCCGAGGAACGTGCAATTACGATGAAACAGAAATAAGATAGAACGTATCATATTATGATATATGTATATAATGTATATTATATTATATATGTTTTGTATATTATATTCAGCAGTGTCATAGCAGCCTGCAGGAGAGGACACTAGGGGCACGTGCTTTATGCCCTCCCACGGCGTCGATATAAAAATTACAGTTAATTTTTTCTTTCCTTCGCACATAAGTATAATAATAATATCTAATATTATATTATACGGTATTCTGCAATTTACTCACGAACACATTGACGAGAATGAATTATATAAATTCGTACTTATATATGTTGTATACATGTGTTTCAATTTCATTGAAAATTCTACATATTATATTATTATATATTATGTACTGCAGGGATGACCAAAATACTTTTGAAATTGTATTTAAATAATTATTTGAATGAACGCAAAATACATAAATTTTCATCGAATAAATACCTATACGGCTATACAATAGATCATATTATTTTTAAAGAAGGAAGCTATATAATTTTTTTTTGATATTTATGAATATGTAATTATAATTATTACCTATGTAGGTAGTAATTAACTATATTAATATTATTAATAAAATTAGTAACTTTGACGAATAAATTGACGAATTGCCTTTCAAAATTACTAAACTTGAAAATGATGGTCCAAAAGTTTTGACCTAGTTGGGAATTGGGATATAAATTAAGTAGGACGTTGAAAACATTCGTTCAGCCGGGCCCGAGGAACACTTCAAACTTGTATTGAAAAGTTTCTTTATTAATGGTTAGGTTGTGCGCAAAGTGAAAATTAAAATTCGATAAGCATTTAGTATTTACTATAAGATTATGTTTTCATTAAAAATACTAAATACATTATTGAGTGGAAATACAAGATACGAAATACATTAGAAAAACACTATGTAAAACTATAGATATAAGATACAAGTGTATTTGAAATACTTCCCTTTATTCTATGCATATTACCGGTAAAAATGTAATAGCTCAGGTCGAAAAAATGATTTTTTAACAAGTGGTTTTTTTTTTCGTCATATTCATTACAACCACTACTATTGTATGACGTGATATCTGAAACTCCGTTATCACACTACACAATACTGCGCCCGTGTAGTCGAGCACCTGCACTTATCTGTAATATTACCTACGTATACAATAATTAATATCTCATTATTATTATTACATCATTTATTTAATTTTACCTGCAGTATATGCATATGTGTATAAATATCCATTATGTCATTGTTACCTATACTGGCGAAATTATATTGTTTGCCCATGTAAGTCGAATAAAAAACATGGAAAAGATTTACAAAAGTTTCTACTATTTTCAAACACATCCGGCAGGATACTAGCTGCAGCTAGACCATTATAATAATATGTATTTGATAACGTAATAAACGAGCGGTGTGCTAACCGGCACAAAATCCTGGCTATACGACACCTGCAGATACCTATTACCTATGAGTACGCCTACGTTTTATAATGTGTCTATGTGTCCCAAGACAATTACCGTGCAGATTACCAACAATATCGAAATCGAGAAAGAAGATTAGATCATTACGACATTGCCGTTATTATTATATGTTTCGTAAAACGCGTCAACGTATTAGAAATTAGAACGTATATAGGTACATATTATGCAGTCGGCAATAATATAATAATTGTTTCATATAATAGGTAGGGGTCTAGTATGTAATCCTACAGTGCCGTCCTTAAAAATAATTGCAAGGCCCCGTGCGAAAATAACTATCGAGCCCTAACATTAATTTATACTTACAATTGCCTTTAAAATACTTATACTTTTTACTATTCATAAATTAATGTATTTGAAACATATAGACCTATAAAAGAGAGATTTATAGGTCTATGACTTAAAATTAACGAACTTCAGAAGAATTGTTCATATTTCAGTAGAAGTAGAAGAAATGGTGAAGTCTTTGCACTGTACACCGAAAAAGTCGTAGCACTTACATAATTATTATATATATCTCCAATAAGAAAGTTAAGGCTAAGAACAGTGCACGCAACAAAAAAAAGCTCTCGGACTTTCTGAAAACTTACTGTACCAGTGTACCACATGGTTTTGTACTTTTGTCCAACCGTGTTTGCTCCATTATTATATATTATCTTTGACCTCAACAGATGAGTATTTACTTACTACAATATATTATATGTTGCTGTTTTATCTCTAAGGAATTCCTTCGGTATTTCTATATAAACGTTTTTAATGTTATGAGATTTTCCAATTTTTTTTTTCTGAACACGAGACCTTTCCTAGGTTTAACTGGACCGACAGAAATCGTTTAAATAACATATAATATTATAATATAAAATAAAATTATATATTATGTTTTCATCTCTGGACTCGATATCGGGAATTTCTTTTAAATTCCTCTCGATGCCTTTATACCCGGGATCGATAGTGTCGTTACCTACGTATATTATATGGCACACCGACGATGACTATATAGGTACGCGTGGTATAACATTCGATCGTTTATTGGTATATACGCGATGACGTTATGTAAAATTTCGTCGACTGCGTATAAGGTATATATCGCAATTTATTATTCTCTCTCCCCCGCGCGTTTGCGGTGTTCTTGAAAGCCTTATAACGTTAGCGTATATCATATAATATAATATAATATAATATTAAAACACGCGTGCACCTACCTAGTTTGAATATTGCGTAACCGCGATATAAAACGGCGTCCCTATTTGCCAGCGAATCGCGTACCTACCTATAATATACACATTATACGTGCGACTATACAGAACGCAGATAATGATATACATAATATTTTCTGCGGCTTATACAGGCAATAGGTATACTAAACGTGGTGCACGGACGGCATCAATCGTTCGCATATATTGTAATAATATTATAATATATTGTACGAGCGACGGTGTCACAACGCCGGGCGGGCTTTCTTCAAGTCTCTTGGAGATTTGAATTTAATCGAGTTACCGATTATTATTATTTCGTGCCCTTGGCATCAATATATATACTTGGGTATACGCGCGTATACCTCTGTTCGCAGGTTAGGTTATAATGACGGTACCCGCGGTGACATTCGCGTGCAGTATCCATGCGATACATTTTCATCGGACCCATATTATATTATAATATAATATTTTATTTTGTTATTGTAATAATATACGCGTACACGTCGTTTGTGCAGTGTACGCGACGCCGCGGCGCACTTCTCCGGCCGCGACTATATTATTATTGTAATACGTATAATAATATTCAATATTGGAAACCGCCGAATGATAAAAAAATATGTCATAATATAATACACCAGCTAGTAGCTAGGTATACACCTATATAGTGTACAACGAGATACTAAAAATATTTACAGAAACGTAAAACCTCCGGTCTGCACGCTCGTATTTTTCACGAATATACAATATCTCCGATGAAATATATTATGTAAACTTATATTTTGGTATATATCTACCTACTTACAATAATAAGCCACGCATGTACAGGTATATTCGCCTGTATAATATTATACATACACCTTTGTGACGACGCATATAACATCTGATGGATGCTGCGGTATATTTATTTCATATTATATATGCGTTGTATTTATTATAATCACAACTACAGTATTATTATTATTTTATTCCACTCGAGGTTATTTTTCACATAGGTACAATATAATAATAATAATAATAATACATACATACAAGCGATATCCTGCCTGTATATGACGTCGTATCGTGTAGAACTTGATATACATATTATATTCGCTTGTAATGAAATACATTTGTATTAAATGCTATATAACATAATCATAATATATTATTGTAGTGATTGTGCATTTGTGCATTGGCTCGTAACGGTGCGTAAAGCATAAATCACCTATATACGCCCATAATAGCATTATACGTATTATATTATTTAATTTACGTATTTTTGTTTGTCAGTGTTATACGTCTATGGTATAGGACACGAGATTAAACTATCCGCCTGTCCTACTCTATACACCTGCCATACCTAATCATTTAATAATAAAGAATTATAGTGAAACCTCTCTATTATAATGTCTAGCGTGGACACCATACCTACGGCCATGCGGGAATTAAAATTTATCGGCAAACAGAGGTTTCACTGCAGTATCTAACACCGCGTTATTTGGTCAAATCAAAATTTTTATGACTTTTTTTATTTCGTCCCGAAATATGTCATTAAAAAATAATCCCTATTGTACTAGGATATAACTAATATGTATTTATGAAATATGATGCCATTCTGACGTGTACCTAGCCTACCACTTGTCACTTGAGTCTTGGAGTCTATTAATCTCTACGGTTTTAGATAATAAAACTCTAAATGCATCTCGAAAAAAATAATTTTATGCACTTGACGAATTAATTTTTTTTTTATTATAAATGCGTTATAAATTGTACCTATTATTTTAATATTGACAATGACATTAAATCTAATGTACTAAGACTAAGCAAACAGTACAAAGTGAAATGTGCGCGTCTATAAGAAGTACCTCCATGTGACCATGTGTAATGTGTATATAATAGGTAATATTATTAATATTAACAAATCATATCTGACTACTTATATTAGTTATAAATTGGAATTTTTTGTGTCAATTTAATATTTGTAAAACAAATAACAGTATTAAAGTATAGCAAGTGAGCAAATGAGTTATGTGCTAATTAGCTTGTTAGCTTTTCAGCTTTAATAATTTAAAGTTTCACTATATTTCCATCGATCAAACGATTTCATTCAGGAATGGTCGGTATCTATATAGCGTGGTCGCCGGTCGGGGGATGGAATATAAAGAAATGGTTCTCGGAAACTGACAACAAATTTGAGAGAAAAAAGAGTTTAAAGGACTATTACTATTTTGGTATTGTTTTTCTACCGCAAAAGGGAAATATGTCAAAAAAGATGGATAAGAATCATTTCTACCAGTGTTTACCTATACTAGCCACTGATTACATTACAACACAATATTATGTCCATATAGAAAACAAAAAAAATATATTGGCTCTCGATTCTCGTGAGGTGTAAATACATTTATTATTTATGTCCTATTCTCCACATCGCCTTATAAAATAAACTTAAAGGTGTCCCTATGAAAAGATAAAAGACTAGGTAGATTTTATAGTACGTATACCTAATAATTTTGTTATGATATATATTATATTGATAACATAATATCATAAAATGTCATACTGATATAGATATCTACATAGGAGTGCTTGGAGAGACGTAGTCCACCACCCCCCGCCCAAAAAAAAAAATCATACAGCTGGTACTTAATTTATCATTTCTTCAGCAATTTAGAAAATACAGTGAATAATCATTAATAAAATATAAAAATGTATTTAAAATTGTATTTGCAACCTAACCTATATTGTATTCCTGATAAGTGAAACACGGAGCATAGATTAATACGATTAAAAGTCTATATGACACGGAGTCACGGACTATGTTAAATTACAATAATTGTGAATAATTATTGTCTTTTATATAAAAAAAAATGTGGTACTAACAATTATTAACTAACTATCAAACTATACTTGAACAAAAGTATGTTTTGATTTTGATGAATATGAGGAGGTGCCCAGTGAATTTTCTTTTATCAATACTATGTGTTCGGTATTTCAGTCTCAACAAAAAATTCAGATAATTGCGCATTTGCACAAATATATTATGTACCATAAACTATTAAGTATAAGTACTGAAGACTGTACGCAATATTTACAATTAAATGCAATATTTGTGTTGGTATTTTTTTTTTTTTAAAGAAATATAAATTTAATATAATAAAACAGCTTCCACGCTGTACTCTAAAATAATAAGACACGTCTAAAACTCTAATATTTGAAATTTATTTAAAATGTAAATTCATATATGCAAAACATCGCATAGTACCTATAATAACTACCTACCATCGTTACAACTTCCGTAGTAATCATTCTAGTTACGTTACACTGATTATCATTATATGCATTACTAAAGCATAACGATAATCTATTGTAGTCTGAAAAATATGTCAAACATTAAATATAATATATTTTTGTACAGTTAATAACATTTTGCAAAATATTCGTTTCATGTAGGTAGTACTGATACTAGGGAAAAATTTTAGAAATTATTATTATTATTATTATTATTATCCCGGTAATAATAATCATAACAATAATTGTGTAAATAAATATTGTTCAATTTATTTAATTACCTATTAGTAAAAGATAATATTTATCTATTTTAATTATTTTTTATTTTTTATTTTTAGATCCAGAATACTCTTCCGAACATGTCGGTAAGTCACAAACATTATCATACTTGTTAAATAACCAATAATATGTTAACATTAATTTGGTATATTATATTATTATATTTAGTATCTAAAACTATATTATATAACAAATATTCGTATAAGTACTAAAAATTATTATTCCTATACAACGATATTTGATATACCTAATAATATGTGATCAATAGTTTTGATGCATGAATCGTTTTACAATATTAAACAAATATTTTTAATAAAAACAAATTTGTATAGAAATGTTACATAATTCAGTCTACATGACGTGAATTTATAGATGTAAACAAGTTTTTTACCTAACCTAGTTAATTAGTTTTTCATTATTTAAACAAAAGTTAAATCTTGAAAAATAAAAATGAATGTAAATAATATTTTTATGCTAAATCTTCTCAATTCTTCTCAATTATATCTATCATTAACTGTATATTTGTCTTCTGATTTGGTTAAGTAAACATAATAATCAACTATGTATCATTGCATCACATTGTATAAATGTAATAAAAATTTAATAGCACAATTATTTTTATTTTACAATATTTTAGACTATTTGAATAGTTGTATATACAATTTAAATTAAATATATAAGATTAATGAATGAAGTTCTTTACTAAAAAGTAAAAATTAAAATAAAGTTTTATAAATATACCAATTTATTTGTAAGTAGCTGACTTTATAATGTCAGTGGCGCAACTGCTGCAACTACCGGGAGGGGTTGATTCGATCACGGGGGCATCCATAATTAACTGACACGAGGGGGTTCTGCAGGCCAAACCAGTAATAGCTTATTTTCATATTTGATTACAAATTTCACAACAAATCACAATATTTTGATAGGTATATGAAAAAAAAAGGTCACGAAATACAATCCAATACGTTAAATGTTATTAAACGAAAAATCAAAATTATCAAGGGCACAATGTGGAAATGTATAACATACAAAGACGAGTATATTATCTACTATCTGAGATCTGAATTAGTGTGCTATTCTATAGATAGTGAATAGTCACTGATGTATTGGTTAAATAATTCATGGGTATCCGGCGTATAATATACTATAAATACCTTTTTTACGTATACAAATCAAAAAATTATTTCAACAAAAAAATCTTTAAAATGTAAATAAAATATGTTTAGGTAATAGGTATACTGATTAAAATTTAATAGTAGCGCATACAATGTGTCTATGTATATGATATATTAATACAAAGTTAAAACTTAACAATTAAATACTATATACTTCTTCAATTTGAAAAAATGTGTGTATATTGATTTGTATCATGAAATTATAGTATTAGAATCTTATTAATCGACAATTGATCGACCACAAATGTTTTTTTTACTATAGGATGAGCGTGGAAGACTAATAAAAACATAAATTAAGGCTCCTTCATTAACTGAAATTACATTGGAATCCCAGTTTGTCTAGTTGCGCCACTGCTTATAATCTAATGTATTCATAAATTATGCCTCGTAATGTTTTTGGTTGTATCCGACGTGTTTACAAACATATTTTTAATAATCAGTTTATTATTAAGTATATATTATCATGTACATTAAAACATAACGCAAACGTATTTATGTTATTTCTCGTGGGGAATTACAAATCCGTTAAATCTGAACACTTAAACTTTCAATTGGGGATTTCTATGACGCAGGTCGCGGGTTAAAAAACAATTATCTTTGATTTAATTTGTTATTATCCCCAATACATATGTCAATAATGTTTACATATAATATTAACTATATATACTGTTTAGCTTTTATACACTACACAATATATTTGATACAACTTAATATTTAACCTAATAATATACACTTGACACAAGCATGACGTTTAGATTTTTTTAGATTACATATAAAATTAATTGGCAAACGTAAATTAACACATAATATCCATACCTACTTTTACCTTGTTTGAAGTATAGGCACCTATAAACTGTATTTGACGATTTATAATTTTTATGTTACAACTGAAAACGACTTAAATGTATATAACTTCGTTATAACTTATAACTCATTAGTCATTACTATATACAATGCATATCAGTAATCAGTACCTATATCACGGAGAAAAAATATTATCCTATCATTTATACCGGAAAAAAATTATATTTAAAATTTTATTTAGTTTGGTTTTTGATCAGGCATCTATAACATAAAACCTATTAAGATTTATATATACCTACACGGCTACACAAACGTTCAAAATTGAAATTTATATTGACACTTTTTCATGGAATAATATAATGATAATATTTTTTATTCAAACAGATAATATAAATGAATACTTTCTTAAACTTAAGACATAACTTATTAGTTATAACTTAGCATAATATGAAATATTATTTACCTCTCTACGTCATTAGCTAGAGTAGTAACACAGTAGCTATTTACAAAAAAAAGTAGGTAATCGTAAATAACAACAAAGGATAACTTTTTAAATCATAATACTAGAATAAACACCGCGATTTAAATAGTTATAGTAGTTATAGATAGTAATTACTAAGCTTAATTATCTAAAACGTCATCAAATTTTTGTATATATTAAGTACGAATAAATATAAACATCAAATTAATATAATATATACTTAGGTATACAGATATACGCATCAGAATATTATTATGATTTATTTAAATTGATTCCTACTCAAGTCTTTGGTAATTAAGTACCTATTGACCTACTGAATATTATATTTTAACTAATCGTCTAGTATTTTTGGTTAAAATATATATATTATGTATAATAAGTACAACTATGATATTGTATTTTAAATTTAAAAAAAAATAATGTCATATATTTGGAATTTGGATAACAGTAATATTTCATCCATAAATACATTTTCAACATATTTCTTTTATTGCAATCTACAATCAGATAACCCTTATTTAATTTGAATATAACTATATGACATATGTAAAACAGGTCACATTACAAAAAAAAAAAAAAAATAGTTGGTAATTTTATTTCAAAATCAAATATCATTTTTAAATTACCTATAATACGAGTACATTGCAGATAAGTATAGGTAGTTAAATTATTTCTAATGCCCTTTGATTGAAATCGTATTAGGTAGGTATTGCAATTGTATTCGATGCATTTTAAACTAACCATAATAATATATAAATACTTAAATATTTGCTTTTTAGCCTATCCAATTATAATAATCAGCTTTTTTTTAATGATTGTTCAAGTTTATAGTCATTATACTCAATTTTATTATCACTTAAAACGATAAAAAAAACAGTTAATGAGTAATTGAATATTCCAGACAATCTATATTTTCTATAATTGAACAATGACAAAATATAATTATTGCATACATATAATTATAGTTCGTGGTATTACGATTACCATTATTCAGCCCCATGTGTTGTAAAACTCTTCATTAGGTGACAAAATGTCAACCAATGGTAATCATGATAATTATATATTAAAATTGTAATAATAATATAGTATATATGATACTTAGGTATGTACACAAATAAGTAACTAATGATTGACAGTGTTATATTATTATAAAATTGTATTTTAGAAGAGACTAACTAAGCTAGTTTTGTTTTATTAGAGCTTGTAGTGTAATAATGAATTCAATTATACTCATATACCTATTGGACTAAAACGTTTAAAGTTCTAATATTAGTAATTTATAATTAATATATATTTATGTGTAAAGCACCTAAATGTATTGGGTTTATCATTTAAACATGTATTTTATTTATTATTCTTTCTAGATACTCTCACGTTCATCGATAATTCGTTCATTTTTATGAACCATTATTTTTTCTTTGCCCTTTGGACATACAAGATGTAATCATTTATTGTAAACTGCATACAATAATCTATAAAGTCATTATATTATTATTTATAACGATATTATGTTTTATGTGTTGATAAAAAGTTAGTTTCTATTTTTATTTTTTGGAAACTTTATATTACGTAATTGTAAATTATAATTGGCTTGACCCCTCTCTCCCTCCAAAAAAAAAAAAAAATGTTTATTTTATACAAATTGTGAAGATCTCAAAACGTATAACAACACATTTTTTTCTATAGTTTTATTAGTAAATAATTATTATTATACAAAGACAGTAGTATTATACAATATTATACACAATAATATGATTTTCATTGAATTCACGATAGATATTATGAATGACACTATGGCGAAAATTAACCCGTCTTATTCATGGACGGTAATCATAATAGGATAACCAACGCGGGTCACTTCTCCAATAAAATACTAGTCTGTCAAAAAATCTATCAAATCTTGGTCTATACTAACGGCACTATATAAAAGATTAATAAACTGTCTGTATGCGGATATTCTAATCCTCTGATTGCGAACCTGGCTTACAATAATCTCTCTGAAAATCCACCTTGTCACCTAAATAGGGAGTTTAAGCAGGACTTAAAATAGTCACTGGAATTCCGTCAATGGACGATAGCTTTTACACTCGCAGTAAATTTATAAATTTTTTTTTTTAAAACGTTGCTTATTGTACGTAATTTTCTATACAGATTGTAGGTACCCGCCTACTCGTATGTTTATATTTAAAACTTCAATATTTTGCAGAAATTAAATGTAATAATTATTTTTTATTACCTAACTACAATTTATTGTTTGTTCATTTTTGTAAAGGTATTTAATTGCTTATTATTAAAAAATAATTTTACTGCGTATGTTGTTATTTATTGCAGTTTTAGGATGGATTTATTTAAACTCATTGATGATATAGTTAAACTGGCCTACCTATCTACTATTTGTAATAATACATATACATAAAGCATGTTACAAATTATTGCATAGTTGCATAAAATATGTACCTATACCTAATGCAACAACCACATTACTAATCATTACTTTATACTTCAATGTTAATTTCAATAATTAACACGTGAGATAAAACGTCGATAGTATAAGATATTAACAGGTTGCCAATCGATCCAGTATATTTGATATTCAGAATTGAAATAATTTCTTTGATGTGAACGGAACGCATCGAAACGTGCATAACCTAATATCCAGTGCTCGAATTGGGGAGGTGCGCAGGGGGACGGAGCTCCCCTACTACTTTAATTTTTTTTTGTGTATCCCCACTATTTCTTTTTTTTTTTTACTTGTGGATGGATTATTCCCACATCTGACTCAGTTAGATATCTTGGACTTAACTTGGATAAGCGCCTCACTTGGAATAGCCATACCCGTATAAAAAGACTTGCCTTAAACACTCGTCTTCGTAGACTACGAACGCTACTTACAAATAACAAACACTCCAGTTTAAAAATTAAAGTTCTTATGTATAAAACATAACTCAAACCTCTATGGACATATGGTCTCCAACTATGGGGTACAGCAAAAGCGTCCAATACAAACAAAATTCAGCGTTTTCAGAATATTGCTCTTCGGAAAATTACTAATGCTCCACCCTTTGTTTCAAATTACACTATACATAATGACCTGTCAATAAAAACTGTGACAGAAGAAGCTACACGCTTCTACAAAATCTTTCGTGCCCGGCTGCAAACACACCAAAACCCACTCATTAAAAACCTATCCATCCAAACATTACCTGGCAACCTCAGGCGTCGCTTAAAAAGGAGCTGGTGCCGTGACTTGCTAGGGAACTAATATCAAAAAAAAAAAAAAAATCAGTATATATAAATATAGTATATTATAATATTGTATATATTATTGTGTAAAATAAAAAAACTTGTGGACGGGGGGACGGTACAAGCTTATGTCCGAAATATTTTTTATTAAAATGTGAATTTCAATTGATGTTAATTATTTAACGAGTTTTACTATTTCATATCAAAATTATTTTTGATATTAGTTTAATAATTAATTATACGAAATATCGTAATATCACCCTGTGTTCTACCTAGTCAGTAGTTCACAGATCATAGATCATATACAAGTATATTATCTAAGGCACAGATACTGGTGTGTGATAGTACTATCTTAAATCGTGTTCCAAATGAAATATCATTTATCAGTATTTTTTATAGTATACTTATCAAAATATGTGGTCTCGTTTGTATCAAAAACAATAATTATTAATTTTGTTATCTATATAGTATAATGAATATACAGGTAGATTATTATTCATTTTTTTTTCTACTGTAACAATGTAAGATGTGTAAATTTGCTATCAAAATATATTATACTTATTTGGAATTCAAAATGAAAAGTGGTATGAAAAATATGTATGTAAGGTAGGATTGTTGTGGGTGTGGGGGGGGGGGGGCAAAGCCACGAGTTTGTGTTGATTAATTACGACCATGGAACGCAGTTATTAAATCGTTGGATTGAGCTCCTTTACTTAATTTTTCCCAATTCGAGCACTGCTAATATTTACATTTATTGACATAATGACATCGATATAATTCACACTGTTTTCATCTAAACCTCATTCGTGTACATAATATATGTATAAATATGTATAAAAGTATAAGACATAAAATCATTCCCTAAATCAATTGAATTAAAAATAAATACATTTTTATTCATAATAACATTTCTATTTTTTAGATAAAAACAAATTTATAACGACATAATATGATTAATTACATTTTTCAATTTTTGATACATAGATCATTATTACTTCTAATACTGTATAGATACCCAAGTACCTAAGTAAACCTATGTAAAATAGTATACTAGTAGGTATCGAAATACTGTTGAATTTAATGTATGTGTTATTTTTTTTCAATGAATTTTTAAAAAAATATATCATTCAAATTATTATAATTACAGTTATTATAGGTTGATTAGCACTCGTAAAAATGTAAAATCATAATTAATATAATAAAATCGTTGTTCTTGTACAAATGTACAATACAATTCAAAATATGTAAATCTCAAAATATTTTGAGTAGGTATACCTATAAAAGTAAAAAGATTCTCTCATGAACTCTACCCCATATGGGTAATTGCATCACGCCCATGCAGAAAATGCAGATAAGTACCTATAATATTGCTCTTAAAAATACAATAAAATATCTTATTATGACTTTTGGACTGCACCTCTGAATAATAGAACATTCAAAATAATGAGAAACGTTTTTTTTTTCCATTCCACAAACGTTTGTTGTTACATCATAGTCACTACATAGTATAGAATAGTGTAGGTACCTACTATACATTTATACTTCCTGTGTGAGCTGTCTGGTATAAATTATAATATTATTGTGTATTAGTAAAATTAAAATATACCATTAAATACCATTATATACATTAACATGAAATAATCAGTTTTAATAACATATTATGCGTATCATGACTATAGATTGTTTAAAATGAAACCAAAGTACCTATATAGCACATACGTTATACGTATTTTATACGACCTACCAGTAGATAGATAACTGTTATATTATTATACCAGTTACGGACTACACTACCTAATCACGACCAGTAGGTGGTGATCCTCGAACTCGTAACCTCAAAATAATTAATGTCACTGAAATATCGTTGAATAATAATAGATATAAAAAAATATAATATCTAATCATTAAATACAATTGATAATATTATGAGAACGTGCATTATTCAGTAAACCCACAACTGCAGCACAGACACTGCAGTAAAAACGATATTGAAATGTTTTAAATTTCGAGCCCTCTGGGCCAATACCATCGATAAGATTGTTAGATAAGTATATATTATGTTTAGTAAAATGCATTATACCTAGTTGTATGGGAAAGAAACACAGAAGGCGTATAACAGGCACGTATAGAGCGTCACGTGGGTTTAATAAAATGCTGAACATGGTATTATTTTTATTTTTTTTCTTATACAAAACACAAAACCACCGATGAGGCAAGCAATGAAAAAACACAAATCAAGGTTCCTAACAATTGATACATTTAGTAGTGAACCAACTATATATTTATAAATATATAGTTTGAAACACCTTTTGTGTTTATTTAATTTGATTATTTGAATAATAATTCCAGGGGCATAATATACGAGTATTATAACCTTAAAAAACCGATTATATAACGTAGATGTAAAAATGTGATTCCGAACGAAAACGTAGGGATGAGAAGCCCTGAATAATGTGCGTCTGGCCGTACATGCGGACAAAGCGCGTGAGTGGAGGGAGACAGAAGAGAGGAAGTTAGTGACCTGCGGAGAAGAGTCGATGATCCCGTCTGCGCCATTATATACTAACGAAGGAAAAAATGCATAAAGAACTTATTTTAGCCCCAAGAAACGTATATAATATAAATATTTCACAAACGTAAATACTTTTTTCCCGAGGATAACCACTATATCTACAAGTATACACGTTGTCAAATAATACAACTGTTGACTAAACATCTACTGAAGCAGTTAACAATGTTTTTATAAAATTAAAATATTATAATATTTTCAATGAATCGCAATTTATTATTATAATATCGCAAGTTAGAATTATTGTAAAATAATAAAATTAACATTTAATAGATTGGGTTTCTGATAAAATATAATGTGTAATCCACACTAAGAAATATTTTGTACACATAGTTTAAGAGTATTTTAATATAATACGAGCATGTAGGTCCTATATATAGATAAAATACAATGTTTACTGATCTAACCGTCACCTATACTTTTGTAGCTCTTTCATTAAAACAAAATCAGATTGTATACGATTACTATATAAGCTCACGTGTTTTTTTTCCTCTATAAGACTCGTTAATCTTATAGTATTAATAAATGTAATATTTACCTAATTGTTGTGTTATATTTTTCTTGTTTAGATGTTCCAAACGAAGGAGTATACATGGTGTGCGGTGTCCTCATCGCCATGGTGCTCGTCGCTGTGATAATAGTAATCCTAGCAGTTACTATAAGGTGGGTTAAAAATGTGTTTACAATATATTGTGTTATTTGTCTCTTCGAAAAGTGCTTTGGTCTGGCGATGTATAGCGAATATTTACAGAGAACAAGGGTTTATTATTATAGTACTTAGAGGAAACATTCAGGTTGCGGCGCCGGACGAGACCCGTACTGGAGATCCTTGAACCTTAAGAAATCACTGCGTACACGCACGCACACATTTACAGACATAAACATACACACACTCACACAAACTTTGTTCTTTGTTCAATAGATAGTAATATATATATATATATATATATATAGATTGAGTGCGTTTAACCCAATGCGCACCTCAATGAGTGCATACGAATACGTTTACTATATAATGTACTATAGGTATAGCCTACAATATATTAATATATATATATATATAAATAAATGTATATTCGATTTGAATGCAAAATTAACGTTAATATTTCAAATCTCGAGGTCCGGGAGAAATCGGGTCAGACCAATAATTTTCCGCACTCGCCATCAATGCCAGGGTCGGACCGGGTTATCCGCGGATGGTGCATCATAATCGTAAAAAACTCATCCAATTTATATGTAATATATAATATGCATGTATATAAATAACACCTATAACGGGCAAAATAAATAATTTAAATCAGTCGATTCGTATACGCTTTTAAAATAAATATATATAGGTACACGTTGTCGGATATGGATGAGCGTCAGTAGTGTATCACGTGGCAGACCAGTCACATTACAAAGAATTCTTATAATTTACCGTAGTAAAAAATAACATTTATATTATCATCATCAAATAGAATTTTCCTCGGAATTTTCTAAAGAAAATTTTTTTGCTATTCATTTGCAGTAGTTTGTGATGGCTTGTAGAAATTAAATAGATTTCATTTCCAACACGTAATTATACATATTATATGCATTAGAAATTAAGAAAGTATTCATGTTGATTTCAGTACTTATTTGACGATTTATAGTACAATTATATTATATTTATACAGGTAAAGTAGTTAATAGTTATCAAGTTAAATATATTTCATAAATAGGTAATTTCAAAAAAATTATTATATTGTTGTCTGCGTTCTTATATAATTTAATTTCTTGCAGATGATGCAAACGTGGACTAATATTGCACACGATTGTCCCAGAATTAAAATTAATCAATTCTTTATAATTATTGTTTAATAAATGCGTTTCACAAACATTTAAATAAATTGCTTGATGATAAAACTGTATACTAGAAAACATTTGATTGTTTTATTCGACTAATAAAGGATTTTCTATTAACCGTCGACATCTTAATACAATATGGCCCTGGTCAGGTGACAACAAACCTTATTTTCTAATCAATGTCAGGCCACTTAGGCCTTGGAAATGTAATTTCGGAAATGACTTCTGATCTGATTCTATATTATTTATGAATGATCACGATATTTTGTTTTCTAGAGGTCTACCTCTCTAATGTTCGTTTATTCAATGTTTTTCATTATATTATAAATGTCACCGTGATTGACATTTTGGCTACAGTATTCAATTCACCTTGAAGACTTATAATTTTTTTTCGATATGCAAACACGACCATACGAACAAAACCTGCAGCATATAAGCTTTATCGATAGCTGTTACAATGTAATAATACGTGTAATGCATATAGGTACCTCTAACAGGTAGTTTTTAGTGTGAGATCATAATATTATTGTTGTAGGTACCTATACCTAACTAGGGACATTTGATTTCAATCTCCACTTAAATGTTTTCCTTGCATGCATCGGTTTTACTATAGTCATATCCAATTATAAATCAAAGCATCGCATATAATATCATTAATCACTCGTTCGATTCAAAGTTTATATAGGAAAAAGTTAGTTCCTGCACTACGCATCATGTGGGGCGTAGGTAGATAGGTACAGTGCCGATGTGGAAAATACTAAACAGCAACATCGGCTTCGAAGAACTGAAATATTATGTAATTTATGTTTAGCTACTGCTCGATAAATGCATTTCAATTATATACTATAATATAATATGTAATATTAATGTCTAATTCGCATGCTGTGGAGAAATTTTATTCATGTCGGATCCCGGATAGATTTCTAGCCACTGATGGACGATTTCTCTTAGCTCAGCGAATTTGATATTATTCAGTTCTCGATGATCTGCTTATGGTTTAAATACAATTCTAAAATACAAAATAAATATAATATACATTATAATGTCCAGAAAGTTCTCTCTGATTTTGATTTAAACGTAGTTATAGTAATGATTACATTGTCATTTTATTTTCCGATCATGATTCGCTTTCTAAATTTAATATATATATTATCTCGAATCAAAACCAAAATATTATTTACTACTGTCCGTAAACAGGTACTATTGTTGTAATTAAATTAAATCAACTGTTGTACTTTTACTAGTAAACTATCTCTAACTGCCGTCCAATGACTTGACATGAATAACGAACAATTTGGAAACGTATTTTATCTCGAAAATACGTTTCAAAAAGTACGTCAGCATGCACGTGCATACGGCCGATTCAAGCAAACGGGGGTTGCCTAGGTGAACCATGACGTCATTACTTACTGGGTGGATCGATGCTCGGCATGGTACCCGTGTTTGACCAAAACTTTAAACCATTCAAATTCAAAAAAAGGGTCTGTTTTTTAAGGAAAATAATCTAATAAATGTGTATAGCTTTGAAGCAGGTAGGTAGAACATATTCCCAACGAATATATATTATGTATATTATTATTTTTTTTAGTGTAATAATAAAAATAAGAAATCAATAAAACACTTTTAAAATAACGTTTATACTGAGTAATAACTTAACAAATATCTCTGAAAATTGATTATAATAATAAATATACTCATAAAATGTACTACCTACCTACTTCGATTACCGAAACGAGTAATACTTAGTACTTCCTCGATTGCAATAGCTTTCATATATTATATATTTTTTTGAACTATACCCATATCTATAGGTCATATAGCCATAAGATGCTATTATTAGACAATTCTAATTTTAAAATTATCAAAGCCGCGTGCCGGAACTTCTCACAATTAAAGAATACAATTAACACTATTTATCGTGCATTTAATTATTAAATCGTGATTCATAATAAAATTTCGTGATTTAAATATAGCCAGGAAAAATATAATGTATATAATGCGTCGGCGTATTATAATATTATATAGGTAAGTACGCTTGTCTAGTCGACAAATTTCCATAAAGTGACATTCAAAAGTGAACATCGTGTCAATGTCAAAAATGATCGCAAAACACTTATACTTATTTTAATAGTATAACTAAAATAACGTTAGGTATGACGTCCTAATATGTTATTATTTAATTAAACAGTTTTGTGTATATAACAATGTATAATATGTAATTATAACATGCAAAACACACAAGTAGGTGTAAATATTGTATGTGTGCGTGTACGAGTCAATCAAAAATTCGATTACAGGAATGAGAGTTTGGATCACGCGATACGATGTGCATACTTATAGACATTATTCTATGGTCGAGTCAGTTTAGCTCCAAACAATTGACACCGTTTTCCTTTAGAGTTTAAATTATTAAAACATTTAATTTTATTTACCTTTGAAAAGGTTGTGTGGGTGTGGGTTATTATCGTGTATGTAATTTTGTTTTACGTAAGTCACAATTTTTATAGGCACATTATTTTTATTTATTTTATTCTATTAATAGTACAGGCTGGTAGCTCAATGGTTACACATTACATTAATATTAATTACATTTACTCATTTACATATAAATATAACAAAATTACATATTATTATTCGAAAAATATATTAAATAGTTATATTAAGAAAATCACGATTGTAAAGATTTTAAACTTTTAATAAATATGCTAGTAACTGACATTTTATTTAAATATCAAACCTATTACTACTATCTAATGTTACAAATTTAATTAAAATTAATTTCGACTAATAACGTCATCAAATAATTGGAATTATTCACTGTCATAATGCCATTCAGACTTAAAAGTTAAAATCCTTATATCAAACATTTCTTTTTTTATTATTATCACAGTGACACAATTATATTTACAGTATAACATATATTAAACTGCATTTTCAAGTTTTATATACATATTTACATACTAAATACACTAAATGCTCATAATTTTGTAATATCTGTAAATCTATAATATATTTTTTTTTATTTGCAGTAGGTATAATAATAATCTATACCTAGAGGGCACAATATTAGTATAATATATGTGTTAAGGTCAGAATACATAGTATAAATATTAATTAATCTCGTTAATGAACTAAAATAATAAGAAATACATAACAGTTGCGTGGTAAGATTTGATTTGAGGAGTCATCCATTAATGACACTCACGGTTGACTTAAAAAAAAAAATTAACCGGTAGTGAACCTATAGTCTGGTTTAAATGAGGAGGGAGGCAAGAAGGTCACGACAATATCTACTTAAATACATAATTTGTCAATATGTCAATATTCTCACATTGTAATATTTCAAAACATAACAAACAATCAAAAATGGCCCAACGTGTTGTAATTTTACAATGTTTTCACGACTTGTCAGTAAGATTTCGTTAAAAAGATATGCGGTCGAGCATACCGCCTTCGACCTATGTAGGTGTTAATATCTACTATTACCTACTATAGAAAATTGATAGCAGACAAAACTGAAGAAAAAACACATCGTAAAACCAATAATATACGCATTCCTCGCTCCGCTAAGAATCTAAAAAATGTGGTACGATTTGTTTTGATTCCTATATGTCGACTGGTTTTTTATTTTAATTTTAATACGTCAACTTTTCATTATGTACGCTGAACTGCTATATATAAGATCGTTATATCATTACCTATATGATATTCTTGAGTAGATAACATACCATGGAAATGATGATAATAATGATAATATATAGATTTACATAATTTTAATATTATAACGATATCCTCTGCAACTGTAGAACTACGTCGATGAAATCGAATGATAATAATAATAACAAAAAACACAAACACACAAACGCTTAAATATAATAATATGCATACCTATTACCCGTATTATGTTATTAAATACGCTATGGTGCGATGTGCGCTCAAAACTATATACTTTTTAGAGGAAACCCATCACCAGTGGCCTTATATTGTAAAATATATTATATTTTCGTGTATTACGTCCGACACACATTATTATCATGGCATTTCAGACGAATGACAAATGTTTAGCAGCCATCTATATCCTTTTGCACACGTTAGTGCGCGTCCGGAGCGCGGTAATTCGAAACGAGGAGAGGCTGCAGGACACGCCGCATTTCTAAGGGTCCTCGTGTCACGTGCAGGGCACACAGTGCGATACGCCTTTTTAACGTCATTATTATAATTATCATTATTACTCTGTGCGAGCGGGACGATGAACCGTTGGCGCCGACGGAATGAACGTTGGCAGACTCGAATTAATTTGCATTCGGAGGGACGCGCGCCCGAAGAACAAACGGGTCATGGCGGGCGTCGTCAGGCCGCCGCCGCGTGAACGGCGCTATTATATTATTATTATTATTATTACTGTTGCTATTTATTTCTATTATTATTATTATTATTATTACTATTATTGTACTGTCGTACGTGTTACACGTCGCCAAGCTATGTGCGCTCTATACGCCACCCCCTCCACATGACCCACCACACACCCCGTCAACACCAACTCCACCACCACCACCCGCCGCTCTTGTACCGAGTTACTCGTCACATTGTCTTATTTATTTTTTTATCCCTCCACGTGTGCCCTCGTCTTGTCCTCGGACTGCATACGGCGACGGACCTATACCTACGTTCAATATTATTACACTCCGCGCCGACGACGTCTCCGACCGATCGGTGCATATTGCAGCGCGTAGTAGAATTTAATATAAAATTCAATTTTGTTGCAACTCGACAATAATTCTGTCCGTAAATACGCGCACACGGTCGTCACGATCGTTTCCGACGCATGTCAATTATTCTCCCCCCCACCACCACCTCAAAGGTCAAGGGCGGACGGGGAGGGGGATTACCTGTATAGGTACGTGTTCTAGCAATCCTTCAATTTTTTTTCGAATGACCACTTTTCACCTATGGAAATAATAAAAAAATTGTAATTGCGCCCCCTCAGCTCCTCCCCTGCACTTTCTCCCCGCGCCAACAAACCGGCCCAACACGCATCGCGACAATGTTATATTTAGTCCTTATAATATATATACATACGTAGATAGGTAGGTATACACATAATAATAATAATATACCGTAAAAATCGATAAATTATTTCATTCTACGTCGTATAGAATCTACGACGCAGGTATTAAATATTATTTATACGTTTTTAGGAAAAGCACAACCAAGTAATAATTATTCTTTTGTGGTCGTTTTTTTTGTTTTTAAATGTCTAAAAAAAAAAAAAAATTTAATTGACACCGAATTCTGAACAATTAACGACCCAGCTTATATAATGATATACCTATAGGCTATAATGTATGTTGTATGCATAGCAGCAATTACTCAGAGCACAGCAGTGCAGCGTATTATATAGCTATAATACGGCATTTCCCCAGCTATAATACCATAGAAAAACAATAATCTTGGCCCGCGTCACGCAACTTTTTCAATCAACCGCAATAATCAGAGACAACGATGGCGGCGCCGCTAAGTGCAGGGAATAGAAGAGAATGGCGTACACATAATATTATTATACACCGACTACCTGTGGACGTGCATCCGCACTTATAGGAATAGTAGAAAAAATTTATCGTCATTATATAATAAAAGCAGCTCGTTTACACAACTGTCTTGACAGCGGCTATAATATAATATAAGTCAGCTATTTGGTGTGCGCACGTCGATAATATAATATTATAATAATAAATTGATAAACAAAATCGTTTTCTCTTCAATGCTGCGACAACCCCCGTGTTGATAGGTTTTGCCAAACGGTTCGTCAAATCGCGTGTTTCGCGCACACGAGGCGGAATAAAAATATTGCGTCATCGAGCGTTTTATTTCCTCGTCGACTGTTCGGCTTCAATTTAAACCCTAAACCAGTGTTTACGCCAAAAAAGTCTTTTAGTTATGGTTTTTTTTAATGCGTTAAGCGTTTGTTATTCATTTGCCACACGGTTTGGCCGTCTTTGTCAGTGCCGACTGTGGTCGCACCCGTTATAAAAGCGCCTAGCCGACTCAAATGAGAATATTTATTTTTAAACAGCCGACATTAAGCACTCACAATAAAAGTTTTGTAAAAAAACAAAAAAAATTGCAGAAATATCGGTTGTCCACTTTGAACAGTTTGCAGGAAAAAAAACACAATTTCGTTGGCACTGATTAATCACGTATATACAAACCGACACTCGCATTGTTTATCTTGAATTCTAAAAAAAAAAAATGTACTCTAAAGTAAAAAATTCCAAAACGTAATTTCTAATCATTAATAACTATATAGGTATCTCCCATACAAATCGTGTACACTGTGCATAAGTATGTCTGTCACTAAAATCCATTAAAACGCCGTTTTAATTTTCCCATAACGAATACAATAGTTGAATACATTTCGATACGTTTGCAATAATATTTCAGCGTAGGTACTGTATAATTATTAATATTATGTGTCATACCTATTACCGTGTTATACGATTGGACAACCAAGTTTAGAGTTAGAACGAACGACCCGGCAAAAATCTATAAACCTAGTTTGAATGTTTGAACTTTTCGATTATATAATAATATTGTGTGAATTATATACAATATAATATACGTATAACGTGGGTATTCATTCAACGTTTAGGTGTACAGTCTTTGGACTACATTCGCAAAGTATACAAGTGAGGAATAATTATGCTATTGACAATATATACATATGTCATAGTTATTTATATTGACTTTAATACAATACAATATAATTCGTAACGGTTTTTCATACGCATCTAATGTGTATATTATATATCTATGGACTTTATCGATAAGTATAACGTTTGATGAATTATATAACAATATAATAATACAATAAAGAATAGAGCGGCGAGCGTTATAATTTCATACGGAAAAAAAATGCTTATACCAAACGCGTATTTAGTTCTCGTTGCTCGTTAATTATTTCATTTAAATAAATTATTACATATTATTATAGTGACGCGACGTGTGTATGTATATATCAACATCAGGTGATTACAAATGTTTTTGCAATAAAAGATAACCACCTCGGCTGCTGTAGTTCGGATATTATACTATTGACAATTTCGTTGTTACAACCACATGTACAAATTATTGTGTATTTAGATGTTGATAATGTACCTGTTACGGTTCAGTTTACATCAGATCGGCCGCCGTTAGTTAGTAATTTTTTTCAGTTCGCCGGATTTCAAATGTACGTTTAATTTTTGCGGCCCTTATTTGAACACATTATTTGACAGTCGTTTCTCTTTTGGAAATAATAAGTAATAACGATATACAATCTCCGCGTGTCTCCGAAAAAAAAAAATGTTGCTACGGTAGTTCATTTTTACTAGACTTCTATCAATCATGGAACATTTAATCAGGTATTTTTACAATAAATATTAGTGATATCGGTTAAAAAATTACTTTGAATTTTTGCATTCCTTAAAGCTAACATATTGCGTAGGTAATAGGTAAAACAAATAAATATTATGCCGGTGCCGATAAATAAATCAATATATCATAATGTTATGCGTGTCATTCATTAAACAAATTGGTAAAATCGTCTTCACATTTTTTATTATGCTTAAGGTATAGTAATAAATTAACCCAGCGGCCAGTACAAAACATTTTACAAATAAATCTTAAATGTATGACGTAGTTGGGTTAATGTACAAATTATTAACTCAATTTTTTTTTTTTTTATCAAATTTTTATACTAAAGAGATTAGTCGATAGTTTTTATTATAACATATTATAATCAGTTATCACTATTATAGTGAACGTATTTATTTCATTCTTGTTTATAACACACTTTTGATTCGTTAGAATATTTTCAGAGATGATATTAATATTTATTGATCATAATATTTTTACATAATATTAAGAACTTGCGTACATACCTACAAGAAGTATAATATTGTGTGTTAAATAAATATTTCATTTCTCCGAAGTTCCCCATAACCCTCCAAAGTAGATGACCTTTAATTTTTTTTAATAATTCAATCATCGTCACTCGCGATTCTGGATAAGCCGTTACTCAACATTCGCGTTTCCTGCTGTATATGCATACTATGTATAGGTACCCATTACCTAGTATAATATTGAGAATATATTCAACTGGCAACCTCTAAGTTATTAATTAATTATTATGCATGTTGAAACTTGAATGGTCTATTATTATTTCGCGAAATATAATATGACTAATATTATTTTTTTATTGTTTTTTTCTTAATCATTTTCTGACAAATGTTGGACTTGCGTGAGTTTCAACATTACATCTTACCGCGGAAAGATTTCACTTTTAAGACGCCCGTGCACAGTGAAAGCAACTCAATTGCCCACCTAAACAACCATCGTTGAACTTGTAGCCTCTGCGCTCTACAGTCATTAGGTGGTAATTAATTAAGAAAGTTCACACGTTATACACACAATCGTCTTTTGTTCAAGCCGTCTTATCAATTTTTCATACTCATCTTCTTAAATTCAGGTTATCATATTTGTAAAGAATGTATTACTGTCCTCATTATATTATTCCCAAATATAATAATATAATAGAGCCATAGCGCCGTGTCAGGTTATGCATCGTACACTCCTTTGTGTAAATGAAATCCAACAAAACGAGAACCAATCTATAAAGCAAATGTGACTCTTTCACGTGACTTTTGCGCAACTTCTTCACGTGACTCACTTACACGCCTTCACCACGTTTCTCACCCAGTTACAACTAGCTGGGTATATCCGAGTACTAAGTACATTCACATTTATTATTTTACAAACCATATTTTACGACTTTTTCTCGATAGTTTATTAGTTTGTATTTAAAAATATATATATATATATGAATTTAAATCTAGTTCGGTTATATGAGTAATACCCGCGTATTACGTTGTGCTATATAGTCATCATCTACGAGTAGTATCAATTATAATCAATTAAAAAAACAAACAAACCGTCATTGGATACTACACGCGAACCGGGTAATTAAAATTAAAATAAAAACAAACTTTAGAGAAAACATTATGAGTAGACAACAAAATTATAGTATAGTGTGTATAATAATTATAATTATATATTTTAACTTTAGAGTTACATGCCAAGTCTGTGTAAACGTCTCGTCTGGTAAAATGCCATTAAGTTCAAACATTATTTAATTGTTTGGTTTTATTTTTGTGTCAATTGTAAATAAAATATCATATTTAAAAATTTAAACTTAGAACTTACTGTTCATTTTAAATTTAAGAATATTATGTATTCTTCTGATTTTTTATAGCACCTGCGTGTATTTTATTTATAAATATTAAAAAACCAAAAAATATAAAATATACTTTATTAGTTTTTAATCAAATAGGTACATAATATCAAGTAATTTGATCCATAATTTTCTGAAATGCTATTGAGATTTAAGGAGTTTTACAGTTGTGCTTAATAATAATGAAATGCGTAATTTAATAATAATGGTAGGAAATGGATAAAAAAAAGTAATAATAAATAAATAAAAGTTACACAGTATTTGAAAATGTTGATTTACTAATAAATTTGATTACCTAGGTAGTGTTTTTATCGAATCGGGGTGAGAATTGAGAGCTGAAGATATTCGGTACGGTAGGCTGCATTTTATTTTAAGGTTTTCATGACTGCGACATTCAATTCGTTTTACTATAAAGTGCATAACTGCGCATGAAAGGCACATTGTATAGATTTTTTTTTTCGATGAGGAAGCTGCATTGCGTGAGATGGGTATGGTCCATTGGTCAATACGTAAGATGGTTTTTCTACTTCAAGTTTCCTCGGAATTTTCTGAAATGTGTCCGTTGTGTGACATCTTATTTATTTAAATGTATTTCATTTGATTTTGTATAATATGTTAGGATTTCGTGCAACTACAACATGCCAGCATAGGTGGTGCATTTTGATTTTGTGTGGAGAATAGACAGCTTTTGCCTATAGTATTGAAATTCGGGATATCAAAGGTGATGCTATTGAGCTCTTTGTTTTACAAGAAGTATTTACGCATATCATTACAATACATGTTAATATTACATTACAGAAATTAAGATTTCATAATTTTTACTTTTTGACAAATTACCCGTCTGTTGTACTGCAGTGCAAATTTTTTCCTCGTAACTCGAGGCCAACGTATATATAGTGAACGTATCTACCTGTTCTTGCCAATAATAAAAAACTATACAAGAAAATTATTTAATGCTTATAGACTATAGACATATGACGTCTTTGTGACGTCTTTGTGTGGAGTTCTTGTTATCGTATATAAACGGCAAAAAAAAATCTGATGTTCTGGTTATACCTATACGTACGGAAGACGGAAGTAATCAAAAAGTCTTAGTCTTAGCTCTTATTAAAAATGCATGATTCTATCGGTATTATGTACCGGTACTCTCTATACGGTATAATCGAACAAAAAGTCTCGGGTAAAATAACACACGGATGAAATATGTCTGTGACACCCAATGATATGAAGCCAAGAGAAAAAATATCGTATGTATAATATTATTAATACAACTTAAAAAATCAAATACAAATACAAAATTTCAATTTATATACTTTTAAGATGAAAATTAAAAATATTAACTAATGATCGTGCAATATATTATGACGGTATAAAGTCTAATAATGATATCTGCGACTTTCTAAAAGATATTGATAATGTATTAAGACAAGGTTAAATAAATTAAGATGTATAATAAATAATAATTGTTATTATATTTTCGAACTATTTATCACCGCCAATAGATTATTTTACTTTGTATATAATTTGCAGGTCTAGTTTATCCGAGCAATTTTTTGTTATTGAATATTATTTTTTATCATATATAAAGATTCACTGTTGGCTGTATACGGCACGTATATACCTACACCGAACATCTCGTCTATAGTTGTCTTGAGCATGAGCTGAGATATTATCATAGTTCATAATAATATACTATCGATCGTTCGCTCTTTACCTAATACGGAACTAGACCAAATATAGGTGCCCACCTATCTTAAAATAAAAAAAAAAAATCAACAACGATTTCAGTTTACAATCGTTCTCGCGTCAGACGACAAGCAAAATTGCATACCTTTTATCCGATGTTTAAAAATAAATATGCGTTCGGTTTGTGACAGAATATAATACATACTTACGGTTGGAACAACACTAAAAAATTATAATATTATTAGGTATAACAATCACGCGCTGGTACACTCAAAATGCGTTCGCATATTTCTTTTCTCATTATTCTCATATTATATATACAACTACTATACGAGGCGGCTAAAACACAATTATATATTATTATACTCTCGCGATCTTAATTTTTGTAATTTCAAGTGCCCTACTCAGTAGGTACTCATGAAACAATACGATTTTTCACTTTTTTCCTACAAAAAAATTGTCAAGATATGTAATGAAGGTAATCACGTAAATGTAAAATGAAATTAGTTCAAATTAGTTGAAAAATCGTTTTTTATGCACCGAAATTTGCATGATAATATTCAGCTGCCTCGAAGTCAAAAATAAAACGTCATAAAAAAATTGTAAAAATATAGGTACAGCATAATTAATACGCATATTATCATCCAGCTACTTATAAGAAAAATTTCCGCGGGATAATGATTAGTTTTCATTGTTATTTTTTTTTTAAATATTCGCACTATACATATAAATATATTCCATACACCAGCTTCGAACATGATCAACGTGTGTTGTAAATCGCAAACAGACTTGTCTTATTCACACAAAATCACAATTCAAATTTATTCACATAAACGCTGCTGCAGTATAATAGTGCTGCAGACGGATTTTGCTACGCAACATTCACATAATTGTAGTTTAGTATAATAATTATTGCACAACAGGTATATTTGAAATACATGTTTTGTATATCGTATAATATTATTATTACGATCGAATTTTTTTTCTCATTTCACTATGATACGTATAGGTACTCGAAAACCAGCGCGATGATTATGTGACGTGATAAAAAGTAATGGCTCTGCAACATGTTTATAAATCAAAAAATGAAATGAAAATTGAAAAGTTCACCACGAAAAATAATATTTTAAAAGTCTAATTTTTTGTCTGCGGGCCAGACAAATATCGTCCACGAGACGCCCCATTTGGTGACCCCTGGTATTTTGTAATGGATGCTGTGTTTGAATTTAGAAGCAAATAGTATACCTTTACCTAATACCTATATACGTATTTGTGGGTACTGGGAAACGAAAATGTAGGTACATACTTGCAACGGTTGACTTCTTGTAGCGGGTACGAGGAAAATTAAAATTTTTATATTTTTAAAAGATCAAAAGTTATCCGTATCCAACCCTCTACCCACAACCGTTAAGTAGCAACTAGCAACCCAAATCAGGGTTAAGCACCCCGCATGCTGCACGTGCAGTGTAACATATAATATAATATATAAGAACACGTAGAGAGTAGAGACAATGTACGATTTGGATAACCGATAAAACTCGCTCGAAATCGCCTCAGCGGACAAAGGAGACGGACATAAAACACGAAACCCAATTGTATAATTGCATACATATATATATATTATATTACGTTTTTTTATAATATATTATCTGTCACACGACAGCCGCTGGCGTTGGCCGCGAACTCGTGACAATAATTATTACCATCGTCGCACTATATTCGTACGAGTACGAAAATATCGGTGACGCCGAGGCGATATTTTCGGGGTGGTCACCCACGACAGGCTCGCACGCGGGCACGCAGCTGCAGACAAACCGTCGTCGTCGTCGTCGCACATAATAATATTATAATAAATAGTAGTCGTCGGCGAGCGTTTCGTAAAATAATAACCAACCTAATAATAAAAATAATCGTGGCGGGACCTTCGGAAATAAAAGCCCCTCTGACGTCAACGGTGACCCGGAAAGTTGGACTTGCGCCACAGTCTCCGTTTTGGACGCGTTCCCGCGGTCCCCTCGCACGACCACACACGCCCACCCCTGAAAGTCCCCAGGCGGTCGAAACCCCGGCGGACTCTCGGGCACTTCTTCCCTCCACGCCGAGACGGTCTTTCTTAGGAAGTACAACTCTCTCGCGGTGCACCCGTTGACGTATATGCTCTTGTTATATATGTGTTATACATAATATTATATTATACGCTCGACCAACCTAATTTAGGTGTCGGTGGTGCTTATCGTGTTTATTGTATAGTATTATATACGTACGACGACGACGACGACGATGAACAACAACAACAACAACAATATCATAACACACAGAGCACAATAAAGTGTTGTTTCCGACACGATAATCGTGTGAGAGTATAATAATAATATTGCAGTCAGTGGCGTAAACAAAACCGTAAAAAAAAATATAACACTATCGAACGCGGTCGGTATAATATATCGCGGGTACCTATACATTATTTCGTATAAAATACATGGTATACGCGGTTGATATGATAATAACAATATGAGGTATAGGTGCCTGCAGCCGCGGTACATATTTATAGGTATACCGTATACACACATCGGTGTCGTGTCGACTAACAGGCGTGTGTCGTTATGATAATACATTGCAGTCGGTCGAAAAATGTTTAATAAAAAAAAACCGTACTCGTTGTCACGGTTTGCGGATATTATTGTAATTTATATTGTAAGTAAATGGTCTATGTACGAGTTTTCGCGCGTGTCAAGAAAATGTGACATTTTTACGTCGTACCTATAAGTGAGCGTTCGAATCATAACTAAATAAATTTATTTTGTCTTGGTTCGAATAATGGAATACAATGTTATGGGCGCCCGCGGGGTACGATGCCACTGCATACTGCGTGTGCCTCCAAGACGGAGGAGGAGGGGGGTGGGTCAATCTCATCCACCGGAAAGGCCTATTATTTCATCCCGAGAAGAACTCGATATCGATACATATTTGAAAGTCTCGTTTTAAAAAAGTACCCCCTATATAGGAATTGTAGCGATATTATTGGAAGAAGTTATAGACGGGTTCAAAACCCATATGATGTGCAGGTAAAACGTCGAATTGAACACTTTCTAGTCGATGTACAAAAAAAAAGTTACCAACAAATTTGATACTTATGATTATAACAGCATTTTCGTGGGAAGGGGAGCAACTAGAGGAGATAATTTTTTTTTTTGCATGCCTATGAAATATTCAAATATGAATGTATAAGCACTCTGTACACGTCGGCTCACCAGCATGGACGCCGGCGCCGGTTTCGCGTGGTCAATACCACGGTTATCTAAGTAGATCTTATCTAGTTAGATAACCGTGGTCAGTGCACATATTCGATAACTAAATCACTGTTGAATCGTATGGCCTTTATAAATTTAGTTGCGCATCGCAGACGTCGCGGTCTCATGGCCTTTTTTAAGTCGGCGGCAAGTACACTGTAAACAGCAGCTATACTATATTATATAAGGTGTTTTTCTTACAATAATATTATCGAGTAGGTATTATAATTAATAGGTAATGGTGCTCAGTGCATATATTATATTTTATTTTTTGTGATAATAATAGTGTTGTTATTGGTTGTTTATCTCCCGCACAATATGCGTAAACCGACACAATATTTTGGCAAGTCCGATACGATTTCCGTTTAACTCTTATGACGACGACGGACCAGTGTACCTACGCAAAACATATTATTATAATTATTTACGTAGGTACTATTTACGCTATAAAACCGATGAAGCGGACGTCAAATTCGCGGAAAACTGTCGGTTCTATTGAGCGCCGATTTCCCAGATTTCCGAAAGAAAATTCTCCGCGGGTGTTTACGCATTGTCGGGGCTTGCCGAGACTAAACAACTAACGCGATATAATATTTTTTATCAACACGTCATTATACTATCGGTTTTTTATCTATCGAGTATAACGCATTGATATAATATAATATTATTATAATGTACCTCAACCTCGGAATCTATTATCACGCCTCGCGTCGCACATTGTGATGGGATTTTTTAATTAGCCGTTGTCGTAGTGTTAACAATAATAATAATAATGAAATGTATATTATGTACGTTGTTATTTTTGCCACAGAGTTTGGTCGTTTGACGTGCGTAAATGTGAAAAATTACTATCTCCGATGTGTGCATATGTGTATAGTTTTTTATACAATACACTAATATATATAATAATGGTCGTGTGTGGTGTGTCGATACGGGCGGCGGCGCGTAAATAGCATATTATTATAACGAGCGTGTAATATATATATATATTATATTGTTATGTGTGTCGTCACTGTGCAAGTCGTGCAGTTAAATTCTAGGCCTAATAATAAACTGCAGTTTGATGAACAGGGGCGACGAGGCTACGACGAAATTGGGTCAGCCCATTTTATATTATATAGACGATGACAAAATAATTGTGCTCGCGAAACATTTAGCGAGACAATAAATAATAAAAAAAAAAAACAATTGTTTTCGGGTCGTATACATCATAATATACTTAATGTCGTCCCATCGGTTTGATGTAACATATATAAATACATAGCTCGCGATTTAGCTGGTTTCCTGGGGCACCACAGTGTTGAAAATTCCCAAAAATGTCTCGCATTTATCGTCCCATTTCGTAACACCGATTTTAGAATTCGTACCTTCAATTTTCTCAGAGAAATCTTATATTTTTCAAACGATTTCACAGCATTCGCAGATTCACACCAATCGAACTTTCCCGCATTTATATTTACCATTAATCGTACCAATTCGTTCCACCAATTTCACAATTTGTATACCAAATTAATTTCCCCGGGAAAATTCCATTTTCATTCATGATATTTCAAATCGGGTAGATCTTATCGGGTGACTTTGCAAACCAGAAAATAATGCGCATTGTCCTCGGACCGCAGTGGGAAACGACAACGATAAAATTATAGTAATTTCGTACATATACTGCAAGTCATTTTCGTAAAATTTGTAGATACGAGGTATTGTCACTAAGGTAACGTATTTGGACGGTTTGAAATATTACATTGTACAACAGCTGCGTTGGGAAACTGCGTTGACCGCTAAAATTATTGCAGTGCGCGTTTTACATATTATCATAATATTATATCGCAATTCGTCAATAAGACTCGAAAGTCGGTTGACTCGACGTCGGCCGATTTCACCGTAAACGTTTCGGAAAACCAATTGAAAATTTCTGACCGTGTTGTAGAAATCGTAACGACCAGAAAAAAATCGCAACCGAGGTCTTGCGCGCAGGCTGCAGCAGTCGTCGGCGGTGTCCAGCCGATTATGTATATAATAATATGACCTCGCCATCGACGCGAACACTTCCTCCTCCTCCTTCTCGTTCGAGCGGTACCTATATAGGTATACAACGCATACAATATATATTATATTAATGTATATCATAAAATATATTATGCATATATATATATAGAGGTACGTAGGTTATTATAACCTCCATCACGCCGCAGTTCAAGTTTAGATCAAAATGAAAAAAATAATTGAACGAAAAACCGCGGCTGGTTCGATTTTTTTGATTTTGTTTTCCGCTCTCAGTTTTTGGTGTGAATTTCGTCGGCTCCGCAACCTTAACCCATTATAGCGGTGCCAAAGCTTGTCGCAGTGCCGCGGCCAATGTTTTTTCTAAAAAAATAATGTTTTTACGTCGTCCCCGCGTGTAATAATACCTATATATATATAAACAAACGGTGCCAAGAAATCGTTGAAAAACAAACGAAACAAATCTCTTCGGAGCATATTCTAATAATTAGTGTAATTGCCCGTGTAGCTACACGCGTTTACCGACTGCTGCGGCGAATCCGAAATCGTCGTGGTTTTTGGGGTTTCGTCGTCGTCGTAGCGACGAGGTTTTTCCGGAGGACTTTTCGATCGGTTCGCACGGCAAGGCTATGCGGGAGGAGGGGGACAAAAACGCCGCACAGGCCTTGGCTGGTTGCCTCCTCCATCATAACATATAATGTTATTCACAAAGGGGAACACGCACTTATACATACATAGATTCGAGTACGTGATCTTAAAAGGTCTTCTCTATAGCCTCAGTGTGTTCACATAGGTATTATATGAAATACTCGTGTGTGTGTGTGTGTGTGTGTGTGTGTGTGCAGCAGGTAAATTTGCACGCCGCAGCCTTGTGCAACGCGGCGGCAAACGGCCGTCGGATTTGCATTTACATACGTTTCGCGCAAACACGTTATGATGATAACGACGTGGGACGGGCGGCGGCCGCGGTAAATGGCAATTGCCGAGTATACCTAACTAACTACCTAGTATATACCTACCACCTACCTTATACCTATGTGTTACGCTATTATAACGTTAGACACGACGGCTGTCGCAGCTGTCGAAAACCGACGCCGCCGCCGCCGACTCGATGATGATGATAATAATACTATCCGACTTGTAACTTACATGCAGTACCTATTGCGGACGATTAAATTATATATTATATTATTGTATACAGGAACATTATAGTATATTATAGCGACGGGGCACACCCTTACGTAACGACGATGACGTTGACGAGCGTATAGTTATTATCATTATTATAATATTATACGTCTTACGCCCTCCGCCGACGCGTATAAACTGCAGAAACCTGTTGTGCTCCGCGGAAGGGTTGGGTGATGTCTGCGAGGGGGCTGCAAGCGGCGGCGTCGGTTATTACTTATTACACAACGGCTCGGAACGTCGATCGTATATAAAATAATATATTTTATACTTCTATACTCGCGTACATATACAAACGGATACTTATATATTGCTATAACTTAACGATTACTTTAATACTTTGCGAACGCGGTCACGCGTCCATGACACATGTGCGCCTCGAATGGAGACGGCCGCCGATGGCCTCGTGCGGCGTATCCCCCTGTGCTCAACGCGATTATCGCGATTTACCATGATTTATGCTATTATTACATTATATAATATACATCGTATCTCGAACCTGGTCACACACCATAAGGTCTTATTAATTATCCGTGAACGGGGTTCGGTCCATTTTCAACAATGGAATACACGTGGAATATGGATTGTATAATATATAGTAATATAGTGTTTGCGATGGCTGCAGGCGCGAAACCGGGATTTTGTTTGGGGGGTTTTGATCTCCTATTTAAATATAGCTTAAGAGGGGGGGGCTTTACAAATTCAATTGTATGGTCATGGATTTTCATATTAATATAATATCAAATGACATACAGAATAAATATGACAACGGCACAACGCATATTTTTTAGAAATCTGAAGCTTAGAAATAACATGATAACAATTCAATAGTTTTGCATAATGCATGGTATTTCAATACCTCCCCAGGATACGCGATGGGGTTTATAACGGATAACGTAAACCATGAAACGGATTGAAAACTTAGTTGTGTAGGTATAGTTTGATTTTCACTCCAATGGTGTTCAAATTAGGCACAACATAGGTCGAACACCGCGCGGTAAACAACGATGGAAATTTATTGTACAGCGCGTGTGCTGTATACATTTTCTAGGTTGTACAAACCGAATAGTTGGAACATACTCCGGACGGATACACAAAACCGCAGTGTGTGACCAACTGAAACGAACACTATACGACGTAGGTATACCTACCTACCTACCAGGTATATACAGACGCGGTCGTACGCACATGATATGCAGTATGTGAATAGTTATATAGCCCCCACAACTTTGTCCAATTTATAAACCGGACGGATTGTAAGTTGCAACACTGTACGCATTTGTTTAGTAAATTTAAGTTGATTTTCAGAACTTCCAAGTTCATTGGAACAAAGTCGTGACCAAAATTAACGTCGGCGCAATCCAGCGCACACTCGCGGTGCCGCAGTCCCGTCCACCCCCATTCATCTTAATTTATCTTACCCCTAAAGGAAGACAATATTATAAGAATTCATCTCGAATTCTCGGTGTTCCGCGACACAATACTATATTGTCTATATATCTTATATTATAATAGTAATGGATGCCGCGGCGGATCGGCTCGAATATCGTTTTGCCACCTGTTTTTTTTTACATCGAGAATTTCGTGTTTTAGGACGCCACCGCGCGTACTGTCCGGACCGGATTTCGCGCTCCGACATAATATTCAACTCGATGTGAATTCGCAAATGACCGAACCGGTCGCCCGTTTGCGGAACACATCATATTATCTACATGCACACGGTGTATACTATAAGTGTGTGTGTGTGTAAATTAAATATAGCCTGTGTGCCCCGAAAGCGAATAACGGTGAGCAGTGACCGCACTTTCCCGGTGCCGATATGGCGCAGTCGTTTTCCCATTTTTTTTTGTCCACTCTGTATAGTTACCTCGTTCGACTTCGTAGCGCGGACATTCGCCTCGAGCGAGAACGTACTGCAGATACCTCTACTCAGCGACGACGAAATGATGAAATGATTAATATCGCCTTGTCCATATTTATATCCGCGAAAATATCATTTACGTATAGGTAGGTAGGTATAATATATTATATAATTACATAACCTAACCCAACACGGATGATTCACCTGCAAGTGACCCTGGTCATCCCCGAATTTTCCATTAATCATGCATTCGTGCGTTTCTTCAAACTCTGATTGTTGAAACGCTTATATAAGCACACGCCTGCATATTTTAAGTTACGGGTTACCACTATACCGTGTCGTGTCATGTTTAACGTATTTATGCGTGTATATATATATATATATATATAGGTAACAAAATGTCGGTAACGTTTTATAAAAGTCTTGAAAAAACATATTCAACTGTATACACGCCACGGTATATATAGTGAAAACATCCGACTTTACAAGTGCGTGCGAGATAGCAAATTTACTTTAACAGTACACGTTTAGCTACGTTGTTTTTAATATTAGAGTGTATTGACCTATTATCAAACCTAACATTAATACCATTTTTTGCGTTTTGTATTTTTTTACGAAATTATCTTAATTTTCAAACGATAATATTAGAAGTGTGTAAAATGTTTAAAAATTTAAAAACGGCCATTTAGCTCGCTTAGAAATTAAAATATAATATCGAAAATCATTTCCAACAGAACAAAAACAATGTTGTTATCTTTAACTTAAATAGGTATTAGAACTATAATGAAGCTAAACGTGAACTGTTGAGCGTGCTAATATAAGTTTTCCTATGGGTACCAATTTATAGTGACGCACTCGCAAAATGGTGACGACAACAACAAGTGCGGTTGGTGGGCTCTCAAAGACCATACGATCTTCATATGCTGGCTTTCTTTGAGGGATGATTCGTTAAGTATCTATCGAATGATTATGGAAATAGGGAGGTTGCTATATAGGTTAGCGTGCTCGGCGAATCGCTCTATAGAATATAACGTATATTATTTTATCATTATGAAGCTCGTCGGAGTATCTGGTTTCGCCGGACGAGAGAAAAATAAAAACAAATTACGCGTTATGATAATATAGTAAACATTATTGCTAGGCACTGCAACGGGAATCGATTACCTCGATCGACGATCAATAACAAACGCAGCCGCAGGTAATTCACGCGACGCATAATATAACATAAAATAATAATAACATATTGTGTCGCACTGCAGCAGACTTGGTCGCATTACAATAGTAATAATGAAATATTATATTATAATATTATATTTATACTACGTAAACACAATATTATTATTATAATTATGCGAACGCAAAACGCAATTTGTTTTCGTCAATATTCCAATAACGTGTTGCACTTGTACCCAAACTGCTGCAGTCACTTACATAGTGATGCGTGTACCCGGCCTGCTCGTGCAGCCTACCGATGCAAGTTTTTATGATAATATAATATATTAATATTATGTATATTAATGTATATTACCTATATGGTTTGTATTGTGACTGTACTGCTGCGCGATTGTCAATATTATGACGTATGCTGTCAAACAGACGCCATGTCGTATATATTATAATATATTTTTAATTATCCGCACGCAAGCAAACGGCGTTTTTTCACCGTTATAACCGCATATAATGCCTATAACGCGTTATACACTTATATACCCATTGATTATGAATATTAGTGTTCATAATCAATGGTTATACCTATGCTATAGTACGATGTATACCCACGATCCACCCATTTACACACGATATAATACAATAATAATATATGTACATACGATTATTATCTGTAACGTTTTTGCCACCTGCAGCTGTTTTAATGGCTTCAATTAATTTCTTTACCTGTATTGTATATATATATATATAATAAATATTGCTATAACTATGTGGTATATACATCAGGGAATTATTATATATATATTATATTATGAATTTATGACTATTATTTCAACAGCTGTACCGTTTTTCAAACAATCACCGCCGCGGTAAAAATTGCAAATTTTATATTGTTGTCAACTCTCGTACGATATAATAATAAATAATATCATATTATAATGTATGTATTTCTATATATCGCACGCGGCCCACTTTTGACGATTATAGGGTACCTATATAATATACGTATATAGTTCGATTTATATTCAGAGTTTAAAACATAAGCATTGTGCAAGGCGTATCACACTATTATTTGATTAGGTTTTTCATCATTGTATCATGCACCGAGTGTATCCAATATAATATCATTGACGCAACCGTTTATTGAATAAGCTTATACATAAATAAGTCGGTAGGTACTCGTAGTTAGACTATACAGTATATAGTATTGCAACAGTAAAATACACCATAATATCATGTAGGTACGATGACTATACGAGTGTAGTATGACTGGATTTCCTTTAATCTGAAAACAATTGATAATTTATAAATATTATTTCATTCATTGTGTTATCGTGTGTTAAAAGGCTTAGGCGATTAATAAGTCTGAAGTAATTTCAATATTTAAATCGTGTTCAATTACGTTATAGTATTGATGCACAAAAAATCCATACCACCTACATATAGATTATAGTTGTATTGAATCTATAATATTCTCGACGAAGAGAATAATAATTCTTGTTCGATTCGTTTTTTTTTTAATTATTACACGCCATACACTACGATGATTACCAGAAACCATTCCCTATACAAGAATAGTCATACATTTATAAAGCTTATAAAAATAAAATATTATTTGCTTTTATGAAAGTAAATGAAAACATTCACTTGAAAACAAGTTGAACATAGATATAATATAATACATAAGAAATGTTTCGACCTAGTAAAATAATGGATTCTCAAACTGGTTTTAAAATTTTTTAAATGTACCTATATATGTTGAACAAGTTTTTAAAACGGCAGCTTGAGAAAAATGAGAATCGACTTGAATTTTGTTCAACCAATAATTTTACATCTCTCTCTCCAAATATATATATATATATATGTATTTATATGATGTATAAATATTATAAGTATGATAAAATTTAGTAAGACCTAGAAAATCTATGTTTTAAAAACGTACTAAAATATTTTATATTACGTATATATGGATATAATATTTCCGTCGAATGATTCGAAATGTTGACTTAACAAATTAAAAAATGGTTCAAAAATGTTTTCATAATTATATAATAATATAGTAGCGCCGGGGTAACGTCTATACACATTATAATAATACACCTACCTACAACGAAATCGATGCGTATACGTTTATATGTCCACTTGAATATTATTAAACATTTCTAAAATTTGATACTACCCACCTACATAATAATATATTATATAGGTACCTATACGAATTATAATAATAAATAATTATACACGTGATATATACCTACGTAGTTTTGTTTCGAATATATTTTGTATTTCGTTGCGTCAATGCATATAACAATATTAGCTGATGTGTATGTATATATTATATACGTATAATTTAATGTATATACCTGCAGCCGGAGCAAGGTTGGGGGGGGGGTGATGGTTCACGAATTACAATTATTTAAAATGTACTTGTATCGACAGAACACGACGCGAGGGGAACCACAAAATACGTTTCCTGATTATATTTTATACGTTTCGACGACACGAGAACTGAACAGAAACCTGCGCACAGGTATAATAGGGTTTAGCAGAGGTTTGTTTATGTGCGCATGTGCGAGGATATAGGGGACCCACTGTATAATACCTCCGCGAGAGAAAACAAAAGCAGAAAAAGTTTAATATAATATAATATTATATTATGGTTAAAAACAAAAACAAAAAAATAGTAATAATATATCGATGATAATAAATATCGCAGTTATTCGTGTAGACGGTGCCGTGCGACAGACATGCATCGGTATTCGGTGCACTATATAATACGCACATATATATTTTTTAGAGTCGTACATGGTACATAGAACACTATAGGTAAAATGACGACTCGGACGACTGGGTGATGGTGCATTTACACATATATTATTATGTAAAAAGGTTTTTTTTTTGTTTTTTTTGATGGTTTAAGCCTCGCGTGCCATAAGTCTATAGTTGTCGTTTTCACATTTTATTGTTTAAAATTCTTGACGTAATATTCTAATAGCTACATAGGTATAATAAATTCGTTTTATTTTTTATGTCCAAGGTATTTTTTAACCGAATAGTGTACCTATTTATAGTAATATTATTTTCCCTATAAACTCATAATATTATGTATATATAACGCTTCGATGGTACCCATGGCCGGGAAAGGGGGGGGGGGGAGGATAGGAGTATCCGCCATTATACCACTTCAGATATGCAGGTATGCACTGACGAACATGACGTACTGCAACGGTGCAAATTCATAGGCACAACTAGGTATAGGGGCTAGGGCAGTGCTTCTCAAACTTTTTTGTCGTGGAAACCCTTAAATTCAATGTAAAAAACCGTTAAGGCCCCTATAATCAAAATCGTCGATTATTTTAACCTAAAATTACATGTACTATTTAAAATAGATAAATTATATTATCGGTCATTTAATAACTAAATAACCCACCCCACTTAATTTTAAGTCGAAAATAATTATGGTTTTTTTTCTTTTATAAACGTTCAAAGAAAATAGTTTAAATACAATAAATATTTCAAATTTCACGGCTCCCCAATAATATAACCGCAGTTATATGATTTCTATTATGCATTACAAAAGAACGATTTTCAAACGACTGTCATTGTTAAATATTGAAAATTATATTATTTTTTTTTTAAATCAATTAAAAAAATATTATTAATACATTTGCAACTGAAGACTTGAATAATTTATCTATACATCGAATAGGTATATAAATAGTTATACCTACTATTCGTTATTATAATATTATATTAAAATGTATTATTTCAATTTTAAGTGATTAATTGTTAATATTATTATTATCAATAAATATTTTGAATAACGGAATAAAATATTTTGTATCGTAAGCTTCGTATGATTTAAGCACACCCACATTTTAAGGTCTGATAAATGATAAAATGTTGTAACCGACATGGTATATAGCAGTGGTAGTGAACAGTGAACACCGCTCGGACGAATAAATGCGTTTTATTTTAGGGTTGATCGTCGATATAGTTCGTACGGCTGTAGATCCACACGCACCCACATTACACTTACACACACAATAATAATAATAATAATAATATTATAATATCATATTGTTACAACACGTATTCGACCATAGAAAAGATATTTTACCCGACGCGTCGAGAATCGAGTCCCGTCTAGCCGCCAACCCCTCCCCCCCGGCGCGGGTACACCACCACAGCATAACGGGCGGGTGATGTGGCAACGTGGCGATCTGACGGCGGTGTGGTGGCGGGGTCGAAAGCGGCGGAGGGTTGGCACAGGCGGCGGCGGCGGCGCTCCCACTGGTCGTCGGCCACAACGCGGCGTCGTCGGCTCGCCGCCGATCGGCACCGTATCGCATTTACCGTCTCGCTCGCGCTACGCTACCACCACGCTCTACGTTGTACGGCACTACCACGACCAGTCGCTCATGCGGAGTCGCTCGCGCCACAGCTCGCTCGCAGCCGGTCGCAGTGTCGTTGCACTTTGCGCGTGACTGCAGTGTGTGAGCCGCGGTCTGTCCGTGTCTGTCCCGTCGTCGGCCCCACTCGACACGCTCTCTCTGCTGCTGCTGCTGCTACAGCTCGACACTCGTGCGGCCACAGTCACGCCAGGACACGAACAGTCGACAGTCGTCATCAGCTCAGTTCGCCGCGAAGTAGCGTTGTTGTTTCCGTCGTGCACAAGCATAAACGTTTCGAATGTGCGTCGGTTGTCGCAAAGTACCGTCGTCGTTGTCGTCCACGGCAGGCGACCACCACCATCACCACTTACAGAGGCCACCGCTTTGGACACGCTCCCGGAAAATGATCAGGCCCACTCACCAGCCGTTCAGTTAATAACGCCCGTTCGACAACCCTACGTCTTTCCCGGCGTGGCCGCGACCACACTCGTCTTCGTCGTCTTCGTCTACCGCCTAACCCGAGACGTGACGCGCGCGCGCGTGTGTATTTATTAATATTAATTTTAACTTGTATTAATTGTTGTTCTCTTCGACCACCGACGTTCTCTCCTCCTCAGCGGTCGGTTATATGATATCGTGTTGAATAAACAAGACTTGAAATTCTTCTCGGAGAAGAACCGCACCGTCGGACGTCCGGTATAATATTATTATATAATATTCGTCGAAACATACACGAGGCTGTGATAGTGAAACTAGTCGTTAATATTACTTTAAAATAGCGTATTCTGTATATCATACGATTAAATTAAATTCGTATATATTATTATAATAATATTTTAAGTGTGTCTGTGTGTGTTTGTGCGTGTGCGATTGTGTGTCGTACTGTTTTGAACACACAGAAACGTTTTTTTTTTTCTCTCTACACAAGTGACACCAATAACGACACATACTATCGTCGTCGTTATTTTCGTCACTCACCCGAGCGGTGACGCTATGTGCTCCGCCAAAACCGTTACGTTTGGCGGCGTGGTGGCTTACCCGAAAGCCCCGGCCACCGGTACCATCGAACAGACCAAAGCGCGTTTCAATTGCATAGGCACGCTTAGGGACAGCTTGAAAATGGTGGGTAGCAACGGTTCTAAATTTCTAACCGTCCGTTTGGTTCGCAGCAAGCTTAGGAAACGCGAGGAAACCGCGACCGCCGTAGCAGCCGCGGCCACGGCAGCGGCCACAGCCGTCGCCACCGCCAACACTGCGATCAACAATAACAACAACAACAACAACAATGTGGACTGTCAGCTGCCCCATGCCCAGCCTGTCGACGTCGCCGTTGTCACAAACGTATCGGGTGACGTGGGCGATGCGCCCGTACCTTTACCGTTCCTCTGGCAGTATTCAGCCAAAAACGCTGCAGCCAAAAACACCAATGGGTATAACTCACCGTACAGGCTGTACAGCTCCGATCAGGTAATAAAATCATCTCTACTATTTGTTGGCTTCTATTATATTGGTTGTTACTTATATATAATATGTTACTTACATACGTAGGTAGACGGTTTTTGTCCAAACGATAAGGTTGGGATAAAGTCTGGCCATTGATGTAGGAGGCACCGAACAATAATAATTGATTTAATTTAAATCAGATTTCTAAATTATTAATTTATTTTTAACGAGTACCTAACCTTTTCTCATAGTTAATGAGCTCATTGAAAACATGAGATCATTAAATATTGTTCATCTTATCTGCATTCAAGTGGGAGAAATGCATTATCAAGACAAGGATAGTGTGTACGGAATACCTACACACCGTAGAAGGTTAAACATAGTTTGGTGCGCACTACTGGTTTTGTAAGAACATAATGGATAACATAAATATTGTTATGGCAATTGGTGACCCACAATATTGCCTTGGAAATTATTTCAACGGCTGTGCTAAATTTAAACGCATTTCCAAAGCTCCTCCACACACATTGGTCACTTTCAACCGTCTTGTTTCAATGTGACTGACAGGATTTTTTTTTTGATTTCAGGACACATTGGTGTGCAGTGTACCCATCGAAGAAACCGCAGAGCACCGCAAGGGACTACGGAAAAACTTGCGAGGCAAGTGGCGAAGACTGGTGCACAAAAAGCAACAGCAACAAGACGCATACAAAATACCCGCAGAACTACGGGACCAGCTCAAACAGATATATGTGTACTGATTCTAAAAGTTTGTTTTTCAAAGACAATCCACAAAACCTATCAAATTTGCAATCTATTATTACTATATTATTTTTATTATATATTTTTTTTCTATGAAAGGACAAAACTATCTTGTATGTTTTTATTAATAACGTACCTATGTATAATAAATTTTCATTCCTCTTAGAGTATTAAGTTTAATTTTTATTTAAATTCACACAGTAAACAAAAGAAAATGTTGACCCATTGAGTGTCACACAATTGAAAAAATACAATACAACAATATTTTGGTTTTGTTAAAAAATGTAGACTGTTAAATGAAAAACTGGCAGTCTTAATGTAGGAAGAAAAATCTGGTGCCATCGTTTATAACATCATTATATTATTACATATTATTTTTGTTTTAAATTCGTGATATAGGTATTAATTAATATAATTTAATTTATACACAACTATTATATTAAATATTATAATATAATACTTGTGGTAGGTAGGTAATGTACATATTGAATAGTTAAGGCCATACCTAATATAGCTTTAGTAATTTTAGAAAAAATACTATTAATGAAATATTACTTATGTAGAACTTCACAATATAATTTAGTAGTATTTTAAATTGAAAACTGTGAGCTTCTTTTATGGTGATAACATTATAAAATAAAAATAAATTTAAAAGACTTAAAATTGTATCCCTTATTGCTCTTTTTGCCAGCATTGTATATTTATTATCCAAGAAATAAAATGTTTTTTGACCAATTTTTATATGAACTGTGTATAATCATAAAAGAATAATATACAACTGGTAAAATTATTTTATAATTTTGAGAATTGAACCTGCTCAGAAACATCAAACTGGAACGTAAATATATTTTTAAAAAAAAAAATCTTTCTTTACCTGGCGGTAAAAAGAAATTTATTCAAAAACTAAAATTGTGATTTTTGTCTATGTAATTAGTACGTATGGTATCAACTGATCTTTGTGTATTTTATTCTATATGTACCTAGTTAGTTTTACATTTTAATTCTAAAATATTATATGAAGCTAAAAATGTCTAGAATTTGTATAGTATTATATTTTTTTTTTTTATATTATATATATAAACCACTGTTCAATATTACATTGTTTCGACATTACAACTGATACCATTTGAAAATCATATTTTTGCTCATGATAATACGTTTATTAAGAATTGTTTTGTTTTAAAAACAATGTAAATAACCAATCATCAAATTTGTCTCCATTTTATGATTAGTTTATTTATTTATTATGTTATGTATAACAATAGATCATTTCTAATTTGAACAATAATTTTTTCCTACAAATTGTTTGGTTTTTAAAATTGTTTTTTTTTTATCGTCCTGTTAACATTCTTTTAATATGACTAGCGGATTTAAATAATTTGCACGTAAGCAGTTCTAAATTGATAATTGCATTATTGTTAATTTAATTCGGCTTGTGAAATATAAAAGAAAGTCGTGACCTATACTGTTATTTAAAAATTTTCTATTGTCAAATCTGTTCTTAATAATGATATTAAAAATTGAAAAAAAAATAACGAATAAACATGTACCTTGTACATTATTTTCAATGTACTAATTTTAGTATTTTTATTTAATTATTCCATTGTATTAAAATACCTACTTAAAGAGAGAAGAAAAATATTTGTTCAAGGAAAAGTACCTGTTAAACGTCCATTACAAAATCAGCTGTTCTGTTTGTATTCTATACACGTTCGGAGAGAAAGTCAAAGTAGGTAAGTGTTAGTTTTTATATCGTTACAGCACACAATAATAATAATAATAATAAATAATAATATTATTGAACAGCTCGGAAACTAATGGATACAGCTCGACGACAAAGTCTGTTTTAATGTTTTTGAATACAACATAATATTTAATATTCCTGTACGAGTATATTATTATATTATAATATTGCCCGACAAGCTCCGAGCACTGAAAAATATCGTTTCACTACACCGCGATTAGTGTATTACTTGAAAATTATATAATTACTATATGTGTTGCTTAACGATTTCCACTTTACCTTGATAAAATATATAATATATATTTAACTTAATCCATTAACATTGGTCTCGACTGCGGACTAATTTGTTGCAATAATAATTAATACTTTTAAACGTTTCAAGACCAACCATATAATATTATATATATTAAAATAATAATACACCGAGGGGCGTACGGCACCAGCTATAATACAGCAGACTATAGAGTAATAATACAGACCGTGCACTTATGTGCGAACCGTAGGATTAGTGCCATTACGATATTTCACATTATAATAATTATTTTGAACGCGGATAATGGTTATCTATACATAGCAGGTACACAATATTATGATAATAAATTATATACAGACGGTCGTGATCTGCCGCGGTGTTTTGATTTTTAAATAATGTTAACGTCTACTTCAGAGTGCCGGACGGTTTTCGAGAACCACACGTGTCAAAACTCGAAAATATTGTCATAAGTAGGACGGCGGACCTACATACCTATATTATGTTAAATAGGTGGTTCGCCGACACAAAACACAATAATTATTATGAAACGTTATATTGCGGTAGGCACTCGTACAGGTTGCAGGTATACCTGTACAAACTATACGAAGGCAGCACAATATACCCGATGTAGGACAGCTGCTGGTTGACGGACCTATTGTATAATATTCGCGCATTATAATTTTTTTCCCATTTTATTTTTAGCACACATTTTACGTTGCGCACGCCGTTCGTATTCAAATCGACGTGGACGACCGCTGTAATAATGACATATTATTATTATTATTATTATCATCATAATAGCCGTTCTGCATTTGAGTATTTCTATAATATAATATTACATTGTGAATACCGTACTATATAGATAGGGCTCCAAGTGGCGCAAGTTTGCGACCTTTGTACACGCTTTTTGCATTTTGTCTGGCGATAAGAATTACGGAAATGAAAAAAAAAGGTGGTCAACAAAGTAGGTACATATTGATATTATGCACGTGTTATATTATAATTTATAATATAAGTTTATAAATTATAACCGCGTGTGAGGGTAACTTATACTGTCCTCGTCATAACTTATTATTTTGATGTCAGCAATGGTCAGGTCTTCTGGTAGAGAGGGGGAACTCAGGTAAGGGCCTAGTCACTTGAGTGAATGTAGTCCACTGCCGTTTAACTTGGCCAAGATGCACAATTGGTGAGGTTTCTCAAACTAATGCGTCGATGGGTGGCGGCTGGCAGGTATACAATTAGTTATAAATTATATCATCTTAATTATTAGACGATAAGACACAACAAAAATTTAATGTGGGGATACAACAGTAAGTACAACACTTGGAAACCCGAAAACCGACGGAGGTCCGGGTAAATACAAACTCCAGTGGTGTACACTGCAGTCATCGAGTCTCGAGTCGGCTTTATCGGTAAATTATCTACTCGTTATATTGGTCAATTAGTGTGGAAGTGTGTTAATCATCGACAGATACAGGTAGGAGGGCACTAGGGCAGTCGTTCGAGATCCCACGACCCACTGTTTTTTTCTCAACAAATTTGTAGGGCACATTATAATGATGTGACCATAGGCATGCGCAGGACTCAAGAGGACGTTACACCGAAATTTGTTGTCTCCTTCTTTTACAAGTGCGTAACATAGCAAATTGTTCGCTCAGCAGAACACGTGTAGCACCGTTGGTTTAAAAATTAAAGTGAATTGACCTCTTATAGGTAAGATTGTTATCTGGGCAATCTCATCGGCTTTTTATTATATTTTAAATTTATTCCTAGTTACGATTATTTTAAGATGTACAAACAATTTACAATTTTAAAATACTCATAACTCGGTTTAAAATTAAAATATAATAAAAAGCCGATGAGATTGCCTAGATAATAATCGTACCTTTAAATTTTATAAGACATCAATTCACTCTAATTTTGAAACTAACGGAGCTAGACGTGTTTTGCTGAGCGTACAATTTGGTATGTTACGCACTTGTAAGACGGAGACAACAAATGTCAGTCTAACGTCCTAAAGAGCATTCACATATTAAAATAATAGCACTTTTTCTTCAGTCTTGAACATTTATTTGATTAGACACGGCCAATATATTTTCAGGGTTAAAGAGACTGCAGTGTTTATTTGAAAAATTATTATAATATTGTATTTATTATTGTATAGGCTAAAGTTAGGCGTAAGGTAAGGTACGAAATTATTATTGCAACAATATTCCAATCGTTTAAATAATTTAAAAAGTGGTGCATACTGGTGAAGCATATAGGCCCCTCTCAGACGAAAAACGTATACCACTATTGTATATTTTATTATTTACATGGATATTATACTTCACACGTAGGCATACTCACACCGGTTCATTCGAATGAATAATACTATTATACAGCCAATACAGGTACCTACAACACGCGCAGAACACACCTAATACAGTAATACTATATTATATATTATGTGGTTCGTGGTGGACGGCACACCAGAATAACGGTCAATTCTTTGTTCCGTGCATATTATTATATAGAGGAGGTAGGTGCCCAAACAGCGTAAACCTATTTAATACACCGTATTCGCACATTTACCCCCCCACACACACACACACACACACACACAATATAAGTTTATATTTTATAAATAATAATAATAATAATAATAAGCGCGTGTGTTTAAATAATGGCCTACAAACTGCAGCAGCACCGACTGCGAAACTATATTATCGTATATTATCATACATATTATAACCACAACACGTCAACACTGCCAGCTGGTGCCTATAATATATTGTACGATATACTACAGTCGTTGGCGAATAACAACCTGAGCTATATATTCGAGTAGTTCCGAACGTGTAAAAAGCGAGTTTCTATATGCAATGAAAAATAATAATAAGCGATATTCCTAACAATCGCGCCATTTACGTCAAAACCTAAACGTATAATAATTAATAAGTATTCTAGATTATGACTAAGTAATGACTAATGAGCAAATTATATTTTTTTGCAAGGCGTATCTGTCCAGGCCCATATTAAGGGTAGTGGAGGAAGGGCGGTAGAGAGGGAAGCCGCCATACCTGACTTTTGGGGCCTTGTGGCTGGGCCGCTGGGGGTGCCTAGTTAAAGATAAATTCACAAATATGTTTTTTTTTCAATTGTAATGGGAAGAAACTAGAACTAAACGTAGAATTCGACCTGTATTTAAAAGCATTTAAGCTAGATTTAGAAAAATAATTTATGGTGAGGAAATCAATAAATTTAAAAAATATTTTTCAAAAAGAAATACGAAAATATTTCAATAATGCTTCGTTAAGCACAGCCTTCTCTAATGTTGAAATTTCCTTTAAAATATTAATTTGTAAATCATATTCTATTGCAAGCGGAAAAAAAAATTAAATTGTCTTAAGTTAATTTTTTACATAATTTATTGAACCAAATTATTTTGTTCTTTATTTTTATTTAGAAATATTACTATATTGAAAATATAAAATATATTCAATTAAAACAAAATGTGTGATCTGATTAATTTTGAATAATACTGATAACTTTGTATAAAAGGATATTATCATTATAATAAGGTTCGTATTGCCACGATATTACGATATAAGAGTTCGTGAACATAGCAAACAGTTTTGGTTTTTGGTAAGGATTTAAAAGTATTAAAAGTAAAATCTTCACCTCTTAATAGAAATTATATAAAAATATTATGTCATACTGAATAGGGGAACCAAATATATTATGATTGCCTCAGGGCTCCGTTGATATAGTTAGCATGGCACTGTAGAATCTAATGTAAATATAAGTTATGAGTTTATGACTTATGAATACAATAATATAGCAATAGTATGGAATTATTGGTAATCTGTAATTTCAGTGTGAAACTGTCAAATCCTCCAGAAGTCCAGATACACCTAAATCCTTATGGTTTACCACGGTCTTTGGTATAATATAGGTTTTAATATTATGTTTGGTACAAGTGTACAACGTTAATATGGTTAACTAGACATAATTTTTCGTTGATTGCAGTACCTACCTATATATACATATATATTATATTGTATGTGTATACAATATATTATATATAGGTACAACTATATATATATAACGTACAACGGTAGTCATCGGGTCCCCTCCATACCGTTACGGCGTTACCTCTAACAGTCTTACCTATATATAAGTATGTAACTAATAACTATATATATATAATACAAATACACGTCACGTGGTTCGCACACAATATACCTGGTATGTATTATAATATGAACCTAATATTTACCTACTATTTTATTATTTTAATTTATTATAATATAGGTATACACGGCGCAGAGGCAGAGCGTACGGACTAGAAAAATAATAATGAGCTCGCTGTGAACGACGACGGATAAGTATAAACAATGTAGGTAGGTAGTAGGACTACAATATGAGCGTGCCATTTTACTATGATTTATATTTCATACAAGTATATGAGTCGAGTTGTCGGCCCGCGATAATAACTTTGATCGAAAAAAAAATATTAACACACCATAACTAACATGTACGCCATAATGGCCGTATACATGAACACGAGTTGTAGACAATGTATTTCTTTCATTTGTAGGGGCTCTGCAATATGATAACAATATAATAATATACCTACCTATATATACGGCTCCGGTGAAATTGATTTTTGATTTACGCGCGTCGTCTTTGTAATGTTCCGAACTAAAATCCCAACCCGACGGCGGTCGGTCGATATTCAGTGCCGAGCTCATCGCTCACGTGGGTTAACTAAATAGTAAATAATAAAAATTTCTATAGCATATACTGTGGTATGATATTATATTATTAATTATAATATATCCTAATTTTGGCATCGGTGTAAAATATAATAGTATGTTCATTATTCATTGATCAATAATTGTTGTCGAGTCGCTAAAATGCAAATTGCTAATGACGAACTTCGCACAATTAAAACACCTGCTGTAGTGTTGTTGCGGTTAATATTAGGATCTGGAAAGAGCGGCAGTGGCAAGTTCCCTATTAAAATAACCATTTCATATTATAATACCATGTGCCTAAAACCTCTAAAAATGTTCGTCTTTCCTTGGATATTTGGATAGAATATATTATAATATATAATTATCTATACAATCGTACTCTGCAGAGTTATTGAGAAAACTTGGGTTTTTATGGAATTTCGAGAAAAAATAAAAATTCGAGATTAAATATTATATTTCATATCTGACGAGTGATGGCTGAAGTATTCTATACTTGCATACAAACTGAATACTTGGAGTGGTTAAAGTGGGGGGGACGGAGTCCCCCCCTTCTTATTTATGGTAAGATTATGCGTCCCCTTTAATTTAAATCTCCTAAGTCCGGGGAGACGCAACTAAATTTTAGTAATTTATTAATAAAGGTAAAAGGTTACCTATACATAAGGTATATAATATTTATTATAATAAATTTAAATACATTATTAAACTGAAAGAGGGGGACGGAGTGGCCGAGCGGACTGAGGCGTCGGCTGCGACGCAGTCGACCCGAGTTCGATTCCTCGGCCATGGGCGACATTTTTCTTCGGATAAGTCACGGTGTCCGGAGAACAAGTGTCGCCATCCCCCACCCGGGCATGGCAGATACCTACAGGCGCCCAATCAAAAATTCTGCCAAACAAAACACACACGTGTTCCTACCCCTACCGACTTAATAACCTACAGTAAAAAAAAAAACTAAAAATAGCTAATGGCCTTAGCTGCCGGGCTCAAGATCAATCAAAAAAAAAAAACTGAAAGAATATGAATACATATATTTATTATAAATTATTTTTTATTTGTTTTTTTAATGAAATGTTTAAAATTAAAATGTAAACATTTATTATTTTTTAAACATTTTAGGCAATGGAATGCAATTTATTTTTTACTTATGGCATTATATGTTTTAAATCATTTTCCTTAGGAGAAAATTTGATTTTACATACTAATAACTTAAACTTTTTATGAACAAATTTCAAAGGTGTGTGAAAGAAACAAATTATACCTAGTTGGAAGTGGGTTTCTTTAAAAAGTTTTGTTAGATATAGACTTTGAAAGAACTCGGGAACGCTCCTCTATTTTTGGTGACTAGTCCTCCCTCAACATTTTCCCCACTTTAACAACTGAATACTTGTATACTTATTATATTGTATAATACCTTACTGTTACTGAGGTCTAACTTAGTACACACATGTGTTGTCGTATACATGAATAAATTGGTGGTATCTACTTGATTTTTTTTTTTTTTACTGAATTTTTAATTTTTTTTTGTTCTTTGTGTTTTCAGTTTTTACCTAGTATAATTATTGCAATTCAACTTATTAATTATTTTTGTCTATCTAATTTTCGAACGTTTGTCACTTCACCCACATCTGCAGGTGTAGAGGCAAAACAGCTCAAACACAATTTTTTCGAGAATATAATATAAATACCTATATAAGGTTTACAATTTTAAATAGAAATTAATTCTACAAAGAAACTTGTAAAAAAAAAAACGATTAATTTGTTCCAATAGGAACGCATACATTTCAATTAGCAGGTGTGGTAAATTAAATATCGTAATGAGCGACGTTTTTGTAGCAAAATACCAACTTCAAAATCACATTTTAGCGTTTAAAAGGGACGTCATAAGATATGACTCATAACCGCATAAGTCGTGTCTGTCTTAGGAGTTATAACGTACAACATAGAAAAATCTGCGTTAAACCGAACAAATTATGTTGTAACTTTAAATTTTAATATCAGAGTGGATTGACCTATTATCAAAACTTAATGGTAAAAACATTATATTGTGTTCGTATGTTGATTTTTTCACGGTATTTTAATTTTCTTGCCTTGAAGTTTGATTATAGGTCGGTTATTAACTCTGACACTAAAGCTTAAAAGCTAAAGGTAACAACACAATTTATTGTTTTGGATAATTGTTTTGCCATGTTCTACGTTTGTGAGACGGAGACAATACAGCGTCAGGTGATACCCGTTTGAAGTTTCTGTCAAAAAAAATTTGGAAACAAACCTTATTAATTTTTAGGCAATTTATTATGTGCCAAGTAATATTACATGTAAATATATAAATAATAAATAATCGCGAAGACCGTATACAATAATATACTGCGATGATGGCAAATGGCAATATAATAATAAACAGTTTCTTTCAATTATTTGATTTTTAAAACCTATAATTTAATTGTACATTTATGTGACTTATGTACCTATATTTTTACTATAGGTACATAATACATTTAAAAATAATCGAAAGGTATGTGATTTTTTTAATACAACAACATTTAATTTATGGCTTATATTTTTATGAAATGAAACTATTTAACATACGAACACGAATGTCATTGATTGGAATATTCTATAGGTGGTATCGATTTTAAGAATAACAAAATAGCAATAACGACAACAAAATTTACTATTTAAAACGACATTTACGATTTAGGTAAGAACCATCAGACATTTTTGGTGTCTATTATTATATTTATAATTATTATTAGTATTATTATAATATACAGTTGTGGCTTGTGAGTATTGAGTACTGCGGAGTATTGAGTACTGAGTAGTATATATATAATATAAATAATAAGGTATTGCTATATAGGTACATAATATATATATATATAATATGATATGTATGCAATATGCATACTATTTAATACACACTATATTAGTTTAACAGTATAGTTTCATGCCAATGAATCTTTAACGTAGATTTACTGAATTATGATTTATGGCGGACTGAATATTTTCATAAAAATGTTTCTATTGTTCTACAATGATTAATGGATAGAATGATAGATACCTACCTAATGCAGAAAGAAAGTATTTGTGTATGTTTTAAGCAATTGGCTTATTACTGTAATGATACATTTTTACAATAACTGTTTTGTTTAAATATTATTTCTGCTTAACCAGGCTTTAACCGATTGTTCTCTCCATTCTCCAATAAGAAGCTGACCTGAATATCTGCGCTAAATCGTCATTGATGCAGTTCTGCATTAATACTTGCCAATTATTTCTTATAAACCCTTCAACCCTTCTTTGGAATTTCTTTAAAACTCTTATTTAAATTTCAATCACTTAATCTACATTCATATCATATATCGGCTATAGCTTCATAGTTCATACATACTTCCCGGGAACCCTCTTAGACCGTTCAGACGGAACTATTTTTTTATTTTCACTTTATTCTTTGTGCTTACCTATACATCGATACACATAATATATCATATTATTATATGGATTGTAATTGTTCATAAATAAAATTAATAAAAAAAAAATTTAGTTCAGCTTCAGTGGTGGAAATTAAATCAGGGCATATCTATACGATACTGTTCCTTGAAAAATTGTCTTAATAAACAGCTATATAGCGTTTACAACTTTACAAAGTAATATCTAATAAGTAGGGCTGGGATTTCGATGAACTTTTCATTTTTTTTCAGAGGATGCTCGCCTCGTCACCAATCCGTAACATGTACTTTTGAATGAGAATAAGAAAATGTATTTTGCATTTTTTGAAAATTTTTAATGATGATTTTAACGTCATTTTCTTAATTTTTTAGGGCATTATAAGGTTTTTAGTGCATTGTTGGAGATTTTGGGTACAAAATTCAAATTTGAAATTTTATTTTAAGATTTTACACGCCAACGCGAGTTTTATATTAATTTATATTTTTTTATTCATTTTTTTTTAATAGTTTTTAAATGATTTGGCGTTTTTTAAATATTTACCCACCACTTCGATGGACGTTCCTATCTATAAAACAATTTACGGGGATAACAAAAGATCGTTTTTATTCGAAAATCTAAAACAATCTATGGTGATTCAGTGTAACAGTTCAGACTTTCAGAGTGTACAGTTGAATGAATATATATCCAAATTTATCAAAATAGTTAGAATATTAGGAAATAATTGTTTTTTCATATTAAAAGAAATCCTAGTTGAAGTTTAGCCAAAGAAATGCTGAAATTTAGCCTATATAAAAATTATTTCAATCACTTTTTTTTATCACTTATATTTTACAATTTATTAAAAATAATAACAATTTACCAGCATTTTTTGGGGTTTTATAAGTCATTACATTTCCAGCCCTACTTATAACTTTATAAGTAATAACAAAGGAATATATTATAATAATATTATATCGCATATAAATGTACCTAATAATATAATAATTTATGTCTATAAATTTAATGTAGAAGTAAATGTTTAACTTTATGCGATTAACTTTAAACCGGAAGACTAGAGTCCACAGTATAGAGTGGCAGATATTTGGTCAATAGGAAAAAGGACGAGTGCCCAGTAATAATTTAAATGGCTACAGACAATGTACGTGACACGTTTGAAAAAAACGGAACAAATACATTTATGGGTTTTATAAACATTTGTTACACCGTGTCAACAAAACGGCCGTTTTACGCTATAACAATACAGTAGCATTGTATTTGCAGGAACAACCAAGTTTCGTAACGATAGTCACTGTCCGGTTCCTGTTCATAAATCATTTAATCATAATACCATAATACTTAATCTCTATATTATGAACACATTTATATAGGTAGTATTGTAAAAGGTATATATTATATTATATTATATTATTATACCATATTATAATGAGAAAAAAAATTACACAGTAAAAATTATTTTTTTAAAGCTGTTTTTACCTCGATTTGAGTTTTTATATGGTAGGCATAGGATCAGGAACGGTTTATTATGCACACTTGTATTAGAAAATGTAACATTTTTTGTACTTTTGGGCTTTGAGCTGCGCCTGTTAGTTTGAGCTGCGTCACCTTTTACGCTAATGCATTTCACCACTTCGTTAATTCGGAACATTATTAGAATGATAATTATTATTGTCCCATAGTGTATTATATGTATATACAGTATACACGTCATAGTCCACTCATGTATAGGTAATGTATGTATGACGTCAGTCGTCAGTGTTATCAGTTATCAGGTAAAATTTAAAATAATTTAATTCGTGTAATGCATTGTATTTTATAATAAAATATCCAACAGATGGTTGGAATTTTATATTTTTGTTATACTATATAAATAGGTAGTACATTAGGTACAACCATCAAAGATATATATTATTATGTAGTAGTGACGTAGTGTTGTAGGTACCTACATAGTGTACACTGTACAATGTGTTTGAGTTTTAAAAATAAATGAGCATTGCACATTTGTACGCGAGTATTATAATATAATGTATGAACTATGAGCTAAGTACTTACGAGAACATTTTGAAGTATAGCCGTATAGGTACCTAATTTGACAATGGTAAAATTAATGTGGATATTCTATTGGGAAGATAGATTAACACTGGGAGTGCTGTCGACGCCTATCGTACTGATGGTTAGGCGGGTCCCCCCCTACGTGGAGTCGGGATATTGTATGTATTTTCCCGAAATTTCGCAATATTTTGCTTTAAGTGAAGTGTATTTGAATGTATTTGATAATATTAGTAGAAATTGTACTTACCAACGTATACAATTTGCTATAAAAGCGTATAAAGTTTCGATACCAGAATTCATTTATTACTATACATCCCGGAATCGGAAGGTACAAATTGTTTCCACCAGAGTGCGTTTTATTAATCTGTTTCCCCAATATTCTATAAGATATTATTATAGGTAATTACATTTTAAAAACAATGATAGACGCTGTCTAATAAATAATAATATTTATTAATTACTATAATAATATCATCGCATAGTCACACAGGTCACAAATGTATAGAGCAGTAGCGTAGCCAGGGTTTTGCTTTGGGGAGGGGATTGATAAACTGTTATTTAGGGTCTAGGGAAAGCTTAACTAGGATCCATCATAATAGTTTGGTATATTGATGCCCTGGGTTTTGGACTTGCTGTAACGTTTATAGAAATTAAAATTTTAATACATGGTTAAGTCTTATGATGTATTGATGTATAAAGAATAAAAAATTAAAAACAGTGCGCTGACATCCTCTTAATAACACAGTAAAGATAATATCATGTTAAAAATTGAATTACAAATATATAATTATATTTACAGCTCATTATAAGAATCCGCAGATTTGAAATGTTGATTCGGATCCATCCAAATAGGAAAACAAATTTAATTTATGGTTATTTTTAAACAAATAATGATTGTAATGGTTTATTCGAGCTAGGAAGTTATCCATTGTGTTTACAATTATATTTATACATATCACAGAGACAGAGGAGAACGATTGTTTAAAAATAACGAATGTCAACATTCAAAAACTCAAATTAAGATTAAAGATAATATAATATCAAGTCTGCATTGCAAATATTTTTAATATTACACAAATAACTTTTATAAATTAGGGTCAACAAGCTTTAAAAAGAAAACTATACTAATAAATGTATGTTTTATTTTGTAATATGTAGTTTGTTCATTTAGTATACCAACCCATGTAATATTATATAAACTATAAAAGTGTAAACATAATTCAAAAATAAACACAGCGTATGGATTACAATAAATTAAATAATTAGAAATTGATACAAACATAAACTTTATATTTCTAAATTTTAACTACTAGCTGCAGGTTAGCTGCATGGTACCTTCTTAATGAATACTTATGTCCTATACCAATCCTACATGGTTGATGTTATAATTTAAAACAATTGACAAATATATAATATATATTAATATATTATACTTATACAGTTTCTCATATAATATGTTCTACATATTTACTAACTATTTGAATATTTTTTAATAAATGATGATCTAATGGAATTCCAATGGTTAGGTTAGGTTAGTTGTATTGTTCGTAAAAATGTAAATACTAAATAAATTGACATACTTCTTCATTCGACATTAACTAATAATATATTATATACTATACAATACCTATATAATATATGTACCAACCTACACCAGCTTCCTCATGCATACATATTGCATACACACGCACGAATGACGTGTTGTTTTTATAAAAATACATTTTCATTAAAAATATCAACATTTAGATAAATATGAGTAATATAATATTATTAAGTAATAATTAATATTATGTCTTTCTATATTTGTTGCGCTCTTTACGGCACTTATCCTATCTATAATATACATTGACGTGCCCAGCATTTTCATTTGAGGGGGGAAGGGTGTTATAAGTAATATATTTTTTTTGTTATAATGAGTTAAGATGCTTTTATAGGAATTTATTATAATTATAAGATGCAAGTGTTGATATCATTGGAATGTTGAGTTTATGATGCAAAGATCAATTGCTGATAGGTTTTTTGATTGAAAGATTTTTAGGTTATAGTTTTTTGTTGTTCCTCAGAGTTGTTTGCCATACGTCATTTCAAGGCAAATCGTTTATTTGTAAATTAGCAAATGGAATAATGTATAATACATTTAAATTAATTGTGGTGGTACTTATGAGTTATGGTAGTAGTACCTACACTAGTACCAAAGACATAAATAAGGGGATTTATGGGGAAATTAGAGGGGTATAAGTATAACCACCATACCTCCCCTAGGAAAGTCATTGGTAATATATGGATACCTTTTATACCTCTGCTTATCGAATATCGATAAATTAATTTATAACTCATTGATAAACGTTCAATATCTATACTCTGAATGATAATATGTATATGGAATATGGATTTGTAGGTACACCAAAAATGCATGCTAGGATACATCTGGGTATACAAATTATTTCTGTGCAATTTTTAGTTTCTCAACACTGCCGTCAAGACATCAATTTTAAGTCATTGTCCATAGTATGTCTATTATTTAGCGCAGGTCGCTCACATTACTCAATAATTGTATGAAGCAATATAATATTACTTATATACACGTATACACTTATACTGAGTGTCTGGGTACTGGGTAGGAAGGTAATAATGATATTCACCGATATAAATCAATATATTTTTATAATAATACGATAACCTATTTTTCGAGTATTTAACTGGTACCACCTACCTAGCTATGTGTTGTGTACCTACCTATACATATATAATTATTAATTACATATTTACATCATGTTGATTGTTCGGCATTAAAAACAAAAAAAATCACCAATATTAAATATTTTATCAAATACATACACCTACTTGTATATCTATTATAGCGGTGGTTTATAGGTACTTTGATAAGTAAATATTGGGTATTCTGTACTTCAGTAATATTTAGGTATGTAATTTATTATTATTATTATTTAATATTTATTAATTATTATCAAGATTATAAAGATTTATTTAGATATTTCTAAATATCTTTAATAATATATACTTAAATCTAGGGGCGCGGGCGTATTTACATGGGGCTCCGGGCTCGTGTCCCCCTCAAATCCTGTATATTTTATACTTATTCATTAGTGAGTGTATTAAACCTATCTTACTAATTAAATGTTATGTTTCCATCAAAAACATGTATTTTAGATTCTGAGCGGAGCGATGAATCTATTGATTTTACAAAATGATGGGCGTTTTTTATTTTTTTATTATTATGTGTGTTTACACGATAAGTAATCGCAATAATGCTTCGATTTTAAACTTCGGTATCTTGTTCAATGGAATAGTGAAAGTAGCTGGTGCATTGGAAAATTTAGTTTTAAAAAGCGACGGACAAAAAAAAAAAAAGGTGAGTAGTGCATGTCGCTCTGCTGTACAGTATGTTACAAGTGGGTCACAGTAATGGATGGTGTTAAATTTGAATTCAATGATATAATATCATTGTATAAGAAAAACGATTCTGAGCGAAAACGGTCCGTCAGCCTATGATATTACCAAGTATATTTGATGATATTATTGTGAATAATGTAATTTATATATAACCTATTTACGTGGAACCTTGTTTTAAATTTTTAACCCTTAGCTACAAAAGTTGAACATTTTTTAAATTTTTAACTACAAAATAATTATTACATTTTAAATTTGATAAATTTTGTCAAAATTTGAAGTTTAAATGCTTATAAAAAAAATTGTGCCTATATATTTTCAATATTTTTCAACTGCTATATCAGGAGCTTTGCATTAAATTTTCACGCTTTTCTACCCAACAAATAAAATTTTAATGATATTTATAGAAAAAAAAAACTAAAAAAATTGAAAACTGACAATGTCCGTAAACAGCTCAAAAAGTGTCAAATTATTTTCAAAATTTTATTGTGTAAGAAAATGCTAATATAAACATTCAGTGAAATTTTCAAGTATCTACAGTCATACGTTTTTTAATTACAAGAAAATAAGAAAATCATTACACGAGAAATCGAGTGAATATCAAATGTTGTAAAAATATGAATTTCAAAAGCTCATAAAAATTTAATTTGACTTTCTTGTAGACATTTTTTTTTTTGATAAAGGTAGACAAACTTATGGATAATCTTGTATTACATTTTCAAATCTTAGATATAAAAAGAAAAATTTTTATGAATTCTCAACTCAAAATAATTTGCTAATTTTCGTGATTTTTCCGTATTTTGTAAATATTTGAACTTTAAATGCTTATAAATAAAAACTATGACTAAGGATTTTTAATTTTTTTCATCTGCCTTTGAAACAATAACCTAGGAGCCTTCTATTAAATTTTCAATCTTTTTTACTCAACAGATAAAATTTTATTGATATTTATAGAAAAAAAAACTAAAAAAAATGAAAATTGACAATGTCCGTAAACAGCTCAAAATAAGTCAAAATATTTGGAAAATGTTATGGTGTATAGGAAATGCAATTATAAACATTCAGCCAAAATTGCATGTCCTTACGTTCATTTGTTTTAAAGTTACACCAAAACCAAAATCGATGTTCTCAAAAACAAAATTTGTGTGAAAATTCCCGTTTTTCCTTAATTTTTCTTTTGTTTTTCACGTCGCTTTTGAAAACTACTGTAAATTTTTACTTTTGACCCCCCAAAGTACCTAGATTCACTTTCCTATCAGAAAAGTTACTGTTGAAGAAAATCCAAGCACTTTTACTGTCCTAAAAGGTGATGACATACACAAAAAAAAAAACACACACATCATTGTAAAATCAATACATTCATCGCTTCGCTCAGAATCAAAAAATTAAGGAAAAACGGGAATTTTTACGCAAAATCGATATTTGTTTTTGGTCAAACACAAAAACAAATGACCGTATATGAAATACAAGAAATTTCTATTGAATGTTTATAATAGCATTTTCTATATACCATACAATTTTCAAAATAGTTTGACTCGTTTTGAGCTGTTTACGGAAATTTTAAGTTTATTTAGTTGTTTGTTCTGTAAACGTCAATACAATTTTTTCGTTGGATCAAAAAGCTTTGAAATTTAATACATGGCTCCTGATATATTGTTAAAATAGTAGTTGAACAGAATTAAAAATACATAACAATTTTTTATAAAGGCATTTAAAGTTCAAATTTTGACAACATTTATCAAATTTAAAATTTAATAATTATTTTGTAGTTAAAAATGGATAAAATGTTCAACTTTTATAGTTAAGGATTGAAAATTTAAATTGTAGAAAATTTGAAAAACTAACCCTTAAGTGGATACATAATATAATATAATGTAATATACTAATATTGGATAAAATATATAGGTAGTATTTATTTTTTTTCTACAATGTTCAAATTGCCATAGGCTGTAACTGTATTTTCTTATCAATCTTATTAATTATCACTTATCACAATAACTCATTATCTCATTTTAAAAAAGTCCAAAATTTGATTTAATACCATACACCTTACATAATATACTTAACACTTTATTCTTATCTGTGGACTATGACTTAGCAGTTGGCCTGCTGCTTGGCTGGTTAGGGAAATAGTCGTTTGTGTAAGGATTTAATGTATATTCTACACTTTCACCGGTATTTAAAATTGATTTAGTATTTTACTTCTTTGTGTTTAGTTACTTTTATGTTTCTATGTTAAAATATGATTTTGTAAATTTTATTTGAACCTATATAAAATTTGGAACATAATGAGCAAAAGAAAAGCTCCAAGTGATTCCACAAATCCAAATCACGATTTTTGTGAATTTTTGATTGGTTAGTAGCTCACACCTTACCTAAAAGGCAGAGGTCAACCTAACTTTGTTTTAATTACAAAGTTTAAATTAAATTAAATTTTAATAAAGTTATTTTTAATATTCCATTTGTTTAGAATTGGCTGATTATGAGAAAAATGTTGCACGTAATATATATAAGGGCAATGCTTACAGAAAAGCAGCGAGTGCATTAGCTAAGCACGGTAAACGTATTAAGTCTGGTGAGGAAGCACAAAAACTAGATGGAATTGGTGATAAAATATCCAAAAAAATTGATGAGTTTTTAGAAACTGGAAAATTGAAAAAACTGGATAATGTATATTTTATATTTAATTTTATTAAGTATTTAATGTATTAATAATATATTAAAACTAGCTGAATTTACACTTTTTATCAATTTTTATATTATCTCTTCAGAGGTTGCTTTTTGATGATTACTTTTACTAATTATTATTGTTAATTTAATTTATTAAAAATAGTTGTTACCGTTAACTATAGATATAATTACTGTTTTGTATTATTAAATTACAGATAAGAAGTGATGACGCTTCAGTTTCTATTAAAGAATTAACAAGAGTTAGTGGTATTGGACCAGCTAAAGCAAAAGAACTATATGATTCAGGTGTTAAAAATATTGACATTCTATTAAAAAATCAAGATAAACTAAATCATCATCAAATTTTAGGACTAAAGTATATTAATTTTAATAATTATTTGCTCTTAAACGATTATAATAATTTATCAATTCATTTAGGTATTTAAATGACTTTGAAGAAAAAATACCAAGAAATGAAGTTATTGAAGTAGAACAAATTATCAAGAAAACATTACATAATTTGGATCCTAAATACAAGGTTACTATTTGTGGCAGTTATAGGTTAGTTATTAAAATTACAAAAACTATGGGGTTTGACTATATGTATGAAATATACATTTTATATTTTTTAAATTTTAGACGAGGTAAAGAGTTCAGTGGAGATATTGATACATTGATTTCTCATCCATTGTTTATGTCTCATGGTCTTAAGAAAAAAAGTGACAAATTGCAAGTGGTTGTGGATATTCTGAAAAAAAAAAACCTCATCACTGAAACTATATCGTTGGGGGAAGCAAAGTTCATGGTAATTATTTAATTACTATTTATTTAATAATATTAATAAATAATAATCAATATTTTTTAATAACATATGTATGTTAAAATTATACTTTAATTAATTATTAATTATTAATAGCATAAAATTAGTTTTTAACAACAGATAGGTACTTCAAACATATTTGAATAATGAAAAGTTAGTTATTGATAAAATTAATGTTTCCATTTTTGATTTGTATTAAATTAAAATAAATTTTTTTATGCGAATTATTATATTTATTTAATGGTTTTTATTTAAATTAGGGTGTATGCAAAGTGAATCGTATATCAAGGAGATTAGACATTCGCCTAAATCCATATGATCAGTTTTATTGTGCTGTTCTTTATTTTACTGGGAGTGATTTATTTAATAAGCAAATGAGAGAGCATGCTATAAACCAAGGTTTTACACTTAATGAATATACTTTGCGGCCAATGGGTTCTACAGGTAAAATGTTGTATGAAATTACTAATTAACCATTAAATATAAGCTACTATGTCAATCAACAATTGTATTTATGTGTTTTGTCATTATATCAGGTATACCAGGTGAACCTGTGGAGATAAACAGCGAAAAAGATATTTTTGATTATATAGATTATCCTTACAAAAAGCCAGAAGAGCGCAATATATAGTTTTATGTACCTAATATAATATTATTCTATTTATCAAACTTAGATAAATATTTTATCGTTTATTTAATTTTTTGTAGGTTTATACTGTATAGGTATTATTGTATTAAGTTATAATAATTATGTTTTTTCAAATAAAAATATTCAAAATGTAATCAAGTTACATAAGAGTTCTTTGAAAAATATTTCACATTAACTATTTTTATTTCTTATTATAGTATTATACCTATGGTTTGTTTTTTAATTGTAAAATTAAATTACATTTTTAGGATAAGTGTTTTGATGAACTGTATAATGTACATGAATATTTTATGCAGGCTTGTATTTAGGGAGGGCAGGGTGGGCCATTGCCCCTCCTGGTGGAACTTGGGGTACTAAATTTTCATGAACTTTTTTATTATTAAGACAACATAGTTATAACTTTGAAATTATGTAAAATGTTTTTTTCTTAATGTATTGTGAATTGGTAGAAATTTCTCCAAAGTTTATTTTAGGATGATATTCTATCAAATCTATTTTTATACTGACTAATTTTTTTTCAAAATCTAGCCACATTTATGAGTTATAAATTATGACCCAAAATAATAGGTACCTTACATTTTAAGAAATAACTTTTTTGGGGCGCGGAAAAATATGTTTGCCCCGGGGCGGAAAATGTTCAAATACAGCCATGATTTTATGTTAATGATTGTAATATTATTATTTATTAATATTTACTGTAGACACATAATTATGGTTATGAAATTGAGTTCCCAAGTTTAGTTAATCATTATTTCTTCATTAATTCCATTACATTGTTATGTGTATATTTAGCATATATTATGTTGTATTATATTGTTTAGAACAATTGATCAAAATGTATCAATGTTATTGGGCGTTGCCCGTTAAAAATTAAAAAATAAATAAATAAATGGCATTAACATTGAACACTGATCAATGATAATCTACAAATATAATTATTCTTACTTGGTAGGAGATGTTTTGATGATTTTCAATGGATGCCTTTTCATATTTTTATCAAACAGAGACTGCAAACAAAATTTATTTTGTAGCAACTTACTCAATTTGTACGTGATGGCTACAATAATTGCTGTAATTTTAAAAAAAAAATTAATATTTTTCTAGTTTCTACATAGCCTTAAGACAAAAATTCAATTATATTATCTTATATAATTAAAATCCATTATATTTTAATAGAAAACTATATAACTTACTCACTATATAACATGACATCACTTGATGATGTGATCTATACATATAAAATAAGGTTATAATATATAAATTAATTTATTCACAGTAATATCATCAAATATACTAAGTATTATCATAGGTTGACTGACTGTCTTCACTCAGAATCGTCTTTCTTATGTAATAATATTATATCATTGAATTCAGTTTATTTCAATAAATAAATTTTACTAATAAAGAACAATTACATTTTACACAAATTATCTCACAAAAACAATATCAAAATAGCCCTATACAGCCTCTCTGTGCACTATAGCTACTTAGTCTATGGTGAGTACAAATATGGTGGCTTATGTGTTACTAGTTACTACTATACCTAGTATGGATTGTGTATAATCCAGCTCTGATTCTGTCCACAGACCAGGTATTTGTGTCAGGGTTGTATTGTTCCATGGATTTCAAATCTTTATAACTATCATTTAGCAAGCCATTAAATGCAACTATATCTAAATTGAAAATGTAATGTTAAATTCAATATATTAAAAAAAAAATCTTAAAATAATTTTGAATTATAAACAAGTATAGTAGGTACCTGCAATTTTCCGAGTGTAGTTCATAGGTGCAGCACTTGTCCATTGTAGTGTACTAGATGTATACGCCTCAACACTATTATGTGTAATTGTACTATTAAAGCCACCTACAGCATACATTATTACATTATTTAACACTGTTACACCAGCTCCTGCACGAAGTTCAGTCATTTCTGCAGCTAGGCACCATAAACCCAAATTGGGGTTATAACACTCCACTGAATTGAAGAACTGGTCAGCATTATAACCTCCTACATAAACAATTAAATTATTACAACTTGCGGAATAAAATCCCTTGACCTAAAAATCTACAGGGATATAATATTATTGCATAGAATTTGTTTGAGAAATACTACTTGTCCAAAAATATAGATACACGTTTTATTGCGGCCTTGGATTTTTCATATTATGTAGATCCGGGGCCAGATTGGTTAACAAAGCTTCAGAGAAAATCCGAGAGAATCAAGAGAAGCCCTATATTAGTAAGAAAAGTTATATTCATTTTTCCAAAACTTTGGGTTTTGAGACTAATTGGGTTTATCAAACAACTGGTTCATTTATCAGTGGAAGTAATTGGACACATATTTATGAAATGTGGAATAATTAATATAAAATATTGTTATTCTGAGTGGAGCAATGAATATTCCTATTAGTTTGACAATGATGTGTGTGCTTTTCTTTTTCATTATTTTATTATATCCAAATAATATTAATTCAATTTACTGGCTACCGTATTAATTAGTAATAATATAAATATATAATATGAAACAATAAATATCCTTGGCTGATGGGTTGTCTATACTCAGAATTGTTTTTTGTATACAATGATATTTTATCATCGAATTCAAATTTAATACCATCCATTAAATAACCCACTTGTAACCTACTGTACAGCAGAGTGACATCCACATACCTGTTTTTTGATTACAAATATACATTATTATTAATAAATATATCAAATTAAATATTATTGAAGTTCAAAAATTGATAGAAATTAAAAATCAAGCTAAAGAATGAAAGAATCAATTTTAGTTTGCGTACTTTTTCCTCAGATATAACATTAAGCGCATCCCTAGATATGAATTTAATAATTTGATCGAATGATGAGTTAAGGAATTCTTCAGCATCAACCACTTCTCTAAGAATCAAAATATAACAATAATTATTACAACTTTCATATAGAATCATAATAAGAAATATTTCATACGAAGTGTTGTAGAATGTATAATTCTGAACTTTTTAACTATTTTATACAGCTATGTATTCCAGCTAACTCATTAATTCCAAGGCAATTTGAGACTTGCAGCTGTTTATGGAAAAAATCACAACATGCCTCGTTTACATCGTATATTTGTAAAATATTAGATGTTTGTAACAATTCCTAGAGAAATAAACAATAAACAAATTAAAAAATGTTGTTGACTATAAGAAAATCAAACTTTATCCATTATTATATACTTTAACATTGTTTTCAGTCACAATGATTTCCCTGCCATATATGTATGGTCTAATATGAGCTGTTAACTGATAGTACTTAACCACAACATTTTCAAAACTTTTTTTCAAGGATGGTTTGTGAACTCTGTGTGGAAATAATTACTAGCGGATGCTAAAACCACTTTATGCCCTGGTATAAATATGCCATCATGTGTTAGTGTGTTACTATATTTACATCACAATAAACCTTGTATCTAAAAACAAAAATATATTATTAATATTTATCTAGCAGTTAAAATCACCTAATACTTATAACAGTTATCTACACCGTGTAGATAACCGTGCTACTTACTTGCATCATAGATAATATAAGACCTTCTTATATTATCTATGACTTGCATGAGGATTGTAATACATCAAGTATGTCCAAATGAGACTATTTTTTATACTTATATTTGCTGGCTTACATACGCTGAAAATTGGTATTTGCTATATACATTTTGCGTTGTAAATTGCATATTAATTCCAGGGCTTGGTGGGGGGGTAATACAACAACAAAATATGTACAAATAATAATTTAAAAAATAATGGATTCTAAATATTATGGAAACACGTGTATTTCTGTCATCATTAGTAGTCTACTTAAGTCAGTGACAGTAATGTCGTAATGGTATTAAAAACCGCAACGGTGAACGGAATGTTATGTCTCGACGGCTCGTTGAGGTAACAGGAAACGTACAACGGTTAAGACTTACAAAAACGATGAAGTGAGAGTGTGAGATACTGTTATACAATGTACAAAAAGTCTCGGTTGGCTTCAAGTCCTATGCAGAAAGGGCCGGGCATGACTAAATAAACTAGTTAACTCAGTATCATGATTCATCATCATGATATTATAATAAACGCATAGACATATAAATGTCTATATATGTCTATGAATAAACGTCGTTTTTTAATTTCTCATTATTATGATAATGTTACCTAAACCGATGGAAAATGGCGAAAGACCGTCGCCATATTTGCACGACATAATACAAAAATTGGTTCATTGCACAGATTTCTATACAAGGTGTATTAATATTTAATAGACCATCTTTTCAAATAATTCTTGAGATTTCTTGTACCACATGTGTACCACCATGCAGGAGTCAGGAGTGTCCTGAGACGACTGTCGATTCAAACTTCTGTTGTTTCAAATGAGGACCCCATTTTTTTACTGTAAATAATTTAGTGAATAATTTTTCAAAAAATGTTATATTGATGCACCTGCAGGCATCTCATTAAATATTCGAATAAAATATTTTTATTTATTTATTATTGAATACGGGACGTGCCCAATTACAATGTATAGTATACATACTGGATAATAATCATTAAAATGGTTTTACAAAAATATTAAGTAGATATATTTATAATATAATGTAATACTTGGACCATTAAATCATTTTTACAAATTACATTAATGTTGATGGATATGTTGATTAAAATGTTCAAATCACCATAGCCTCCATAGGCTCCATTGGCTGCAAGGTGTATCGATACAATCAACATACAATCAATGAATCAATACTCCTAGCTTCTATAATACACAATGTGTTTCATTGCCATCACGCGCGGTCTTAGAAGATAATAATAATATCTTCTAGACCGTGATTGCCATCATACCTAGTTTATTATATCAGTAACAGTTAACACCATGTTTAATAATTTATTCAGGTTACAAGACTCATCATATTTTAAATTAAAATACAAATGTGTCCCTGCTATAATAAATTGGATTCTTCATTTATTAGAAAGATTGGATGGACTTGGCTGTTAAAAAATAATTCATAATTGCAATAAACATTAATGAAACCACTGGGAGTTCACCGAACAGGATTATTCGTAAGTTATATTACATTTAAATAAATGAAATATTGAAATTGAACATTTGAAATATTTTGAATAGGTATTTTATTTATTGTGAAATACTGGAATACTATTTAAAGGTGGTTTGGCGCGCACTTGGCACACCGTCAATATAAAAGAACCGTGGTTGTGGTTAATGTACGACCAAGTGAAATATCATTATCTGACAATATTAAGACACAAAATTTGATAAGATATTGTTTTTAATAAAAGAACATTGTTATTCACTGATTCCGGATTCGTAATATTATTATGTTAATGTTAAAATATGTTAATCTGTTAATTGTAAACAAATTTATAGGAGTTGTAACATTTTTTTCACATAAAGTTTTTCAGTAAAATATACGTATGTTTAGAGCTGAACCAGACAAGTATTTATTGTTTGCATGATACCTTGATAGTAAATTCAATGTTATAGTGTTGATACCAATTTTTTTAATTAAAACATTTTAAATTTAAACATTTTTATTTTACAATGGGGAAAAAGCAAGTTGCTCAGAGGGTCAAAAATAATTACAAAGTAAGTTGGTTTGTTGTTGATTTGATATTGTGAAATTGTTATTGAAAATTAATGTTTACATTCTAGCCATCAAGCAGTGCAAGGGCTCAGTTATTGTTGAGTACTAGTAGTACTACTGATACATATGGGGTGATTCCGGATAAGCTTAAATTTCCCTTTGCTGACATTTTGGATTGCAATGTTAGCCCGGATTTTCAAGTGGTTTTGAAAAAAATGAACAAAAAAGATTCTACCACTAAACTCAAAGTATGTAAATATGTAATGATATACCTATGACCAATAACTAAATACAGGTCAAACAAATTTGGTGACGTTTAATATGTGTTGTGTAGGCCTTAAAAGAATTTGCTATGTTGTGTGATTCTAAAGATGAAGATACTGTCAGAGAAGTTTCAGCACCATGGATCGCTCAATATGTAAATTTATGTAAGGATAATGAACCACGTATACGCGAAGGTACCCAGAAAGCTCTGCGATCCTACTTAAATCGTGTACAACGAAATGTAGCACCATTTTTAAAGAGGTTTTTTGCCCATTGGTTTGTGGCTCAGTATGACACTCATCCACCAACTGCATCTGTTGCATCATCCACATTCGAGGTTTGTACATCTATATCTGTATGGATTTAAATTTGACTTTATGTTAAACTTTAAAATTTAGAATACTTTCCCTCCAAATAAAAGAGTTGAAGTAATTGTATTTTGTCAAAAAGAAATATTTAATTATTTAATTGAGAACATAACCAATCCATCATTATTAAATACTAAGTAAGTTTTTATAAACTAATGTATATATTATAAACCTTTATACTCATGTTTTTTAATTAATTTATAGAGTCGATTCAGATGAAATAAGGGAAATGCAAATTAGAACTGCTACTAGTTGTTTGTATGCAACAGCAACATTTTTGAATTCGCTTCCTGCTGAACATATTGAAAATATTGAAAGCGATTTGAAATCATTGTTGCTTTCTAACTCTACCTACTGGAAGTTAAATAAACATCCAACACCAAGTGTATGATATTTATATTAATTATTTCTATGATAGTTTTATTTACTTGACAATTGTTTTTCAATATTTATCTACAGGTTCGACAAGCTTGGTATACTCTATTGCATTCTATATTATTGAAATTACAAAAATTTTTAGAAGGTGAATGTAAAAAAGTGGCTTTTGCTGTGTTCGATAATATTGATGAAGATAATGTTACTGTGTCAAATGTCATTTGGAAAAGCATTATAATTGTCTTATCAAAACCTGAGGTAAAACTTATATTACTAATATTATATTGTATGAACTAAATTATTATTAATATTATTTTTTGTATAGTTAAACTACTTTTGGTCACAATCAAATGCTGAAAAAATTTTCCTTCCTAAACTATGGAAACTTTTATCTTGCTCAAAAGGATGCTTTTCGTCTGCATATGAAAATTTATTAGAATTATGTGAAAATAGTCCAGTCATGAATACTATAACAACCACTGAATTTTATTTGAAGTGTATTACTTCAATTAAACAAGGGTATAAAACAACAATAATTGTTATAATTGTATCATTACATTGATTTATGTTTTAGGTTAGAAAAAATATCTAACCGCTTTGACCGTACAAATTTTGTTTCTGGTATTGAAACTCTTTTTGATTTTGTCACATACATTCTGAGAAATAATGGTGAAGATGAATTTTGTAGTAACACAGTAATATATGAAGTATGCACTTTATTATAATATTTTAGTTATTATTACACTAATATAATTCACTTTCAACAGGTTTCAACTTTGGTTAAGTTTAGTCTTACTGGAAAATTAGCAAAAATGATGTCACCGCCAGTTATATCTCATTTGGCAGTATTTCTAGAATTTTTGACTAATAACAATAGATTACACAGTTTAAAAACCACAATATGGAATAATTTAAATACTCTTTTGATTGGAAGTGGTCTTGATGAAGAAATTATTTTTGACAACATACTAAGTCAGCTGCAAGTACATTTAATCGTGTTGAATCATTTAAGAAATCCTGTAGTTAAGAAAAAAAAAAATTTGAGAGTTACATTTGAAGAATCTGGAGAAGTGTTTCTTCCTTCAAAACCATTATTCAATGATGACTATCAAAATGATTTGGGAAATTTTGTTAATGTGGTTTTACAGTTCTATTTAGATAGAACTTCCTACCCAGAAGTTGGACATATGTATGCCAACCATGTTTGTCAAGTAATATTAGCATTTAAAAATTATGGCGTTTATCAAAAATTATCCCAAACATTACCTGGCACAAACGACAACACATCATCATCGTTCAGGCTGTATGAAAGATATGTCAAAACGTGGATTAGTGATAATAAAGTTTTGACTTATAATTCAATATCAGTAATTATAGGGTTATTGGAAACCATTGATAACGAGAATGAACGAATTAGTATGATTGATGACTTAAATTTGGTATTATTTTATTATTATTTAATATTATCTAATAAGATAATTTAAACATTATTCATCATTTTTTTTTTTTTTGGTAAGTTTGGATCAGATGTTGTGCTTAAAGAAATAATGAAGTACATTAGTGAAGGAAATATTTTACCTGTGGTGATTTGCGATTGGTTGGAGGCAATTCCGATGCAAGATGAGTTTAAAAAATTCATATCCTTCGATGTAGACCTAAATAAATCTCATCTCCTAACAAATTGCTTAAAACTTAAAGGTGATTGTTTTAATCTTGAGCATAACATGGACTTTAAAATAATTTTGATTGTTTTATTTTTAGATAATACTGTATGTGAGAAATGGACAAAAGTACTTTTGGAAACTGTACATACTAACCCTATCTCTCCGTTAGTTATTATGTTAAGACAAATATTTGAAAAAAATTTAAATGACCAGTCATTTGTCAATTCCCACCTTGATCTCATTTTCAACACAATGGAATGCTTAATCCATAAATATTTAGAAAAATCACAAGACGGTGAATGTAGATACCAAGAAGAGCTCAGTCTAACTTGGAAACTCTTGTTGAATAATATGATAGATGCACACGACAATGAAGTTATAAAGAGGTGTAGTTTGGTTGTTACAAATTACTTAAAAACTATGGGTGTTGATATAGAACATGTAGAAAGTACTGTAGATCAATTTATTGAAGATTTCTTATCTTGTACTAAACAAAATACCTTGCCAATTAAATTTTTGTATGAGTTGATAAAATGTGCAAATAGTGTTGATCACTCGAAAGCAATTAAATGTTGCGAATTGGCATCGTATATTAATGGATCATTATTTTACACCGGAAATGTTGGGAATTACATAGATACAAGCGATGAGTGCTTTGGAACTGTGTATGCATTATATTCTCAAATGTATGTTTTCACAAAACAGATTTTAAAATTTTTCAATGAATCTGAACTACCCAATCATTTGGACAGTGTTGATGAAGAATTTGTCAATATCATGGCTGATATAATTTGCAACGTAAATGTGGTTGCACACCTACAAAAATATTTTTCAAATGTGAGTTTATATTATTAAAAATAGTTAACCAATATAATTATGTATTTTATTGTGTCTTAAATACATTTTTTGATTTTAATTTTAATTCAGAGAAAATATTGTTGTAAAATCAAGAGTACTATTTTTGAGGATACTAAAACTAATGTTGGTGTACTCATTCAATCGCAACCAAAGAATGTTGCTCATGCTATCATAAATAAAATTATGGAAAAGTATGTGAATTGTTTTTATCACTTGTCATGTTCTAAATAGTAAGTGTACATATTTTTTTTTTTTATTATAGAACAATTAATGATGGCCCATATTGGTGTAAGTCGTTGGAATTTGTATTGGATATGTTGTCATTGCCAAATGAAGAATTGATTAATCTGTATAATTCTGAAATGTCAAAACATAGTGACAGTCCAAATTGTATACACATTATTCAGGTGACAATAATTCATTAGTTTTTGTTCTTTTATTCAAACTTAAAACATTCAATAGATTTTTGTTTGATGTTCAGTTAATCTGTAACTTCAACATCATCCTTATAATGATTATTAACACATTGACTGCATACTGACACAAATTGGCATCATGAGGATCAATCAGCAACACATTTGATATCCGATATGTATTTAAAGTAAATGGTTTATTATTCCCTACGCGTGACTAAATATTATTTTATTAAATAATGATATTATTAAGCGTTTTCTTAAACGCACGTATTTAAATATGATAACATACATCAATTGGACGTATGACCATTTAGGAGCAATTCCATTATTTTATTTTTATAAGATTGTTGATTTTTATTTTTATCATACGCATTGGGTGAAAACGGCAAAAAGACACACGCAGTCAATGTGTTGACATATGTTGCATATATGTATTTAGATTTAAATTTTTATTATATATCTATAAATGTATCATACTTTTCCTAATTATTTGGATGTTATCACCTCAAAAATAATACATTTGACATGATTACTCTAACATTTATATCACATAGATAAAAAATTCTCCTTCAAAGTCACTTAATGTGTTTTGATATGTCAACATTTTAATAAGTCAATTTTTTTTTTATCTTCAAATTACCAAGAGTAGGTGTGATAAAAAGTTGTTTAGACATTTTGTAGAGTTAAATAATTCAAAATTTAAAATCCAATACTATGTAAAAACTAAATTATTAAATAACATTTAACGGTATTCATGTGAACATTTGGTAATCAACTTATTTATTATTCATATTGTACAAACACTAGGACATTTAATAATTTTTTCTATATTAAAAAAATAAATGTTCTATACTTGAATATGATTTATAAACATTGTCTGTGCTTAACTTGTGTAGGTTTTTGTGAATTTTTGCGGCATGAGCAACTTGGAGTATGATCATCTTTCATTAGCAGATACAAGATGTGTGTGGAATGTGCACTTCAGAAAAACGACCAACAGTGATACGGTTTCTCAGATACAGAAGGTGTTAGACTCTGAAGAAAAATTGCTCACTAGTGACTCTGAGTAAGTTTTGCATCGCAGTTATTTGTGATAACTGATAAATTATGATCGTGTGTTTGTGTGTTTTAGGTGTTTGAAGGACGAAAAGACAATGATAGAAACCATACGTAACATTGAGTTTTTAAACTTGATCTTTCTCTACACAGATGATGCATCAATCATATTAAAATACAGCAAAACAATATTCAGTCGTTTAGAATCGGTAATGTTTATCCTAACCAATGTAGTAGATTTTGACTGCAAAACATATTTGCCCATTGGGATTGCTACTGCCTTGGTTGGTTCTTTATTTGTAAAACTGATGAAATTTTATCATGAAGAAATTTATAAACATGTACCGGAGAGCAACGAAAACCTGATAGTATTCAGATCAGATACAAAAGTTGTACGTGATTGCTTGGTGAAGATTTGGGTTGAGTTGTCAAAAAATTGTAATAGTTGTATTCATGAACTTGTATTAGAAGCTCTGAGCAATTCTATGAATTATTTAGAATTTGAGGAAATAGATCAAAAATATTGGTTTAGCCTTTGTTCAGACTTGATTAATTCAGACTGTTACCCAATTGAAATCACTGCATACAATATTTTAGACAGGTACATTGACAAAAAATAAAAACAGCAAACAAACATATTATTACCATTTCATTTTTGTATATATATTATTTTCTAATCCAACAGATTATGTGGGGTGCGCAAAGTTGACGTAGACACTGACTTTGAATCTGATCAAGTACCGTTTGAACTTTCCACGCTACCTTTGCAGAAACTTCAAGACCTGATCTGTACAATGTTAACGGAAATCAAGTATTTTATTTTCATTTTTTGTCAATTTATAGTCATGTTTTATATAATATTAAATTAAAATGTGTTTTTAGAATCGGAAATACATTTGAACCTAAATCTTTCACTGAGGATTTAAAAAATACTCGAGTTTATTTGTTGTTATGGAATGTTATATTTAAATTATGTTCAAAACTTGAGTCTCAAGAACGATATAAGTACATTTCTCATTTGAAGTAAGTCATGTTCTGACGTTCTGTGCATACAATGAACAGTTGATAACAGCAAACTGATACCCAAAATACTTATCACAAATCATTTTTAGCAATAACAACTCTATTTCGTTTTTAATGGAGAATTTGTTGAAGTTGATGCCACATTCTATCATTAAGACATATGCCAATAATGACGTCAATCCAATTATCAAAGAGTTGTTCAATTTGAGACCCAGTTGTTCACCGACGGACTATTGGAACAACAAAAAACTCTGGCATATGGTGTGCTGGACATATTACAATCTATTACACACATTGCCGGCAGTTGTACGCAAATGGTGGGTGGACAGTGAACATAAAGTGTCAACTTTGGTTGACAAACTAACAACCAAATACGTATCACAGAGTTTAATTGTTCAAGAGTTCCAAGACATCAAGCAAGCGAAAAAAATTGACAACATAGTGGTATATATTTGTAGTTGTAACCTCCCAATGTAGTTGCGATTATGGATTGACGTTAATTTTTAACCATGTTTCTTCAGGTGAATTTGTACGAAAACCGCGGTATACTCGTCGTTTCATACATGATCGAAGAAACGGCCGTGGACATCACCATACAGATGGCCAGTAATCATCCTTTGGGATTAATCAGAGTCAGCAGCGATAAGAGCATGATCAACATGTCTCAGTGGAAAGGATGGTTGAAACAATTGGCGCTTTTCTTTTCACATCAGAACGGCTCAATCATTGACGGTATATCTTTGTGGCAACTTAATATCACAAAGAAGTTTGATGGCGTCGAAGAGTGTTACATATGTTATTCTATACTTCACAACTCTAACTATCAGTTACCCAAGTCTGCCTGTCGTACGTGTCACAAAAAATTCCACAGCTCGTGTTTAGTGAGTATTTGGCAAATATTTAACATTATTCACATACATGATAATATGTTACATAATGTATTTAATAAGTTAGCTCATAGTTACCCAACATATAAACTTTTATTTTTATTTCCAAACTTGTAATTTAATATTTCTGATTGGTTTGTTTTTCAGTATAAATGGTTTGTTACAAGCAACAAATCCACGTGTCCTATTTGCCGTAATCTTTTTTAAGTGTAGACACTTATTGGTTTGATTGTTGAAAAAAATAAAAGCATGTTTTTTTTAAAAAAAGACTTATAATTATTAATACTGGAGAACCAGATCGTTGATCTGATTCACATGCGGTATTTGGGATTTGACCATTATTGATTTAAATAGTTTGTTGATGGATGTGTACATGAAATGGTTGGTTTGCAACATCGGGCGGCGGTAGCAATATAATCATTTTTGATTTTTAACAGTTTTGTTTAAACTGAAAGCTAACCGTCTACAATTTTACATTACTTCATACTTTGCATGTCACAATAGTTACCAGTAACATTAGAGTTTAATCATATTGCAACCCATGTTAGTTAAATGAATTTTAAAACTAAAATTTGAATTACTCGACACATAGATGTAAAGGTTCAACTAATTCTTGTCCATTAGCTTTAATGAATCAAGAAGTCCTTGCATAGTTACTACCGCCCCCGTTTCATTAATTATATAAGGAAAATTTTATTTCTGAGGTCAATAGCTGGCGGCACGTGGGTGATCTAAGTTAGTTAAAACTTTTTCCTAATAATTAATATTATAATGGTCTTTACTAGTTTTGATATTAAAATAATAAAATCCAAATAAAATATTTTATTTACAATTCCCACCCATTAATCAAAGGCCAGATGTCAAATTTTAATGCTTAGACATATTTTTGTCTTGTTGAATATGTGATTGAATTTTTTGAATAGGAACTAAAATACAAATAAAAATGTATTATTGAGCAAACAGAATAAAAATTTAAGTATATACTCTTTAGCAGTTAACAACTCAATATGCCTACAATCTAAATATTGCTTTTTTGTCCCTTTAATAAGTAAATGTCTTGATTAGTCTATTTATCACATATATATTTTTGGCATGGATCTATAAATGTATTTGAGCCAATTATATTCATGAACATACTTAACTTACTACAACTAGTCAAAAAACTAAACAGCCTGTGGCCTATATAATATGCAAAATGCCATAACCTTTTTGAATTCTTTTAAAACACTGTTCATAAATAATTTTTCTTCTCCTAAATCTTTGGGGAGTTGTGTTTTGTAAAGCTAATTAGAGTTAGCTGAATTTCTTACTTATATTTAAATATTAGGAAATTTAGATTCATGTACATTTATATTTTCTATTTATTTGCCAATTTTATTTGTTTATAATTTTGGATATACAAGTAAGATTTTAGATGACTAAATACTACTTTTAAATGAGTATATAATTAGATTTTAATATTTTGTATTAGTAGAGGTACAGATAATTTGTATTTATTTGAACAAATACTTATGTACAAAAGAAAAAATTATTTATAAAATGTAAATTATTATATTTTATTGAGTGTTTATACATTGTTGATAATATTTTTTTTGATATGGTATCTATCATGTGTGTTGTTAATATTGCAATAATTCATCAAAGAAAAAACAAAGATTTCCTAGTATTTATGAAGACTGTGTAGAATGAGTAGAATGATCAGGACCACGGTCTTAGAGCTTTTAAGACCGTGATCAGGAACCTAAAAATTATTAAATATGCCCATAGAGCAAGTTATAGCAATATACCAAATATGGGATAAACATTTTGATGTGCCATGTGGAAGAAGCTCAGGAATTGGTGGGAAATTAAAATGATGGTCGCTACCTATTTTGAATTTACTACGTAACATTATAAATATGTGTACCAAACTTGGTTTCTCATACAGATACAAGTATGGAATATATTGTTGAGTAAAACTGTTAATAAATGTTATATATGTAGTGTATACCTATAATATGTGTAAACATATAAGTATAGGTACATAATTATTCAAAAATATCGGAATATAAATCAGTTGCAAAAATCTGTGACCATGATGCAATGTAATTTGATTTGTGACCCAACTACCCAGGTATGACAAGGTTATAAGTCAATGCACGTAAATTATACACTACGTAAAACTGAAAATCTCCAAATCTCGCTGGATCATACGTCAATTCCGCAACAAAACTGGTCAAAATATCTGGGTATGCATCTCGATTCTCAACTTAACTGGAAGCATCACGTCCGCCAAAAAAAACTACAAATTCAAGGAAAAATGCGCAAGCTGTACTGGCTAGTTGGGAGTCGTTCCACACTAGACCTGACAAGCAAACGGCTCTTATATTTAGCTATTATCAAACCGATATGGACTTATGGCATACAACTGTGGGGTTGTGCTAGCAAATCCAACATCGAAGTAATTCAACGCTGTCAGAATATCGCCCTTCGTACCATTGTTGCGGCATACCGATACGACAGGAATGAAATCATCCATCGAGACTTGAATATATCATCCATCCAGGATGAAATCAAGAAGCTTGCCAACAAACATTCGAAAAAACTGGAGCTGCATCCCAATGCAAGTGCAAAACAACTTCTAGACAACTCACAAGACATTAGGCGCCTCAAACGCCTAAAACCATACGACTTAGTTAAGTGAATTAGGCTAAGGATAGGGGCTATCTCATTGGAGATACAACCCCAAACATGTTCATGTATAATATATATATTTAGGTAATTCATTATTATCGTAATACTATTACTTATAAAAATTATCATATTGTACTACACATAATGTATTGTATTTATAAAGACTTTCGGTCGTTTAAATAAAGATGCCACAGGCAGTAAAAAAAAAAAAAATTTTAAATTTAAAATTCAATATTGAATGTTATAACTTCAAATTGTTTAGAAGCTTAAAGTAGGTTAGGTACCTATTTATGTATTATATGTTAACTAAATTGACTTATTTATGTGTACGATTATAATAATTGTATTAACTTATAACATATCGTTCATAAGTCATATTATCTTGACTCACAAACTTATCCTAATTTATAAGTGGGGATTCCGATGTACTTTGCACATTGTTTTTCAGTTATATGACTCTCGTTGTATAACATACATGTATCATATATTTATTTTTTTGACAATTTTCAATTTAAAGTTAATTTTATAGTTTTTATGGAATTTACACAAAAATCCGTTTTGTTAAATTTAATTTTATGATTTTTACTTAAAACATTAACTTTAAAACTATCCAACAAGGTTTTTACCTAATCGAATATTATATTATATCGTACCTAATTTTAATTTTCTAACAGATGAGACATAAAAATTGAGATTATGAGTAATGCGAGCGATGGAAAATCAAACAAGAATAATTATTTTTTCAAATTAAAAGTGCTTGTTGAAGACTTGATAAATGATGTTGTGAAGTATTCTGATACTTTTTATTAGTTCAAAACTTGTCTAAAACAAAAAGAAAAGCTGGTAATTGTGTCGTTTTGCTGTACAGTAAGTTACAAGTGGGTCACTATAATTGATGATGTTAAATTTGAATTGAATGATATAATGTAAATATGTCATTGTATACGTAAAACTATTTTGAGCAGAGACAGTTAGTCAGCCTAGCATATTTTATATTATATTAAATATAAATTTTACATTGTTATTATTAATACGGTACCTAGGCGTTAAGTTGAAGTAGTATTATTTACATATTATCATATTTGTATATAATAATATACATTAGAAGTTTCAAGTACCAACGAATAATATTGTTATATTAACACACAACTAAAATTGTTATTTTTCATTCAAATATCTAATTTCGTTCAAATTTAACTTAAACATAAGTAACACTTTAATTATATATTTTTTTAGATTTTTTGGTTACAGTATGGACTACTTACTTGGAAGTGTAGAACTTAGTTTTAAATTTTCAATCCTAAGCTATACAAATTGAACATTTTATACATTTGTAATTGCAAATTAAAATTGCATTTTTTATTTTCATTTTGATAAATTTGAACTTTAAATGCTTCTAATAAAAAAAATCTTGTGTATTTTTATTATTTTTAAATTGATATTGTAACAATGTGTGAAGACCTTCTATTAATTTTTCAAGCTTTTTGACCCTGGGCAACAAATATAACATTTTATTGACATTTATAGAAAAAATACTTAAAAAATTGAATATGTTCGAAAACCGCTTAAAACGATTCAAAAGCCTTTGATAACTGTATGAAGTATAGAAAATGGTTAAGTAAACGTATAGTGTAAATTTAAAGTATCTGTAGTAGATACTATCGACGGTTATTTGTTTTTAAATAACAACAAAATAAGAAAATTGCTTCATAAGAGAATATTAAGAGTTTTTATTATTTTGTTAAATTAATTAAATTTAAACATTTTTTATTTTATTATTGAATGATAATAGAAATTGTTAACAAATATAAGTATATAAAAAAAAATATTTATTTTGGGCAATGTATGATCACTTTAATGTTCTTTAATGTTGCAATTTTGTTGTACATCTTTATCAAATTATTTTGTAAAATTTTTTTACTAACCTTCATATTGGTTAATTTTGATGCCATAATTCTAGAATCAGTATCTAGTCCACTTTGCTTAAAATAGTTTTTTTTTTAATAATTATTTAATGATAAAAATAAAAAATTTTCAGTCAAATAATTTAATAAAATCATAAAAATTATTAAAAGTAATTGACTAAGACGGAGACAACAAATGCATGGGTAGCGTGCTCTTAAGTTTATTCATTATTATTTCTATTTGTGCCAAGTTATACATTTTACAGAGGATATTAAGCTGTCTAGATTAAAAAAGATTTTGAAAAACTTACCGAAGAAAATAAAATGCTAAATGAGAGAAATACTGGGTATAAAATTCTATTTTTCTTCAAAAATAAAAGATTAAAATTGTTCGAAAACTTTGTGAATTAAGAGGAAGATTGATTTAGTACTATTTTATCAACAATATTCACACCTACTCAAATCCATGTACTATTGCATATTTGCATAAAAAAAAACAGTTCCCAAGTGGATTATTGAAATTATATGTTATGTTATCACTTTCATAGTATAAGCAATTATTTCTTATACTATGATTACTCTAAGAAGTATATCTCTAAGAAGTACCGTCGGTTACTGACGAACGCGGACCAATCACGGACATCTGGCACTGTTTGTGGGGGGTCTGAACGTTCCGGCGGTTCAGTATGCATGCGCGAAAGTGGTCAAACTAATATGGAATAGAGTTCTAGGTTAATATATGTGTGACACGGTCAATATGATGTTTAAGTGGGATTTATTTAATCCGGTTTATTCTAACAAATATTTTTTTATCGTGGTTTAATTATACGTTATCTGAGGAATTGATTTATATAGTTGGTTTAAATATTGGCTGATAGATTTAGTTATTGTTCCTATTTTAATAAAATTCCTTTTATGAGATGGTTTATTTAAAGAACACCCAAATTTACCCCTTGGTCGTGAATGTGTTAATGAAAAATTATGAAGAACCATTTAATAATACATAATTGTATAATTCATTATAAAATGATAGTTTCTTAGGTTTTACTATATTATTTATTCTAAAAATGACAATGAACAATATGAATAATGAATTACCTTAGTTTCACGACATTAGAACCATTAAATGTGACCAGTATCTAAACACCTACCTTTTTATTAAGTTTTACTTTTACAAAACAACACTTGAGTCGGACCATAGAGTAATACAGAGATGGCATTTAGGAATAAATTGAAGCGTCAAATGCCTATTAAAATAGTCAATAATAATATTAATAAATTAAGTTAAATGTAGAATTTAGTATTTGTGAAAACGCAGTTAAATTAATTTAAATTTACAGAAAAGTCAATAGTCTAATAAACAGAGTGATTTTGTAAGCATGACCACCCTATTTTTAAGCTTAAATTACGTATATATTCAAATTTTGTTTATTGGAATTTTTAAATACACTTAAGGTCCATATTTTCAAATTCTTGAGTTTATTTGTACCTCTCAAGGATGATCCTGTTACAATACAAACTTCTATTTTTCAAACAAGAATCCTGGGTTATCATTTTTAATTATTAATCAGTCATTTTTTTTGAGAATTTTGATGTATATTATTCACACATATTATAATAATATGTATTTAACATTTTAATCAATGCTCATTCAGTTACCCACCATATCAACTTTTATTCTTATTTCCAAACTTGTAATTTAATATTTTTGATTGATTTGTTTTTCAGTATGAATGGTTTTATTACAAGCAACATTTCCTAGAGGCTGTAATCATTTCTAAGCGTAATAACTTATTTGTTTGATTATTATCATAAAGATTGAAAAAAAAATAATAGCATGTTATGTATTTTTTTAAAAAATAGACTTAAATATAATTATGAACATATTACATAACTAAAATTATATATATAAAATAAAAAGTTGAAATAAATCAAATTATTGAACCAAGTACCATATACCTAGATATGCGATTTAAACAATTCATAAATTAATCTACATAATGGAGTGTTCCTTCTTTTGGAGGGGACGTGCCGGTGATAGTACCTTCTTGGGGGGAACTACCTTGCTGAATCCAATATGATGGTACTTGTTGCTGTGTTTGGTATGTAATAGTGGCCTGAGGTTGTTGTTGTTGTTGCTGCTGCTGTTGTTGTTGTTGCTGCTGTTGTTGTTGTTGTTGTTGTTGTTGTTGCTGCTGTTGCTGTTGTTGTTGTTGTTGTTGCTGCTGCTGGTGTTGTTGTTGTAAATCAGCAGCTTGAGCTGGAGTTAACGTCTGATTTCTCATTGGATCCGGCAATACTGTGAATGTTACAGACTGTGTTCGATTAGATTCCGATACTGGAGTACCAGATCGTTGATCTGGTTCATATCCACGGCCTGCATTAAAATAAAAGTATATTTATGAATGTTCAGTTTAGACATAAATAGTTAACAAATTAAAATATAATATAATGATACAATTAATAAAACTATGATTTTTAAACGTTCTTATTGATATTAAAGACTAAATAGAAAAATTTAAATCGCTTAATATTGAGTGGAATATTGTAAATGCATGCTTGACAATCAGTATTATATTTTAAATGTTGGTAAATACTAATAAGAGTCCTTGCCAGAGAACTTGGTGTGGCGGCACGATAACGCAAAGCTTGGTGTTCTCTGTATTTGGATATTATTACCGAATAACAAATAGTGACGTAAATTAGTAAATATAATTTTATATTAGTATATTCCATAGTTTTCGTATCACATTAATCTATTAATATTGACATTGTCAGTCGAGGTGGTTTATTTTTGTACATTTATGACATACGACTTAATGGAGAGTACCGCACCACGCGGCCAAAAGTCGAAACACACTGCGGCTAGTTTAGGCTACATCTACCGCCGCCATGCAAAGTTATCTGGCAATGACTGTAACTATAATTACCTGGATAAAACTGATATCGCTGTTGTTTATTTCTGTCAACTTGTTTATTTATGTCTTCTGAAAATTAATATAAAATTACTATCAAAATAATTTAGAAATAATTTGATAATATTTACCTTTAGCATTCATGTTAGAACATTCCTTGGAGCGCGAATCACCTGAAATTAGTATTTAATTATTAATTACAATTTATAATTTCAAACAAAAATTATAATTTAAAAAATAATTCTAGGTAAGTCCTGTAAAAATTATTAATGTTAATATTATTAGTTTTCCTTTTGAAATCTGAAAAATAACATGATTAGAATAAATGCAGCTACGCTGGAAAATATAAATTTTCAATGTATTATTTATCATTACAATAGTAAGTTAACCTGTAATGTTTGAGGCACCTGTTGCTAATTGATGCTGAAAATTAGTCTGCGGAGTACGTCTCCCAGTATTCGAAGTAGCTACCATACCATTAATTGTCAGTTGGCGTATTTGGTTGTCGTCATTACCATCATTACTGTTGAATAAATTTATATAAATTGCAATAAAAATTAGTTAAATAAAAAAATTAGTTAAAATTAATCTCCTCTTCTCCTGAAAAATAACATGATTAAAGAAACTCCTAAAAGAAAAAACTGTTAGTAGGTTATTCGCTGTTAAAAAAATAATTAAATTAATGTATTGCATATGTATGTGTACTTGCCCAGTAGCTGATGATGGTCCAGTTCGTATTATTTTGGCTCCAGTAATTCCTCCACCTTCCGATACAACCTGAAAACACTTTATGTATAGATTATTGACCTTTTTTGTTTCTACTTCAATTTAAATATCTAACCATTTCATAAGACCGTTTTAAGGGTTGATATTGAAATTGGTTGCTTTGTTGAAAATATTGAATGGACTGCTGCTGTCCTTGTTGTATCATGATTGGTTGATGGCTGTCGTCTTGTTTGTAGATGACTTGTTGTTTATCTGACATTTGTGTCTGAATCAGCTGATGTTGTGGTTTGTGTGATTGTTGTTGTTGCTGTTGTTGTGGAAGAGTCATTGTAACAATACCATTGCCTTGTGACTGTAGAATCTGATGAGATATTGGCAGTGACATTAACTGATTGCCACCAGGTGAAGCTGTTTGTTGTGTAAATGTCTTGCCCTGTTGTTGGAGTAACAGTTGTTGCGTAGATGCCTGACTGACTTGCGATTGTAAAAGGCCCGGCAAGTTCTGTATGATTTGTGGTTGAAGATTTTGGAACTGATTTAGTTGAGGCATCATCATTTGTATTTGAGCAGGTTGCCCTGGTGTCTGCTGTACAATTAATTGGCCATTGGGAATGTTTGCTGGGATCAATTGACCAGACTGTGTTTGTTGTAAATGAATAGTTTGCATAGCGGGCTGTTGGATTTCGGCCGGTGGAGGTTGTTGGTACTGCACAATCATGACTTGACCAGGTTGGCCAGACGGTTGCTGATATTGTGCCATTTGGTTACCAAGTATATAAGTGGTACCGATCAACCCGGAGTTGGACTGCTGGCTTAATTGGGTCACTTGACCAACATTGGGAGATTGAGCCATTTGGAATGCATTAGATTGCACTTGTGGTTGGTACGCTATAATTTGGCCATTAGAAGTTTGAATATACTAAAAAAAAATGATTTTGTTAGTTGATTTTGAAATAATTTAAAATAATTTAAATATTTACTTGTATAGGAAGTGCAGCTTGAGTCATAAATGCCTGCGTATGTGGAATAACACCATTAGCTAGTGTTGTAGGAGTAGTATGGGTAACAGAAGGTGTATGTTGAACATTTTCTAAACTTTTCTATAATATAAGAAAATAAACGTGAGTACATTAAGAGGAGAGGATGTCCATAGGCGGAAATCGGGGGACTAAACATCCCCAGAAGTTCAAAGTAAAGGTCTTAGCCCCCCTTGCCCACAACATTTTAAAGTGACTAAATAAAATAATTGATATAGTTGTAAAATTCATATTTAATAACTGAATTAAAAAATAAATAATAAAAAAATATTCTGCGATAAAAATTAAATTAAATTTATAAGATTTTACTAACTTATAAGTTATAATCATAACTTGGAACGATCATATTTATGTAGTATTAATAATAAGTAATAGCCGCATAGGTTGTGTTTGTACATTTTGTACGAGGCACCTCTTAGGCATTTGCCGACTTCATTTGAACCCTTAAATCTGCCATTAGTTATAATTCTAAATTAAAAATGAATAACTTAATAATTTCTGTTTAGAATGCTTCTAAAATGTTAAAGATAAGGTACATAATTTTTTTTATACTTAATTATGGTCAAATTGTTTGGTATGTCGAACTTTTTAAATTGTCTTGTTGAAATAAATAATTGCGAGCGGCTCTAGTACAATGGTACCTATAGGTGTAATGGGCATATAATGCTCAGCCCCCTAGTAATTTCAAAAAATTTCCGCTTATGAGGATGTCAGCACACTATTTGTTTTATCTCTGGCCCGCGCGCAGTATAGACAAAACACATTAATGCAGAATCATTTTCCCCATGTTTTTAAGTAATCTTAGAGTAAAATCACCCATTACAAAAAAGATAAAGAATAATATTTTGAGGGAATGACAAATAGATTTTATATTTTATTGTTATTTGACTTTAAAAATAAACAACAAAATGTTTTTAAATGATGTTTTTATTCCTGTCACTTATAAGTTGTTACCACTGGGTACCTTTCCCTTATTATCATATCATTCTTACTCGTCACTCATCAAACATATTTATTATACTAAGAACATGTATAGATTGTAGATTACTTCAATAAAAAAAAAAAATGATGTTTAAATTGTTTTGAAACAATATTTAGACAAATCGATATGACATTCCCTATCTTTTTTGTAATAAGTGATTTTCCTTTAAAATCACTTAAAAATATGGGAAAAATGATTCTGCGTAAATGCGTTTTGTTGCACGTGGGCCAGAGAGAGAAAACAAATAGTGCGCTGATATAATTTTAAATAATAATGAAGACTATTATTTTAATATAGAACATACAGTTTGTATTGCTTGCTGCTGAATTAGCTGCTGTTGCTGTGATTGAATTGTCGAATAGCTGACTGGCGTAACAGATAATGGAAGTTGGTGCTGTTGTTGCTGATTGACTACTTGTGTTTGTATTTGGGGCATAATTGATGCTTGATGCTGACCCAAAGAAGCTATATGGGTTGGCCCCTGTGCGTTTTGTGCTGACTGTTGTTGTTGTTGGTGACCTCCCATTACTGGTGGAGGAACAGCCATTAATTGAGGTACTGAATTATACAGTAACAACCATTTAAAAATACATTTTCTTTTTATAAATCTATTAGTTATAAGCTTATTGATAGAAATAAGTTTGAATAACAGTTTGTATAGATAATGGTTTTACTTATAATGGAGTTGTAAGATACAAAATGACTGATATGTTTATCACTCAATATGGAATTTAACATTTATATTTTATTTAAATAAAATAATTTCGATAAATCTTACCTGCTTGTTGTGTAAATAATGGCATTTGAACATTAGCAACAGATGTCTGCACCACTTGTGATCCGTCCTGTAATGTCATCATTCCAGTTTGTGCAGCAACTTGAACAGTCTGGTATTGAGCTGAAAATATATGCAAAAAAATAGACAATTGATTTTTAAACGGACCATTGAAATATAAAAGTAGATATTTACTTGGATTCATTTGTTGTATTTGACCATTATTGGTTTGAATAGTTTGTTGATGGATTACTTGTGGTTGTTGGATATGCACATTGGATGGTTGGTGTGTAACATTGGGCGGCGGTGCCACATGATTAGCCGCATAAGTAAGACTATATTCATTTTGAATAGTTTCAATTAAATTGAATGCTAATTGTCTACCATTTTGCAGTACTTCATTTTTTGCATGTCTATAATAGTAACAGTTATCATTAGAGTCAAACTGTAGCAACTCAGGTTAATAAATGATTAATTAAAACTAAAATTTAAATTACTCGACACATAGATGTAAAGGTTCAACTGATTCTTGTCCATTAGCTTCAATGAATCCAGAACCTCGTCCTCGCATGGTTACTACCGCCCCCGTTTCATTCATTATATAATGAAGATTAGCTCCGTTTAATCCTAATATTTTATTTCTGAGGTCAAAAGCTGGCGGCGCGTGGTCTAAGCCAATTAAGACTTTTTCCTAATAATATTATAATTTTCCTTACTAGTTTGGATATTTACATAATATAAAACTTAACTAAATATTTTACTTACTATTCCTGCCCCATTAATCAAAGGTCCAGATGTCAAATTTGGATGCTTAGACATATCTTTGTCTCGTTGAATGAGTGATTGAATTTTTTTAATAGCAACTAAAGTTAAAATAAAAATGAATTTTTTAGCAAACAGAATAAAATATAATTCTATAGTAATTCATGACTCAATATGCTCACGAGCTAAATTTGGTTCTTTCGGCCCTTTAATAAGTAAATGTAATGCTTTCTCTGTTGACGCTTGATTTTTTTCTTTAGGAGTCATGTACCTTCCTCTAGTAACGATCACCGTACCTGCACAATAACAATTAATTTAATTAAGACATTAAACTAATAAATGTCAAGCAGTCGCAAACAGGCTTGTGGTGATACGTTGAGATTTTGGTAAACAAATAATTCTAAAAACAAATCACCAGAAAATTCTTCTATGTCATTTTGTATGGACTTGCTGGTGAGTAGTATACGGTCGGTGTCGGCCAAGTCGTTGATTTCGAACTGGGTTTTGAGCTGTTGAGGTGGCGCACATTGGGCCTGTGCAAGACGCGACGACATATTTTGTAAAAACAGTTTCTTGGTTTTTCGACTACTATTAGACTAAGCCGGCACGAAAACTACTACACATACCTCCGGTTGGTCACCGACCCGTTTCGCAAGGGCTGATTCTACTCGGGTTGCCATCTCCACAGCCAGCTTGAGTTTGTTGGTCGGGATCGACATCATGTCGCAACAGATTGACAATATTTAGCCGGAATACGGTCCGACGACAGGACCGATTGTGTTCGGGGCGACGCCGATCATTTCCGCAGTTTTTAAAACCGTTACAAGCGAGAGAAAAATCGTGAGGAACCTAAAAAAATGTTATTAAACAATAAGATACCTACTTACAAAATTTTCGACAAAATATTTTATGTGTCGTTTTCAAATGCGATAACAAGAGACTGCAACAAGCCGAAAAGAAAAAAACATACAAGATAGAATCAAGGAATACTGATTTTCAAACGTTCCGTGTTTATACAATAGTAATGAAACAAACACGTCCGCCAGTGTTACCATTCCCACGGTATTTAAACTAAAATATTGTCCGGTGAAAGAACTGTTTCTCCGTTCCGTTTTGGCTCTATTAATTATTATTCTTTTTAAATTGATACGCTCAATTATTATAAATGTTCTAAACAGTTTATGAGTGGAATATCTCAATAAGGTTTTTACTTTTTTTTTTCACAATCAACATTCACAACAGTAAGTTCAAAGTTGTAGGAAATCTATAAGAAATTAAGGCATTTATTAAAAGTCGAAAAACCCAATAAAATAATATATTGATGTGTCACGGTCTCTCAGGATAGGTATTTGTGAATTGTGATACCGGACTTATGGAACATATTACATAGGAACTTACTACCTACAACTGTATGTCTAATTACCTACGTTTTTGTATTGTTCGCTCAATTTGACATAATATGCAAGACTCGAAACGCCGAAAAAAAAGTCTAAAATAATAGTATCTCTATAATTATTATAATAATGCAATTAACAATATAATATTTTAATCACACCTCTTTCTCATGAGTTATGACTTAAGAACCAAATATAGGATCATACCTCATAAGATACGGGTTATGATAGTTATTATGGTACGAGATAACAAATATATAAATTTATAATAAGTAATATTACCTATGCAAAAGGATTTTATACATTTTACACACTAAAATACAAAGTACAACTGTAAAAGTGTATAAGAATAAATTTTTGGTAAATGGTTCACCAAACTTTTTTTCCGGAACATTTTTTGCTAATTGGTACCCCCTGTAATAACGATATTAAATGGATGGTCGGTATTATAGTCGGTATACCTACTGGCTACTACCTACGTTGCATAAGGATAAGACTCAATAAGAGTATAATATAATATTATTATGTCATGTTACTCATCAATAGTATGACCCAGAATAGACCTACTGCAGATACCTAATGCTAAATGCCGTAATGGGTTTTAATGGGTTGAACCTAAGCCAGTGGCGTGGCGAACTTGAAATTGTTCAGAGGCAAGTCCAATATATCACCCAACCACTAACAGCCCGATAAAGGTATTTAATATCATATTTTAAAGTACTAGTTAATATACTTACTAGATAATTTTACCCATCCACCCGGCACCCACTCCACCTAACCTATAAAAACTTTAACGGCCGACAATCACCCCCTTCGTCACGCAACCGCACGGCCTACATCACCGTCCTGTGACAATCGCAGCTGTCGTCGTCGCCGTCGGATTTCGGGGGTAGTTTTTTCTCATAGTGCAATTTATTGCGATGTGTTATAATTTCACGTAATACATATACCTAAATGTTATAAAACAGGCTTGGCACAAAATTGTAATTTTAGACCGGGTGTAGCTCCACTACTCCAAGCTTTTATATAAGTAGGTAAATGTGTCACAGTTACTGTGATAGTGTGTTGTAGTCAATGCTCAATATTATATATTTTTTAAATGTACCTACCAAGGATGATATAGAAAATGTACATAGATATTAATATATTATATACTAGCTGATCCTCTATATGACTCAAACTTTGTTCAATTCGTTATTTAATATTCGGTGTACGGTGCTCAAAATTTATCTTAACTTTTCTGATGCCTGGAATAAAAATTCTGATTCGCAGCAGTATATTATCAGGTAGGCAATCTACCTGCGGTAGATCGCGGACCCGGTGCGGTTTGTACGTAAGTGTATGATTTAACTCTAAAGTATCAAAGTTATACCAAGTTTATTTTGATATAATACGGCGGATTAATGTAATCAATTAATACATAGTCCTAACCTAACCTAAACGTACTAAATTCCGACGAATAAAAACCAAATTTAACTCTTTTTAAATTAGCCTATATCTTCTTCACAGAGATCTGCACACAAACGTATATACTTTAATATAGCCATATAGGCTATAGCTGATCCTGCACACTTTGTGGCCCGTAAAAAATGACAACTCTTAAACAAATTGTGATTGTTCAACTCCTTTTTGGTGTAACTCACTGCAGTAAGTGCAACTCAGCCACCTTGGTAGGCAATGTGTGAAAATTTGATTTGATGCATGCTTGTACCTGATCTGCCCGATTAACCAATAGCAATTAATAATAAATAAATACTATTTCTATTAATTCTTTCTCCTATAACCAATAGCAATCATTTATAAACAAATATTTCTATCATAAAACTCAAAATCTCTGTTTGAGCACTTCTATTAATTGAATGTAGCGTGATTTTATATAGCCTATGACCTTCCTCAATGAATAGACTATCCAACAAAAAAATAATTTTTCAATTCGAACCAGTACCCCTCGAACCCCTTACAGCCCCTTTAAGCCCTTTTTTAGTAATAAAAAGTAGCCTATGTTTTTTCTCAGTGTCTAAACTATCTATGTACCAAATTTAATTTAAATCGGTTCTGTAGTTTCGGAGCCTATTCAATACAAACAATCAAATCTTTCCTCTTTATAATATTAGTATAGATATAGATTATAATAGTAGTATACTAATATATCTAAATATCTTTAACATTGTTCACTTTTCAGTAAAATTAATAAAACAATTACTTATTACTAAAAATATCTTAGTATGGTTGCATGGTCGTAATAAATCAACCTACAATTAAAATAATTCACAAAGTAGGTCATAATAGGTGGCAAATATTTGAGCTACTGAGTTATCATATAAGTTTTGATTTTTGAAACTGTTGATTTAGGTTTCATTTGGTATATCTTATAAAAATTATCTATAAGAATATACGACAATAACCTAGAATTATTTTTTTTATTGTATGTTGGTTTATTTTTAATTTATCATTGATAGGCACAATAGGTACATATTATAAATACACAATACGTACAATCATTATATTATTTGGAATTCAATAAATTAATAAATATAACAGTAAAATTAGGAACATCAAGAGTAAATAAAAATAATGACAATATTAAACAAAATGTAATAAAATGAAAATTAACTTTGAAAAAATCCATAAGGTTTAATTTTAAAATCCAATTCTTGTAAAACCATTTGGTAACGATTTGTTATTAATTGTTTAAATGCTCCATGACACGATTTAGAACAAAAATATTGGGCATTGAAATGCGTGTGTGATCTGAAAAAGAAACTTAAGAAACACAATATTGTTAATTATTAGGGCTTGGATTTTAAAGTATAATATATGCTTCCATTTTTTTAATCTAATTTTTATTCATAATTTCATAAATTAATTTCATGTCATTCTGATTCCAAATAAACCAATTTGTTTTTGTTTTTTTCGGCTTTTTTATGTAAATACTTTTTTGCCTTTTTTACTATTATTCTAGCTGTGGCATTTTAGTATGTTTATTATGCCATAGTAATAAAAAAAAATTGTGAAAATCCGGAATACGGATTAAATGGTCATTGGATTATTAATGTTTTCGTTTATCGGCTTGATTATTAAATGTATCAAACGTGATGTTATCGTCGATAGCTATATGCCTAGATCAACCTTCAAACAGCCTGAAAATCTAGAAAAATACGTGGTAGTTAATTCTTTTTTTAATTTCAATTAATTTTTTTCATTCAAATTTATACCTAGTTTAAGTAAATTTTTGGTCATGCTTTTTTAAAAACAATTTTATGCTGTTTTTGTTATTAATGGTGTTTTAAAATCTGAGCCCTATTAATTATATTATTATTAGGTACCTATATTTACTGTGGCCATAACCATACACTTACACTATACTACCTATTATAATATACAATAGTAAAAAAAAATGTTTAGCCTTATGTAAAGTTTTTTTTTATTTCTTCGTTTTTAGCAGAAACACAAATTATTGTTTGTAATGATTATAGGTATATCAAATATTAGAATCTAAAATTCATCAAAATTTCGAAAATGTTCAAACAATTTTTCAGTTAGAAATTTATAAAAGTTTTTCTTTTCATGGCTAACATTATAAATTTTGATAGAAGACTCCTCACAATTGGTCCTACCTTAAATAAAAAAAATAGTTTACTAGAAAGTAACATCCATTTCTTATAAGTGTTTAAATTTAAAATGTGTACAACATTGAATTTTAAATTTTCATGAGTAAATTACCGAATTTTCATCTATTCATTTTTGATATTTTGTTGTAATTTAAAAACAAATAATCCTAGATACTTGACATTTTTACAAAATGTTAAAACGATTTTGAATCTTTTTGAGCTATTTATAACTATGAGAAATTTTTAAAATATTTTTCAGTTAGAATTTCATAAAAGATTTTCTTTTCATAGCTAAGATTAAAAATGTTAATAAAAGATTTCACATAAGTTTTTCTACCTATAAAAAAAACGTACACTTAAACGGAACATTAATTTTTTAAGAGTGTTTGTACTTATAATTGTTACGATATTCGATATTCAGCTGTAAATTTAATTCCCATTAATCGATTTTTTAGATTTTGTTGTATTACCAAAATGAATAACCATAGACTATCTTGAAATGTTCACCAAATATTTATATTTGCATTTTATCGTAAATTCTAAAACATCGTAAATGCTTCTAAAAATATTGACTCTTTTTGAACTATTTATAGCTATGAGAAAATTTTTCAAATTTAATTCAAATACAACACATCCATTACAACGACATGCTCAACAACTACTGTACAGTAAAGTGGTACCTACTTGACCACATTTTTTTTTTATCTATTTATACTTCCAGGCTACTATTTTTATCACCTAAATAATATAATATACCTTATGTATTTATCAGGTATATTACTGTTGATTTACTTAAATATTAGTGTCCTTATGTGTTTACGGTGCATTTATAAGGAATGGTTATAGTAATTATAAAATTGAAGTATGGTATTTGGGGGTGTGGGGGCGTAGCCCCCACAGGTCTGTGTTTTCTACATAATTTGGCCTCTAGTTGTGCCTATGCTTACTAATATAATATATTTACTTAAAATACTTTATTAGGTAGCATATAAAATATTCATAGGTTATTATTTATATAATTATATTATATATATTAATACATATTATATAAATTGTCTTACTCATATTGTAATAAACACATATAGCTGAATGTGAACATCGGTCTCAAGCATTGCATACAGGAAGCAGCTGGACCGGACAACAATTGTTCGCACAAATGTTTGGGGACACTATCTTTGGCAAATGGCGTCTTCCAAACGTAGAGCGCCCTGAGTGCAAATTCTTTCAAAGTGGGGCAATGTGCATTTCCTTGGACACTGAACACTTCTTTGATTTTAGGTGATAAAATCAGATTGCGACCGTCGCACGTCAGTGTTATATTCGGCAACATGTGTGCTTCCAGAAATTGTTGTGTGCCGCAATGTTCTGCTCTGATATAATGGTAACATAATATATAAATGAGTATTAAAATATACCATTTCCTACATGTGTTAATTTAAAAAATAAATACTTAGTACGTATAGGTACATTTGATAGCGTATATACAATGTTATTATAGTGGGTAGTAGTGGGTGAAATTTCCAAAAGCACAGAGATATGGACTTTATTATCGGTGATATAAATAAGGTTTATCATCTGAAAGTCACTTATATAAAAGTTTTGTTTCCTTTTATTAAAATGTATATTTTATGGCATAATTATTTACGTATATTTATATAGATGTATAGGTACATTCTTTACGGATATTACTAATATATTATACTAGATTATAGACTATATTTATCAACATTTATAAATATTTAGTATTCAATATTCATAGAGTAACCTTCAGCGTATTTATTTCTACGTACCTATATCTACCCCAGTATAACTATTAACTCTTGTTCAACACCAACATTTGAATGAACCCTCTTCCATAAGAGTTTAGATTTTTTTTAATAGTTTACCATCATTATTCTTATTAATAATTTTATTCATAGCCTATATTGAGTAAGCGGAAGTGCTCAGCTTTCAAAACTATTCAAATCCCTCCCCCTTTATACGGTTTTTATGTTATTAATTGGCTCATTATTTATAGCATTTATTATAGGAATATTTTTGCAGTTTTGCACTAAAATTCAATCGAAATTTAACCTATACATTTTAGATTCTGAGCGGAGGGATGAATGTATTGATTTTACAATAATGTGTGTTTTTTTTTTTTATTTCTTTGTCTGTGTACACGATAAGTTGTTAAAATAATGCTTCAATTTTAAACTTAAGTATCTTGTTCGATGGAAAAGCAAATCTAGTTGGTGCTTCGGGAGTCGAAATTTCAAAAGTAGTTTCCAAAAGCGCTGGTTAAATTAGATATTTAAACGAAGAAGAACGATTTAGTTTTGTGTTAAATTTTAAAAATATTATCCATGGGTACTTGAAACTTCTAAAGTATATTATTATGTACAAATATGATAGTAAACAAAATACAAATAATAATAGTTCAACTTAATCGGCTATACCGTATTTAATAATAAAACTATAAATAGGTATGATATAAAATATATCATAGGCTGACAAGCCGTCTCCGCTCAGAATCGTTTTTCGTATACAAAATGTAAAATTATATTATATCATTCAATTCAAATTTAACACCATCCATCATAGTGACCAACTTGTAACCTACTGTTAAGCAGTGCGACACCCACTTACCCGTTTTTTATTTATATTATATTAGAATAATTAGTTCCTAATTCCTAAGGTATTTTATCTTATTATTTTTATTGTATATATACTATCTGTACTGTAGCCTAATTAATAGTTATGTATTAATTTAAACAAATAAAATTAAATATACTTAATAGTCGCCGGCACGTAATTTAAAATAGGATTATGGTCTATGTTGATATTGGCTTCCGGTCTGAAAGCTACCGCAGGCGCGTATATGAGCCTGTTGTGGGCCAGCGATAAGTATTCGATGTTCTTCAGGCGAATGAGATTGTCCGGCACGGAGATCAGCTTGTTTCCGTTCAATAATATTTCACCGTAATACAATCTGTCTGGGTAGACTTCCGGCAGAGTTTCGATTTCGTTGTGAGACAAGTCCAATAGCCACAGAGACGGCATGTTTAAAACGTCTACATATATAGGTTAAAGGTAAGCGTGACATTTTAACGTTAATATAACAATATTATATAAGTCAAGAGCACATTTTTTTCACTATAACAATTTAAATAGATAGGATGTTTATTAATATCACGTATAGACGTATAGTATTAAGTATTAATGTATTATGTTATTATACATATTTGTATTAACTATAATATATTAGATACTTATTTAGGATTTAGCTATTTAGTATCATTAGGCCTGCTGAGTAACAACATGCAATTTTCAAGTGTCCCTACATATTATGTGTTTAGCTCACAATTATACACAATTATACAGTAACGTACTTGACTTGCCTACTCTTGCTGAACGAAGAAGAATATTAAATTTAAAATTTATTCGCGGTCTAATAACTAACCAAATTGAATCTCTATTTTTGCTATCCCAAATAAATTTTAAAATCACATGGCAAACATTTCTTTTTCAAAAAACTTTTCATATTCCTAGAGCCAACACAAATTATTTACAAAATGAGCTGCTGAGACGTATTATGTCACTCGCCAACGAGAATCCCAATTTTGATGATGGTTTATTTTAAATTTTAATGTTATATTGTTTTAATATTAGTACTTTTGTAATACATTAAAATCTGTTTAAAATTTAAGACGTTTTCAATTAAGATGATTTCCCTCCAAATACGCTCATTTTTACGAGTTCCGTGTTTCTGACAACGTTCAACATAACCCGTATACCCAATACGATTTCACGCTTAATACGCTATTTTTGACTGGTCCCTAGGAGAGTGTCACTGTATATTTATATATAATGTACTTATAATGTATCCTACTACTATATTCATTGTTATTTTACTATTACTTTAATGTAAAAGGAGTTAACGCCAGTATATTTGTAATAAATAATAAATATATAAATAATTACTATAATATATAACGAGCAGTATGGAAAATTAATTGTCATGTAGGTATTTATGTATACATATACTATATAATATAGTATTCTTAACAATTATACATTGGGGGGGGGGGGGGGGGCAGATTTGGGTAGTAAGGACAAGCCCGGATTAAGGGGGGGGGGTCTAGGTGGGCCATGGCCTCGATAGTTAGAATTTATTTAGGGGTCTTAGATCTGTCCATTAATTTTTTCGTTATAGGCTATAACACTGCATAAATCACCTAAAAAAAAATCGATGATCATATAACGAGGAAAAAAGCTTGTAAATTATAATTTATAAATAAAGTAATACATATTTATTCATTATTTATTGCTATGTTCCTAATACCTATATATATTTATTATAACAGGTACCTATAATATTAAATAATATATACATTATTATTTTTTTTTTTCGTACAGGGCCTCATTTTAAACTATGGCCCCTGGGCCTCAAAATGTCTTAATCCGGGGTTGAATAAGGGTATGGCGTGTGTTTGAATTATACAATATGGTATAATATAGTATAGCAAATTTAACATTAAAATAAATATTTTTTTTTCGTATAAAATAAATAATGAATAATAAATAATGATAAGTATAGTCATTGGAATATGTGAATTTATTGTATTTGTTTAACTATTATTGCGTTCATATTATAAACACATCATATATTCGTTAGCACAAGATATAGTCTTTATTATAGAACAATATCGAGGTGATGAGTGATGACATATGGTTATTTAAAGTTTAAACATTGCGATGACAATAACAATAACATTATAATTAATAAATTTAGGTACCTATTAAATAAGAGGACATTGTACCCGCAATCCGCATTGCTAACTCCGTCTTACTAATACTAATGCATTACATAAAAAATTGTATGTTAAGAAGAATACATTTAAGAATCCCATAATCTGTTATGTGTATTTTTTAGTATATACCTGGTTAAAGTGAATTTACCTATATTATAAATTTTATTATAAAGATAAACATATTATCCAGAGCCCCATGTAGATTTTTTTGATATTAGATTCTGAGCGGAGCAATGGATGTATTTTATTGTATTGATTTTACAATGATGTGTGTTTTTTTATGTTTTAATTTATTTTTGTTTCTATTATCACCGTTTGGGGCAGTAAAATTGCTTCAATTTAATACCATCCATTATACAGTGACCCACTTGTAACCAACTGTACAGCGAGCACTTTCCCACCTTTTTTATGTTAAAATTGACAAACTGATAGAAGAAATGAAAAAACGAAAAAAAGCGTTATTTAAGACTAGACAAAAAATTAAATTTTAAAAGATGTTTAAAAGATGAAAAATAAAATAAAAAGTAAATATTAAATAATTTAGTTGAAGCCTATAAAACGTATATTTAAAAGCTTTCGATAAACTGGAATGTTTGTCAATAGACCAATATGATAACTAGTTTTCCAAAATATGTAAACATCGCTTCCAGAATATATTTATCGATTTTGGAAACATCATGCGAAGGCGAAAGATACTTTTGAGTTTTGTAGAGGGTTAAGAATTGATAGAGATCAACAATTGTCTATTGTACAAAATAAATTATCTTCAATACTGGTAACTACCTGCAATTGAACACGAATTGTTCTAAGAAATCAATATCAAAAAATAATTGAATCATTTGCAAACAAAAAATGTTGTAAAAAGTTTTAAGTAATATACTACATAATTGTTAATTATATTTTGTTTTATATTTAAATATTAGGAATTACCAGATTAGTATAATATAATTAGCATATAATACAAAATATAAATACCGTGATAGGTTTTATTTTATAACAAAAAAAATTCCTAGAGCCTACGACAATGTAATAAGCCTGTAAAATTACGTACTACGTTAGTATGGTTTTCAATATATTATTAAACACTACACGACACGATAGAGTAGAAGCTCGGCTTACAGGTGCGAAGACGTGAGGTAGTTGAATATTTTCAAATAGGTATCTATGTTTGGTTTATTATGGTTAACGTATATTATGTTCAACACTACGACGCACGATGGTTTCACGGAAGTTCATTACACGGTAACGATAGTGGTATACCTAATGGCAATTTACAGCTATAGGTATAATAATAACTATAAAATAGTAAGTTGAACATTTTTGTATTGCCTGTGCGTTCGAAATTATGAAAATAACATGTGCGTATCTATACCTCATCCAAATGATTTGATGATATTTTGACGGCCAAAGTTTAAATATAAATAGTAATTTTTACTCGTTTATGCGTTAAACTTTTGAAACTATATAAATAATTGTATTTAATTGTGAATTCAATTAAAATTTTTCGTTGCACGTTTTGTGACTTACCGCCAGGGACGTTTCTTATTCGATTGCGTGACAAGTTCAGCTGCGTCAGTCGCTTGAGCGCCGTCAGTGCGGAAGGTATGTCCGTTATGGAGTTGCGAGGCGCGCACAGCACTTCCAGTCCCTTCAACTCGCATAGTTCCGCAGGGAATGTCGACAGTTTGTTGTTGTCCATGTAGATGTGAGTCAATTTATTCAAGCTGTTAATCCATCCCGGCTGTACATATATTACGTTAAAAATCAAAACCGTATTTACACCAATCAGCTCGTCGGTTTCGACAATTTTAAGGCGACTTCTTTTAGTGACCTAAGCTGATGCTTAAAGAGCGGCAACATTTTTAACGTTATTATAATGATAACCAATAGATAGTACAAAACCAAATTGTGTTGTTTATTTATTACGATACGTATAAAAATATGAGGCCAAGTGGCGGCGAATTTATTACCGACGGGCGCGATTCGTATATTTTATAATATAGGTATTGTGTGCATATAACTATATAAGTCGTCGACTTACTAGTACTTCGATGAAGTTGTTTTTTATGTAGAGCTGATACACCACGTCCCTGTTCCGTTTCAAGTCTTCAGGAAACTCTAGGAGATTTCTGTCGTTCCAATGCAGGATATGACCGATGCCGAGCGTCATCGTTGTGATTTTGCGGAGCATGTCAAAAACAAATTTTTCGCAAGTATTTTTTGTTAAAGGTTTAGAATAGACACTATAAAGTAAAAATAATCATTGGCAGTAGCTCAAAAATCGCGTTTATAAGGTTAGTAGATCATATCATAATATTCGTTTGGTCGGACGGTTCTTTAACAACGGAGTAATAATAACTACCATAGAACACGATTTTCGTGTTGTTAGAAAATTACTACCCCAGATATACAGGTTGTTGAGGATAATTATAAACTATAATGTTAAGTACTCACGCGTTACTGAAATTGGTGTTAGACCAAATATTGATTTTAAAATCACGGTTTTGTGTTTTCAGCGAGTACATATTCATAATGTTTAGGGGTGACGTTTGAAATTAGGTACAACACAATAAGTAGTTTATTGAAATACTCTTCGGGTTAGGAACAATAACATAAATAGTAGGTATTATTTTATTTTCTGACAAAGTCTACGGCAGACAATCTGCATGCATATTAACAAGAATTTTTGATAAGGCCTTGTGTCAACGAACAAAGTGTTCGGAAATTCCATATTTGTGTTTTGATTTTTGAGTGGGAGATTAATGATTGGATTAAAGTTTTATATAGAATATTAATTATGATAAAATAATAATCATAATCCAAAACTAAATGTGTGTACTGCTAAACAATAACAACTTATCATAACTTCCTATGTTACATAATGTTCAACTTACATTTAATTACAATAATAAACAACAATTTATTACTTTCTAAAAATTGCATGGTGATTTGTGACCTAATTAGATCAAAGGTTAGCCATTTAAATAAAAACACATAATTGTTTATTCTTTAAAGATTTATTTAAAGAAAAAGATTTCAATCCAAAAATAGTAATAGAAGTACATGCTACTTTATACACTTAGAATTAATACTATAAATTAATATAGTTAACTTAACTAAACAATATTTATTTAGATGCCTGTAACTACTGATATTTTAATTAATTATTTTTCACAGTAACTCTGTGTTTTGATATCTATTGCAATTGATAACTGGAAATTAAAATAAGTCTTGTAAAAAATGAAAAAAAATCATTCTTGGCGCAGATGACATTTTTTTCTGATACAATTACTTATACATTTGTCAGTCTCAATATAACATAATGGCAGTAATAAGTTACAAATTGTATTTGGTAGTACAACAGGCACCGCGTTTAATATTAAAACAGCATTATTTAATAAAAAGAGATAAGTTTGCGACTTTAAATATATTAAAAAGGATTAGTAAACTCGAAAGTCCCGCTAAGTTATTTGATATAATATTCTAAATATTTGGTAATTAATTAAGACAAAATAAAAAAACCCAATTGTTTTTAAAAACATATATCTGACAATACACATAGAAAAACTGAAATGATTAACAAAAAACAGAATATTAACAACAGTATTTATCACATGCTCAAGTGGTTTTGCATTATAATATATTAGGTATAATAATTTACTAAAATTTTATATGATTCTTTAATCAATAAAAGCTATTCTTTTGTCTCGTACTTTTCCTCTAGTTTTTGTGCGCACCTTGAAGTTAGCAGCATTAATTTGTTGCTGTAAAAATGAGAAAATATATAATAAATATTATAAAATGTCAATTTTTTTGTTGGTTTGTGATTTTTCAACTCACTCTTTCGAGTTTTGATTGTTTGTTACTCAAAAGTGTCGTCTGACATAATTTAGGACCAAGACTCAATATGTCACGAACTAGATCATTCTCTGTCATATGCATGTTCATTCCAGATCCTAATGCTTGACACAACACATCATATTGCTTTTTTATGATCCATGAGTCCATTGTTAATATTTCTTGACCAAAACGTATTTGAATATTTGGAGGTTCATCCAACTGTAAAAAACAAAAAATTCAAATTTTAAAATATATTATGTTATTTCTACTGACTAACTCACTTCTACATAATGAAGAATTTGCCTGAAGTTTGATCTTTGTGTTTTCCTATCTTTTTTAGCTCTATACTTTTGTGAATCTGTTGCTAGTTCACGTAATTTATTAATAAATTCTTCATCTGGCTCATATTCATCCATGTCTTCACAATCGCGTGCCATTTCTAACAAAACTGTTATTAATTCACCAGTAGCCATTCTCACTTCTAGATGTGTTGAGTCTAAGAGAGTACTCAATTCTGCTAAAGTACTACAATTGAAGGAAATATTTAAATTAGTGTCAGTTTTAATTATTTTTAATTAACAGCAGTAAAGCACCAAATAACTTACGGAATAATAGCAGAAGAATTTCTAATTGATACAGTGGACAGCAGGAGAGACCAAGAAGATAATGCTGCCGAATATAGAGCTGCTATCGACGGAGAAATAGTTGTTGAATGTAATAAACGTCTCCATAAGTTGCGCATTAATTGCATAGCTGCATCAATTTCTTCATTGCAACTAATAAAAGTTAGTAATGTTATGGCCAAACAGCACTGAAACATTAAATATTTCAAATTAAAATCAACTTAATAACAAATAAAATTAGTAATACAATAAAATTTAGACATGGGAAAATATAAACAATTACTTTTTCTCGGGCTAATAAAGGAACAGATTCATCATTAACAACAAACATTAGTATAGGTAATAGTTCTTGACAAGAATGTTCTGCCATGTCCAATGCACCTAATTGTATACACAATAAACTAGCTAAATTGGCTGCTGCAGCTTTCTCATTATCGCCCCCTTTTTTAAGAGCGCGCTCAATGGAATCAGTTATTGTCATACGCCTGTAGGTAGAAATAAGTATATTTTAAAATTTATTTATTTATTTTTCAACAATTAATAACCAATAATTTAATTTTTAACATGACACATACCTATTTAAAATATAATCGGGTATATATTTTTTGCAAAATATGTTACAAACAGCTTCAAAACTTAATGTACGTCCTTGCGCAGACTTCTGTGATAAACCATCAATTGCGTCACTTAGTTTCTCTTCAAATGCATCATTCTGAGATTCATCAGTTTCATCAATAGCAACACCTATACATTATTGAAATGAAAAAATAAGTAAGGAACTATGTTAGTCATGTAATAATTCATAGAATACTTACAGGAACGTTCTTCATTCGATGTGCTACAAGATAAATTACTGATTACACTCGCATTATCATTATATGATTCATCGTCTGACATGTCTAAATCACGTCCTTTTCCAGCTAGTGTATCTAAAATATATAATTTATTAAAATTAATTAAGGTTTCTATTAAAAATGTAGGTATTGTTTGTTTAATAACTTTAAGTAGTCAAGTAAGTGAATAGGTTTTTAATTTAATTTGTAAACATATTCTTATAAGTAGAATTATGCTAGTTTAATCAAGCCACATTTAACTAATTAGATATAGTTGAGGATAAAGTTTATAATTTATTTGTTCCTAACAGTAAAAAGGTTAAAAAAATATGACTTGTTATAAAAGGTATGGAAATACAAATTATTAGCAATTATAGTAAATTGATTTTAATGTATTTGTGATTTAATATTAGTAGCTATACCTAATATGACAAAAAATAAAATCTTTTATTTAATGCATGGAAATACGTGATTAGATACATTTTAAAACATGATAATAAGTCCTTATATATGTTAATCTATATTAAAAAATATCTGTGTACTAGAATTGCATTACATATTATTATATAATTGTAATTACATCATTGATCTAATTTTTAGACTCAATGTGACTTTCACTAGTGAAAAATATCCAACCATACATAATCTTGAACAACTTTTGTTCCTAGATACCTAATGTATAGTACCTCATAATGTTTTCATAATTTAATTACAACTTGTCTCAATACCTACATATTTTCATTATGTTTTCTGGATAGAATCGGAATATTTTCTATATTTTTAATATTATATACCTAGTTTTAAAAATAATGCAACATTAAATACCTAAGTACATAAATGATTTTGAATAATTTTAACTATTCAAGTATCTGACAGCATTGAATATTCTAAATTATAGGGTGTTATAATAAAAATATTTTGTATAGTAAATTAGTACCTAAATAAAAATTACTTAATAGTTTAGTTTAAACAAGAACAGAAAAAAAGGAAATTGTTGTTATTAACTAAATATAACTAAAATTGTCAATATCCACATTATAATTAAATAGGTTCTAATTAATGTATTATTAGGTAGGTACCTAAGTAGAACACATTCATAATCTAGATATACTTCAATTAATCAAAGGCTAATAAAAAAATTATCTGTAGATAGGTACTAATTATAAAAACAATAGCCAGTAAATAAATAATAATAATATGACCTTAGGTATGTATTATTACATAAAATCTAAACAGATCAATTAGGTTGTTATTATGCTTTAAAAATATAATATTTACCTACTAAAATTGTGTACCTATCTAACTATTAGGTATTAAGTAGCTGAATAGTGCTGAAAAAATACCAACCAATTAAAATTATTTTACTATCGAAATTGAAAAATGAGTGGTATTATAATTTATAATAACTATAATGTGGTAGGTTTATAAATTTAGTGGCCAAATCACAGGAATTCTTCAAATAATCAAATCAGAATCAATGAAATAATATATGATTCCCATATTAATGTGTGGAAAAAAAACTGTCTAATATTAATAGTTGATTGCATTTAATGATGAATAGTGGTTCCGATTATCAACTTTACAAACATTTGAACCTTGTTCTGAGGTTATACAAAGCACTAGTTTTAAACGTGCGTTAAGTTTCTACTAAATTGGATATGCAATATCGTTCGTTTTCCAGATTTGCGGTCAAGAAAATTGACCGTATTGACCCTTAAGCTCGGCAGTGAGTGACCCAGTGATTTTTCCCGAGTATCGGCTACACCGTACGAGTAATAAATAAACGACGTTTCACCATGAACTTTTCAATAGGACAATAATTTATAGTCCGACCGCGCGACACGAGTGTTTTTAGTGCACACGAGGAAGGAAAGAGTAAGAAAAAAAAATCGCCGATCCGACACTGGAACGGACGGTCATTAAAATATTCGAAACGGCGGACCTTGATTTTCGTCGACGTTCAGGGTCGTCCGAGTAAATGCAGAAAAAAATTCATTAAAAAAATCGCGACGATCGACGACAAGGCGGGGGGCCGACGGGAAGACGAAAATATCGGCGGCGGCGTCGTATTTTCCGAGGCCATGCGGGAAAAAACGCGGCGTGGCGCCACAACAACGGCGTGCGGTGGGCACATGGCGACCTACCCCTCCACCGCCGCCACTGCACGATAATGCGAAAATACGCAATAAGCGTGTCGTTGCCACACCGCGCGCAATCGGTGACGTCGACGCGAAAGCACAACGACTGCGGTAAACGACGACGAAAACGTTCGGTCTCCGCGGGGAAAAACCTCGATCGTATTTTCCTCGACGTTTCTTACCCGTAGTAGACTTGTGGTGTTGGTTGGGCCTGCGCTTTCCACGGGGCATGGTGGTCGTATCCGCGTGTACACGGCCGCAGTTGAACAACGAAACTTTTTAAGCGAAAGTCGGCGGCGGCGGCGTAGTCGTCCTGCGGTGGAGCGATCTTCGTCGTGCGGCGGTTGACGTTTTGCTTTGACGGCGGTGCGTTCGGCGGGAGTCGCGTTCGTGAATAGTCGTTGGCGGCTGTGAGAAACCATGCACATCATGCCAGCTGTCGGGTCGGGCAGCGAACGCTATACTGGATCGCGCGGTGCGGTGCGCTTGGCTTTATAATAATAAAACGTCGGGAGTCGCACGCGCCACCGACCATGGATCGGGTATTCGGGTCGGGTCGGGTGTCGCGTACGGAAAAAAACCGCGGCGGCGGACCGTGGACACGCAGAGCGCCGACAGGTGGCGGTAGTGTCACGGTGGTGAAGGACATGTGTCTGGCCGTTGAGTGAACTTCAGCCGTGGTAATTCTTGGGGGGGCCACGGCCCACGACGGCCCCGTTGCTACTTGCCGCTTTGATTTTTGAATCTTAAAGTTTATTGGGCTATGGAATAATTTTCACCGTACGCGTTACCAACCCGACGGCGCGTCGTAGTAGGTGGGCCCGCACTGTATCCGTGCGCCACCCTAATTATAATATGACGACCTTCTCGTTCTGAGTGATACTGTGACGAGTGATAACGGCTAATCATATGTCCGCTGATACGATTATACGAATTACGAAAGTCGTCGGTCAGTGGAGACGAATCCAATAATTTCATATACGTTTTACATATTATTATTATTTCGTTGTCCGCCGCAGAGTTTTGTTCTTCGGCACAAACCGACACAGTGGATTAAGATTAGTTCAGCCCACAGGGCAATTGAGAAAAATGGCTTTGACCAACGTCCAGAAGATTCTGTTCCGCGCGCCGCAGTCCGCTCGGCACATCACAGGCAGGGCTTTGCAAGCGTCCCTGGGACCGAAACCTCAGAAACCCGCACCGTTCCCGTACAAAGAGAAGGACTACACTTTGCTAAGGAGTATGTTCGACAAGACGACGTCGCGTTTTGACGAGAACAGCAAGCTGATCGTTCTCGAGGGAACCTGTCGGAATCGGTGAGTGATCGCATACTCGCTTCATCTCGTTTACTCTTATGTAACACCACAACACTAGACCGTTAATGCTGATGGTTATTTTGTATGTCATGTAGTCACTAATCACTTTTCTACTTAAATTGTTTTTTTAGGTAAAACAGCTGTTGGACATCAGCTTGCTGATTTATTAGGTATGCATTTTATGCCGGACATCACAATGGACGCATATTACATAAACGACTATGGTTACGATATGCGAAAACTAGACCCTCAACTGCCTGTCAATTGTCGTAGTTTCGACGAGCGTAATTTTCTCGAAAACCCGGAACACTTTAATGCCGCTTCGTTTCAAATAATCAAATACAAGCTGCGCTATGCTCATTACATTGATGCCATTGCACACTTGTTAAACACTGGAGAAGGTGTAATTATTGAACGCAGTCCGTACAGTGACTTTGCCTTTGTAGAAGCAATGTATAAATGCAAGTATATGAGTAAAGCAGCACGTGAAATGTATTATATACTGTACAAGCACGCTATGCCTGATTTGCTGCATCCTCATTTGGTTGTCTACTTGGATGCACCAGTACCAAGATTGTTAGAACTTGTAAAAGAAAGAAAAGTACCTCATGAAGTAAATTCTAAGGCAATGAATACTAAGTATTTAGAAACTATGGACAGCGAATTGAAATATAAATTTTTAAGGGAAATCAGGTATATTATTAACTACTGATAATAATAATAATAATAATATGTAATAAACCGAGTACATTTTTAACCAAATCAATAAAATATACAATTTTTATTTTTAGCAACCGATCTGATGTATTAGTTTATGATTGGTCAGAAGGTGGTGATGCAGAAGTAATCGTGGAAGATTTAGAACGTTTAGATATTGACAATTATGATGAGAATGATCCTAAGATACAAGATTGGAGTTATTCAAGAGAACAATACTGGGCTGATGTACGGATGAAGTACGTTGTTGTATTTATCTAATAGATATTAATTTAAAGATTATATAAGTACTGATAAGACAATAAATCATAAATTGTAAACAATATAACAAGGAGAAAAAAAACTTAAATAACTTTCTGAGATCCTTGAAACAGAGTAATTTATAAAGAAAATTCTGTAGGTACTTTAAACAATTTTTTATGATGATCAGTGAAAATCTATTATAATGAAATGGAAAGAGAAATTGGTTTTAATTAATTATTTGTTACAAATAATTTTCTATATTTAATTGGTTTATTCTATGCTTGCATAAAAATTAAAAATAAAAGAAATATAATTTGTAAAAGTTAAATAAAAAATATGATTCACAATACTTTGATAGTTGTAGTAATCAAAATGTAATGTTCATAATTTAGTCTTCAAAGGTTAAATTTTGTAAAGAAAAACATTTAGTCATATAGAAGCTATAAAAGAGCTAGTTTGCCTTAAGTGTTTAAAGCAATTTACTAATGAAAAGATTAATATGATAATTCCTTGTTATCCACAAAGGTTAAGTTTCAACAAAGTCAAAGTTGTGAGGATAACGACACCACTATAACTGTTATACTGGCATACTGTAATTGTATAATAGCGATAAAATATTATAAAAAAGGGGTATTTCTTACTCGATACGGCAGATAACGAGGGATTACTGTTTATTTTAAAATTATTAGTTTAGGTGGATAGAAATATTAATTTATTTCTATCCAGCTTTGTTGTGTGTGATTGTACTAAAGTTAATTATTTATTTATGTTTATAGATATACCAATGATAAAGAAGAATTAATTTCTAATTTTAACGTCCCTCTGGTTGATGCTCCAGAACTTCTAATACCCGGCGAAGAATGTGAAATTTTTACCCATGCTTGGTTCAAAGTAAGAATAATATAATGAATTTTAATTTAACTTAATATTTGAGACTTGTGCTATAATATGTGCTGTTGAAATATTTAGTATGTTATTAACAACAAGTCATATTGGTTAATAAGCTCAATTAACTTTTAACTTTTTGTTATTTGTGCATATTAAGAGGACACTACTCAAATATTTGTTGTTTCCATCTTATAAGTGCGTAATATAGCAAATTTATAATCAGATCACGTTTAGCTCTATTATTTAAAAAAATTAGAGTAAATCCGACCTATTATGAAACTTGATGATAAGAAAATAATCTGTTTTTGTATGTGTGTTTTTTAGAATAGTTAAATTTTTTAGCAGTTTGCGTATATAATATAGCGTAAATTAAAAATGCTCATAACTCACTTTAAAATTGAATTATCATATAAAAACCTACATACCAAAGTACAAACACAGATAGTATTCTTAGCATCAAGCTTAAAACTTGGTCGAATCACTAATTTTTAAACTAACGGAGCTAAACCTGATCTGCTGATTTGCTATGTTACACACTTGTAAGACGGTGACAACAAATGGCCGTGTAGCGTCCTTAAAGGTCCCTGCTAAATGTCCTATACTTATTTTTATTGTTTTGTACAACCTGTTGGTTAATGCGAACACATTAGGTCGTACCTCTGATGTCTACTGTATATACAGAATATATATTATACCCAGGTCCCAGGGACGGATTAGCAGAGTTTTCTAGCCCGGGAGAATCGATTAGACCAGAACCCTCTAGTCCTTTAATATAATATTTTAATACATTAAACAAATATAATAAGTGCCTATTTCAACTATTTTATTTGTGTATAAATATTAAAATATTCTTTGGAGTATTTTAATATTTTAAATTGACAGAATATAAAATTAATCAAGTCTTAACTTTTAAATAATTTACTTACGTTTTTTACTTCTGGACATTGCTTTTATTGTAGAAAAGTTTTTGATACATATGAATTTAGAAAAGTATAAGTAATTGTAAAAAATGTATAAATTAGGTTTTTATCAATAAAATATCACCATGTGTACAAATACTAAACAACTGTTATATTATATTAATTTACATAATTTTTAATATAAAACAAGAAAACTTTTATTTTCAAAAAATTTATTTTCCAGTTCTATCTTAAAATTAAAAACATTTTTTTTTGTCTTAGTTGTATTTTTTTTATAAATATTTATAATTATAATTTCAATAATAGTACCTATAGCATTAATTACCACTGATCATTGTTTTATTTAAAAATTAATTATTAGCAATTGGGTCTCTTATCAAATATACTTTAATCTATTGATACCATTTTAATGAATACAATTTTTTGGGTTCCATACATTTATAACTTATATGACTGACTTAATATACTATTTACAGGCCGAAGGAAATACACATGCAGATGGTTATGATCCGAAATACCACAGCTTTACAGAAATATTATTCAAAAACAAGTCTAAGAAGGGGTGGAGTCCTATATCGTAATGGGACAAAACATTTATGATATTGTATAATTTAATTCGTAAATATTAGGTTAGCCAAGACAAAAATACTCGTTCTCCTGTTCTGTTTTCAAATATATTATGCGTTATCTCGTCGAACATTTCAGTACATTATACAATATTAATAGTGTGAATGTGTGATTATTAATTATTATTATATCTATTACCTATAAGGATAACATTGAATTGTGTCCATGCTACTTTTATGTGTTTGAATTGAGTCCAGTTTATTATCTTAATATCTTTGAACTGATTCCATTTAGATAAGATATCATAAATATATATAAGTTTAAATAATTTTTAATTGTATTGACTGTGGTGTTGCACAGTTTTCCTACAACATTTTGAGTGATTTTTTAGCACATACTTATCGAACCACTAACAGTTTTGAAAGTTTTCAGTTTTCACACAAATTTAAATACAATTTTTCACTCATGACATACAAATATTTTTATTCTTGTTGACACTCTTCTTGGAATACAGTCAAGTAGATACATTAAACTATGTAGCAAAGCAACAAAACTTTGGAAATGGAACAATTTACAGAGCAGATAAACAAATATTCAAAAAAACAAATTTGCAATTTGATTTTTTTAAATTTTTACCAGCAACTATTTGTTTGTTAACAATTTAACATTATCATATTACACATAATTATTATTTCTATTATTTTTTAAATTAATTACATTTTTTGTTCTTATTATTATTACAATTATAAAAAAAAAAACAGTAAACTACCACATAAATTGTTTAGGAGACTACCTACTCAGCCAACCTCCACATGGTATCTCCTGAATAATGAAGGGACTAGGGAGTTAACTCGAACAACCTGACAAATATTGGTCAAACTCAATCTTGATAAGCCTAAAATATTGGTAGGACTCAATTCAATATCCACCGCTCTATACAATGTAAATCTGAAACAATGACAATATTTTTGTACGCTTGAACTCGTGATTTGTAATTCTAATAAGAAATTTGTTTTATAATATTATGGCCATTAGATATATTATACAACAATCAACAAGTTTAAAATTAGGTTGTATACAAGATGATTTATAAATCCACCTCGGTTCTATAATATATCTATTAGGCACGGTATGGCTCTATTCTGTCAGTGGTATGGCTATTAAAACATTTGAATATTTTGAAAGAGTGATAACGCCGGAGAAGAGATTTGAGATAAGGTATGCAAGAAAATGTCCGTGTATATAATCACAACAAATCAGCCGCTACAACATGCTGCTACGTCTTGGTCATAGCACAGAATTATTCTGTGGTCATAATACCATTGATTATAAATACCACAGATGAATTTCATCTATTCAGTCGTGGTATAAATTACATGGTATTATATTGTTTCATATATTCTGTGGTATTACTCTATGGTCTTGGTAAGTTATATTATCACAATCCATAAACCTTGGGCACGTTATGCGATACTGATTCGTCGGACGTTGGTCGTCTTACCGATTATTTGCGTTTTGAAAACATTCCGTTTTCCCATGTTGACAAATTGTTACGTAGTTACGTAACGGGAAACATGCTAATCGCATTGCGATATAATATTATAATTATTATCTTGTTCTTGTATCATAATATCATTGGTAAATTGGCTACTACTGTAAGTGGTCGTATTTTGTCGGCACGAGATCGGTACACGCGTTTTGTTGTGTCTTTCGTTTCGGTTTCCGTTTGAATAGAAAATGAATTCAGAACGGTTTGTGACCCGTGTCTTGTTTTTCGTCGTTTGCGCCACGGCGGTGGTCTGTCTGAAGAAAGATCAGTACTTTTGCGAGTTGTCTTCGTCGTGTACGTGCATGACAGCCAACGACAACAACAATATCGACTTGGATGGAGTGAATTTGACGCTGACGATCGCGGATAACCAGACGTTGAATTATCAACCTTGCGTCAGTGAAATCGTTGTAAGTATTCGGTTGCACGACAAACACTTTTATGATTTATCTATAAATGTGGACGGTATTAATTTTAAACCCAAATAGTAATGTCATTTATACAACATGGTTTGATCACTATTTAAGATCTTGAACATTTTGTCGAGGAGATGAGCGAATATTTTTTTGATATTGTTACCCTCATAAGTCACTATATTCTCACTGGGTATGGATACGCATTTTCTCTCTGCTCGACAGTGAAAAATATTAGATGCACAATTTGTGAACAGTTTGGAAGCGATAGTTTAGTATTTATTACGTTATCTATTATGTTCTTACTCTCGGTATTAAATAATTTCAGAGCAACACAATTTTCAGAGAATTAGAACCGCAAGTTTTCCATACTGTACCCCAAGCTCATTATAGAATAACCACCATCCCCTCCCATTTATTTGAGAAATGTGATACAATTTTTATATTGATAAAATGTATTATTTATGGCTTGATTTCGTTTTTGAGTGTTATTTATGGTTATGAAACATTATAAAGTTTACAAAAAAATAAAATCTTAAAAATATTGCTCCAGTTCATTGGCGGCTTGAACTTATTTTCCTTGACTCACATTTAATATTTTTACACTACCCACCCTAAAAATGTTTTCTTTGCTCTCCAAATAGTGAACTAAAATATATTAAAATAGCTTTCCTACCCCAGAATATTCACCCATTAATACATTTTGAATCACACACCTCCTTTGAGCCGACACTTCTATGGTTCCTATCTTTTTGTGCCATAAATTAGCATAAAAGGGACCAAAGAAAACCATTTAAAATTAAAATACTATATAAATGTTGTGCCTACTATACTCTGTTCAAAATGAGATCGTACCTCGGTGGCGACCAGTTTTATTCAGACAGCGGTCAGACGATGTCCCCACTATGGCGCTGCCACAGAAAAAAGCCACGCCCGTGCGCACAACTTGGCTGCTGTGGGTACGATCTCATTTTGAACGGAGTATATGCGCCACTTAATAATTTATTACTAGACATTCCTACATTTATGAATTTATAAACGAAATGTAAATACTTTAGCCTTGTTAGCTTAGTCCTAAATGTGGCCATGATAGATATTATATTATTAAAAAATATAATCTGAAAGCTGTGGCTATAAAATATTTCGTTAATTTGATTCAAATTTATAATGTAAGCTAGGTATGTCAAAATAGTTCCTAATTTACCAATATTTCCCATGTTGGTTATTTCTTACAGGTATTTTTTAAATAAAATATCTGCTGCATGTTTTAATTTATCAAAAATGTATTATCTACTAAAATGTTTTAAATCCTGTTGTTAATTTTAATTGCTCTGAAATAAATTTTTATGTTTAGGTATAAAGCATATATAATGGTATTTTGTCCCATATAGCAATTTTGATATTTACCTAATATTATTATACTATTAATTATTGAATTTAAGTTGACTATTAGTTATATAAAAATTAAAAACTTATATTTAAAAGATATTAAATTCTATTATTGTAATATATTTAAAATTAATGTATATCATTGTAAGCATAAAAATAAAAATAATTATCTTTAGATTGTAAATGGGACATCCAATTCTTCAATACAGGTTGCCAATTATACGCATACTTATGTTAAAATAAGCGACGTGGTAACATTTATCTACACAAATGACTACGACCTGCAGTAAGATTATTTTAATATTAACCTATTATACCTATTTATTAATTAATTCATTTTATAGTGAGGTTGATGTAATTTTGGTGTGTGATTCATTGGCAGTCAGTGGAAATGAATCTTTGGCAAATTTCAAAAATGTCACTGCTAACCAATGTGTAAGGCGAACGTTTATTATTTGCTTGTTTAATCATAAAATTAAATTGTTGGATTATATTTATAGACGGTTGAACTTAGTACCAATAAAGTATGTGGATTGAATTTAAACAATGCATATGATAACAACTCAGAATCAGAATCTTGGACTTACTTTTTTTCATTTGTCTTGGTTGTTGCATTTGTTTACTTTGTTGGCGGATCTGTAGTAAATGCCTGTTTATTTAATGAAATTGGTATTAATATGATTCCTCATCATGCATTTTGGTCATCACTTTACGATAAAATCAAGGTTTGTCATTACGCTTCAATTAATTTTTTTTTTTCCTTTATTGTTAAATACACAATCTGTACTACATGGGTACAATAAGAGTATTAGCTGAAATACAAAAATACATAAAATACATGAATCCACCCAGTGATGACACTTCATTTTTATCATTTTTATCAGTCAAAATATATTTTTCTAGGATAAACTATGTGGAACATCTACAATGGCAACAGCTTATGAAAGCATATAAAATATTTTGTTTTTATTTTAACAAAAATAAGATGCTCATGCATACTGTATTGCCAACTGCTGGGCATGATATTGCTGAATGCGAAGTATAATTTATATTTTGTATTTTATTATTCTTTATTTTCAAAGGAAACACTATATTAAAACATTTTAATGTTTTGTGTATTATTGTTTTATTTGATAAACATATTATTTTTATTTTTGTCAAAACATACCTATTTAAAATTTACTTTATTGCAAGTAATGTTCTCAATTCATTATTAATAAAAATTCTATTGTAACCAGGGTTTTCTTATAATGTATTAATGTGATCTAAAAATATTTAAATAGTCATTAATTTTATACAAAAATATGTAAAAGTCAATGTTGTAAAAATGTTTTGAAAATGACATAATGATTTAGATTAATTATTCAAAAATACTTTCTTAATAAATTTCCTGTAAAGATTATTCGATTTTCTAACATATACAGCCAAAGAATAAATACAAAGTATATTTACTTTATAACTTATAATAATTATTTATTTTATCTATTTCAAAAAATACCAGATAAATATTATTTAGTATTAGAAAATTTTGTTTTAAATATGTGTAGATATATTGGTTTAATTACCAGTTCAATATATTCAAAAAAAATTTTATTTTTAGCATCTGCCATTTGAAAAATGTAATTTGTTTATAAACAATTATTTTTATAAATCTAGCTTATTAAATTAATTATTTATTTAGTTTTCATAATACACTATAGTAAATATTTGCTAGTCCATTAGTTAATGTACGTTAGGCAATTTTTTTTTTTACCATGTTAAAATTTCTATACAAATACATATACTGGTATTTATTATTTTAGTATAGATATATAATATAAAATACGCCTTTTATTTAGTCTATTTTTTGAGTTACCAGTTTCTAAAAGTACTTATATATTGTTTGATGTTATGAATCATGATTTGTTTTGTTTTCTATGACTTATAATTAAGGTATTTCATTATTGTGTGTATAACTAATCAAAAATTGTATCATTATTATATAATTTTTTTTTTTTATTACAAATGTAACAACATCCTTTAGCTATTTACAGTATGAGTACATTAATTACTCTATTCCATATAAGAGCAATTACCGATCTGAAAATGGGTGTGATGTTTGACTGAACTGGGAAAAATTGGTTGACTCCAATGACTGTTCTAATGAGGGTAGAGTATTTTAAGTTTAATTTTTTTTAAATGTATACTCCAAAAAAATAAAATGTTAAAAAATTTATTTTTGAATGAATGTTAAAAAGTAATATGTATTTTATTAACTGAATATATATTTTTTAAATCAGACTCATTAATTATTGAGAATGTTTTTTAAACTGAAATAATAGAACTAGGATTTGCACACTGTTCTAAATTCACCTAAGGTTCTTATCCCAACTCGGAAAAGTCATAACAGAAATAATAAAAATTAATGGAAATTTGCTTGTATCACATAATATAGTGGTTAGTCACATGGATACAGAAGGAAATGGTGAAGGAACTGATAGTATATATATATTTTTTTTATAAAAGATTTATTATATACACTATATACAATTTCCTATAGGCTATGGGGGTAAATTCCTATAGTATAATATACTAAATATTAATTAATTGGAAAATTATATTTTCGAACGAATATTATAGAAACAATAGCAAAAACTTTTTTAGTGACTATAATAATTTAAATAAAAAATTACAATTTCTTATGCCTTTAAATACCTCAAAAGAGTAAAAGTGTTTTGAAAGTTGTATAGAAAATGATAATCTGAACATACGGTGAAAAAAACCTTGAATCTGTGGTTTTTTTTTTTTAGTTACCCCAAAAGAACAAAATCGATTTTGTTATATTTGATTTTTTGTAAAAATCCCAAGTTTCCTCAATTATTTTTTTGTGTCTCCGACGCTTTTGAAAACACTAATGGGAATTCAATTTATTATATTTTGAAATCATAGAATATCATAGAACTTTGTAAAATTTAAAATTATAAAAATAGGAACTTAATAATTTTAATTAATGTCCTACTTATTTAATAAGTAGGTACTCTATAATGATCAATAAAATGTTGACTATTTACATAATCCATATTTATAAAATTATCATTTATCAATGGCTTTTTAGTCATTGCCCATTGTATCAATAATTAGGAAATAAAATAAAGTATGCCTCCAATATGTTTCAATTGATTCTGAGATGTCTTTTTCATCATATAATTAGCTCCAGTAGTGATCTACAATTAATAGAAATTTAAAAAAGGGCCTCATCACCACGTCTTTTTTACAAAAAAAACTTCTGTTTCTAATTCCAACGATACGTGTCAACAATTATCACGATTTTTATTCTGAAAAAATATTCGGATTGTCCGTAATACATACAAGGGAACGATCCTGTCACATTTTTAATTTTTGTAATTTGAATTGCAATATATATTGTAAAAAATTCAGAATTGAAATATCTAAAATAAAATACCAAATTTTTCTTTGCTCAAACTTTATTTGTAAGTTTTGGTCAACATTTTATTTATATTTTAATTAATAATTAACTCATATGAGTTCATGTGAGAATCCATGTTCAGTTTAAATACTAAGAACAAATGAATATTTTTACAACATTTGATATTCACTCGATTTCTCGTGTAACGATTATCTTATTTTGTTGTAATTAAAAAACGTATGACTGAATAGATACTTGAAAATTTCACTGAATGATTATATTAGCATTTTCTATACACGATAACATTTTGAAAATAATCTGATTCTTTTTGAGCTGTTTACAGACATTGTCAGTTTTCAATTTTTTTAATTTTTTTTTTCTATAAATATCAATAAAATTTTATTTGTTGGGTAAAAAAGCGTGAAAATTTAATATAAGGCTCTTGATATATCGTTCTAAAAGCACTTGAAAAGTATTAAATATACATATGCACAATTTTTTTTTATGAGTGTGTAATGATATGCTCACATACAAAATATTTTAATAAATTATTAATAAACATTTTAATAAATAAACTAATATCTTACAGAGCAATAAATAACGGCCAGACTGTCGCTTGTAGAAATCGGACATCCCTAATAAAACCGTTATCATCGACAAATAGGACGTACGTGTCCCCAACCCCCCCATCCAAAGAAAATCTCGAAAATTTCTATCCAAATATTTTGTACGTCATTTGTACGTCATTTGTATGACCATTTTTGGAATTTGTACGACACCAGTATTCGAGCAATATCGGAAATAGAGAAGGGGGGCTGGAGACACATGTCTCCAGCCCCCTCTAATATAAATAATTAAGTATTCATACATTTTATACTGCAAGATTCAAGAACGCCATTTGTATGAATTTGTATGACCATTTTTGGAATTTGTATGTGACCCCCTCCTGAGTTATAATAGAAAAACCAATTTTCCCATGTCCCCCTGCCCCCCCTGCCACTCCTATTTGGAATACTCTAGTTTTTCCTACGCGAAACAATTAAACGCCATTTGTATGAATTTGTATGATCATTTTTGGAATTTGTATGCGACCCCCTCCCGAGTTATAATCGAAAAAACCAATTTTCCCGTGTCCCCCCGCCCCCCTTCATCGGAATTTTCTACTTTTTCCAACGCGAAACAATTAAACGCTATTTGTATGAATGTGTATGACCATTTTTGGAATTTGTATGCGACCCCCTCCTGAGTTATAATAGAAAAAAACAATTTTCCCATGTAAGTAAAGTATTTTTATTTTCAATTAAATTAAAAGTTATGTTATTACACATATTTAATACATTAATTAAGTTAAGTTTAAAAAAAAAGGCGTTGAAAAGGTGTTAATATTTAAAATAAGTGATAATCACTTGGATAATAATATACCTATGGATATATAGGATACATATATTATTATGGATGTAATTTAAAACCTGTATGGTTGTACCATACTATCATTTTAGAATTATATTAATATTCACGATGGGTTCATTTAAATTTAAATTTAAGTGTAAAGGGTGCTTAATGCTTATATTGTATTGCTTAACATTTATAATGGAAAAAATAAATTAATCGAACATTCAAAAATTATAAAAAAAACTACTATACTTCTACATGTACGTGGTGAATATAATATCATATACATTATACATATATCAAAGGTGGGCAATAGGGGACATGGGAAAATTGGTTTTTCTATTATAACTTAGGAGGGGGGTCGCATATAAATTCCAAAAATGGTCATACAAATTCATACAAATAGCGTTTAATTGTTTCGCGTAGGAAAAAGTAGAAAATTCTGATGAAGGGGGCGGGGGACACGGGAAAATTGGTTTCTCCATAGGTATATTATTATCCAAGTGATTATCACTTATTTTAAATATTAATACCTTTTCAATGCCTTTTTTTTTAATTTAACTTAAATAATGTATTAAAGATGTGTAATAACATAACTTTTAATTTAATTGAAAAAAAAAATACTTTACTTAAATTATATAAGTTTAAAACTATCATTAACTTGCCCAGCTGTGGATTTAGGTAAGTAATATTATTTTATTTGTTTATAAGTTGTTTTTAGCAGTTTTTAGCATACACAATATATCGTGCATAACCTATTTACTTGAAATACAACAATATTTATATTAGTAAACTGCGTCTGTGAGGTTTATGACCCATTCCGCGTAATATGTAATGAATCGAATATCTTGGATTGTCATTATTTAATCATGATTTGATATACATCTCTATTTTAAGACCTATGCATTTCTACTATATGGAAATAATGGTGGCAGGGGGGCAGGGGGACATGGGAAAATTGGTTTTTCTATTATAACTCAGGAAGGGGTCGCATACAAATTCCAAAAATGATCATACAAATTCATACAAATAGCGTTTAATTGTTTCGCGTTGGAAAAAGTAGAAAATTCCAATGAAGGGGGGCGGGGGACACGGGAAAATTGGTTTTTCGATTATAACTCGGGAGGGGGGTGACATACAAATTCCAAAAATGGTCATACAAATTCATACAAATGGCGTTCTTGAATCTTGCAGTATAAAATGTATGAATACTTAATTATTTATATTGAGGGGGCTGGAGACATGTGTCTCCAGCCCCCCTTCTGTATTTCCGATATTGCTCGAATACTGGTATCGTACAAATTCCAAAAATTGTCATACAAATTCATACAAATGACGTACAAAATATTTGGATAGAAATTTTCGAGATTTTCTTTGGATGGGGGGTTGGGGACACTTACGTACAAATAGGTACGATATCTATTATGCGATCACGAATTAAGAAATCGGCACGTACCGGGTGCAGGGCGTGTGGAATTCTTATATGTCGCCAGAGAAAATTAATGGTAAAAAAAGGTCCTTGCCGCCGAAGAGAAATCTAGCTCGGGGAAGTACAAAAAAAACCTTTGATAAAAACCTTAAACCGAATACTATACTCTCTGCAGGTCGGCATATCCGTGTCGTCCCTTAAACCAGTGCATGAGCACCAACCACCAGAGTAACAACATCTCAAGTCACTAAAAATCGATTTCAACGAGCGACAACTGGACTCCTTATACGAGCAATAATCAGTGCGTTAATTCAATTTTTATATTTGAAGTATTACTTTGTTTCATCTAAAACCTAAAACTCCTACAATATTATCTACCAACAACTGCGAATCAGGTAAGACATATTATAATATAATATTTTATGTTGATTGCAGTTAATACATTATATGTGATTTTTACATAAAATTAAAATGTACGGTGTATTTGATCTAATTCTCGAATAGGTACACAATCTCGAGAGCCCTCCGAACATCTGGAGGAAGGTAATAGCGTAATTTTACCATTTTAACATCTGATTTTAATATAACTATCGACAGGAGTCGTTTTTATATTTATCTTATTTCTACGTTATTACAACGTTTGAATTTGTATATATTTTTCAAATTACAAAGGTGGTATTAGGTGTGTTTTTTTTCAAGTTAACATACCAATAATTATAAATATTTGTTTATCCATACGAAATATACAAAATATATTATATTTGAAATGCCTCATATTATCAGTACTCGTGTGTGTTTATATTTAACTTTATATTTATGTAATTTTTATTTTGAAATATCTCTGTAACACGTAAACTTACGAACAGCAATAGCAATGTTAGTAATAAATAATAATAGTAATAATTTTAAAACCAGATAATATACGAAATGGTCTAAAGTTTTTTTCGTGTGCTGCCATCTTGTGTGTATACCAAGAAATCATTATAGTTTACCATAGATATAGACTCAAACAAACGCGTATATCCATTTAAAAATTCTCATTTCTCAGTAATGTTACTGTTATGTATTATTAAATCTTTCTTTTGACAGTGTACCTGTGTATGTTTGCTTGTATCTACGTGCCATCTACAATTTGTATTTTTCAGTTTCTGAATATTATGTCAAAGCGTGGACAACCAAACAAAATCAAACAATGAATTTATTATACTACAATTCAAAATAACAACACTGTCAACACTCCTCAGCATAATATTATGATTGCCTAAAGTCAAACGACCGTAAGTAAGTATACTAATATTATAATGTTTACATGGTGTTTGTATATTAATAAAACATTTATTTTAGATTGATCTTGAGATGTATTATGGCAACAGTAATATAAAATACAATATGAATCAACCTAGCGGACAAAAACGATTGTATGTGCTAATTTAGGGTGGACCTTATTTTTCTATCTCTGATTTATTCAGATAACCCCCCCCCCCCCATGTCGTTTGGATAGTGATAAATGAGTATTGTAATAATGATATGAGTTTGGGAATGATTGGAATTAATTAACCTGTGCCACAAGAGTGTCAAAGATTGGTATACTTAAATTTTTCAAGAAAAAACAAATTATTTTTTATCACAGATCATAAAATAAATATTTTTTCAGAAATGTGTGTATAACTTTTTTTTAGAAAACAACATATTCTGAACTATTTTTTTTATAAATTTACAATTTATTAAGATAACATGACATATTTTAGTAAATAGACAAATTATCATATTCGATTTTAGGAATTTTGAGAAAATATTATTTGATAATTAAAATAATTTATATTAATTAATTAATTAATAACATTACAGGCAAAGCCCAGTTACATATTACATATTCATATTTCACAGTATATTTAACAGAGAGATAACAATATAACAAGGTGGTTATGGTAAAAAGGTTTGTGGCGACCGTAGTTTGTGATTGTTGATATGGATTATAGATTATAGTTAATAAAATAAATGTTCTATATTGTATGTCAAAATACTCTTTATTCACAAAATTTAACCTAAAAACACTATTTATGTATGTAAAATAATAATTCTTTTGGTGTTATTCGTAACTGCTTATCATAGTAATTAAGTAATTTATAGGTACTTATATACTAAGTACTAACACTAACTTAAAATAGAAAAAGTATATTGTTTATATATCATTCATTTTTCTAAATAAGTCTTATCTATTCTTCAATTTATCAACCGCTCTATCCCTCTAAAAACGTATCTGAAATTTGGCCTTCCATAAAAAAAAGGTTGAAAACCCCTGGATTATATTTATAATATATTATATTAATATATAACACCGGATCACCAGAACAATGGGAAACAAACATAGGTTAGGTAACAGCCTAGGGTTCCTGGGCTGTCCCTGCAAATTTTTGAAAGGCGCCGCTCAACCAAGTTTTAAGTCAGAAGGGATTTTTTTAAAAATAAATTTCTTTTATCTGCATACTTATCGTAATAATTACTATTCACGTACAAAGATATGTTTGTTAAAATTAGGTACCTAATATCTTAATTTTGTTAATAACATGTATTGTCAAATACAAATACAATTGATTTCATGACTTCTGAAAAACCTACTATAGAGATTTAAGACAGACGACGGCGGTACTGTAGGTACTCATCTGTTATTGGATCTTGTTGTTGAATTATTTTTAATTTGTAGCTAGGTGGTGTAATCCAGAGCTGTAGATGAATAATATTTCTGAAGTTGAATTACTGCAATGACTGTAGTTTATTAATTGTAAATAGATAATTCAGACTTTTTTTAAATTATATAAATATTTCATTGGGGAGGGTGGGTCTTTAAAAAATACAGCCTTAATAAGATAGCGCTGGTTATTAGCTAGGCTGCTGCTGCGGATGAAGTCTAGTCACGCCTATGGGAAGAAATTAATTGTCCTCATAAGTTGTTATTTTATAATAGTAAATTCTTAACGTAGAAGTGTAGAACAGAGATAATAGGTTAGCGGCAGTGCGGGGGCGTTCAAACTTTAAAGGAACTATTTCCAGTGATTTCGTTCCTTTTTGTGTGAATATTGGAATTCTGCTAGAAAAACATGAATGATTATATTTGTTTTTTTTTCATTAATTTATTCATAAGTATAATTTAAATAATTTTTAGAGCAAACGTTATTATAATTTTTGTTTAAGAAATTCAGTTAATATAATGATTAATGAACTTTTATATTAAACCCTTATTGTTTATACTACTAGACCAGAACTGTGTATAACAACAGCATTACGAGTGGCGTAACAACATCTCGAAGTGATGGAGTCTGTTTTGACGACAAAATACAATAGTCTATACATCTAAATTAAAATATATTACCTTACAACCCCACACTACCATCATATTGAGTAATCGAGTAATAAAGAATGGACAAGAAGCACCCTCTATGTTGTTACGGTACATACATAACCAATACATTCATACACGAATTGCTTGTCCAGTACTATACGTACACACAATTTTAGGGCCAGGTCGCTATAGTAATTTGTGATTTCTTTTCGTTTTGTACTATTTTGTGAAAGTCAAAACTATACAAATATCATTTATTAACTTATAAATTTTGAATTTACAATTTTACAACGTTGGTACTAGGTACCTAGTCTTACAACTCACAATATAGGTTAATGGACAATTTTGAATGTTTTAATAATCAAAGAAGTTTTTCGGGATTAACATAATGTTACTTATTAGCAAGCCCGGATTAAGGATTAATTGGGCCCCGGGACCTAACCATACACTTGGGCCCCCTTTCAACTTACACTTCAAAATAATTGTATCATTACGACTTTATATTATTGTATAATTTTTACTATACACAAAATATAGTATATAAAGAGTGTATCTTATGGCATTGCACGCGGTTTTTTTTAACAATTATGGATCGATATTCGATGATATGGAATTTCGTTAAAACAAAAAAAGACGTGTTTCTTTATTTTTGACTGGCAATTTTTTTATAAAATTTTTAAACACGCAGTTGTACCAATAATAAAATTGACTTTATTTGATGGATCCTGGCAAAGCTTACTTTCTGAACATATTGACAGTCAAATGATCAATTTTGGTTCGCTAGGTTAACTATGGTCCTCTAAAGTTTAGTATAATATGCATCAATACTTTTAACTGAAATACCTAATTTACAAGAGCTAAATAATTTTTTCTTATTACTTTTCTTATAACTACCATTTTATATACTTATATAGTTAAATCAGTAATCTAAAATGCTCAAAAAACAAAAAAAAAACAAAATTGTTTGCAAACATAGTTTATTAGGTATTTATAGTAATTTTTCGTGATATAAAATTGAGAACAATTTTATTTTATAATAATTAATAATAATTTACCTACCTACCTACCTACAATATTTTTTTTTTTAAACTCGGACGCGTTAAAAAATATATTTTGGGGATAAAGATGGGCTCCCAAAATCAATGGGCCCCGGGACCGTGCCCCCCCTTAATCCGCGGTCCATCCGAATTGCATGCCAAAAAAAAAAATATAAATTGAATGTCCAAATTGCTTGCAGTCTTTTGGAGGGGTATGTCCGAATAAAATGACTAAATAACTTACTTTTCCACTGGATGAACGGGATTTTGTTACATTACAATACAATATATAAAATATTGTAGAAGGTGACACCGTGAATAATAAATATTAAATAAAACTATTTTTCTTCTTCATCAACAACAAAGGCCATTAGTTAATTAAAACTATTGTAGTTTAGGGTAATAAAGTGAGTGTATTTTACATATTTACATAGTATTTCAAATAAATAGTATTATTTTAAAATTTGGTGTTTTTTTTGATATTTCAGGCACACAATTTTACAATTTAAAATTTAAATATACAATATATATAATAATAGTTCATAATAATAAAATATGTCAATATGGAAAATATATATTAATAATACTAATACCGGAAACATATTTTTTTGAATAATAAAATTGTAATAGCATTTTATAAAACAGTAAATATTAAAGGGGAATAGTTTAACATTATTCAGGGGCCTTACAATGAAAAATTACGTTACAATATAATAATAATAATATTAATAATAATAAATTAAAAAAACAATAATAATAATAGTAGGTAATAATATTATAATAAATTATAAATTATAAAAGCTTATAAATTACGTGTGTGAAGTTGCCCCCCCCCCCCCATATCGGGCAAATCGATCGGGACCAATTGTAAGTTAAAGATATTCATTTGTAAGTATTTGTAAGTTGGTTTTCAGAGTTTGTAAGTTAAACCCTTATCCGTTGGTGTATTTCTCAAAATCCGCTCTAAGTGATAACTTTATAATAATTATATGATACTTCACCCATTCTCCTGAAAATCTGATTTTTCGACTGTAGTACCATACACTACCACGGGAAAACTAATTTTTATCTACATAATATCAAAGAAAATTGTTGAATAACATAAATCAAAACAATTCATTAATGAAACTATAATATGTCAAAACAATTAATTAAACTAAGCTGTTAATACATTAATAATATTTAAAAATAATTGTGTTCGTTTTTTTATGAATATTTTTTTTTAACAAATATAGATTTTTTATCCGACTTATCAAATGTACATTTCTTTATTAAAAAGATTTTCTTAATGAATAGATTTTTTTGTCAAGTATAGATTTTTTAACTACCGTAGATTGAACGTAGATTTATAAAGTCAATTTTAAAATGCTTATTGCGATGAAATTAAGAAGTACTAAATTCAATAAACTAAATTAAATAGATTTTTTAATGTATATTTATACTTAATAATAAATTGATACTTTAAAATATTAAAGAATGACTAAAAAAAATTAACTAATTATCAATAAATACTTTAGAATAGATATAATTTTAAAGACATTTTTTTATAATATGTCGTGTCCTAAGGTTTATGAATGTTCTGCACAGGAAAACACTGGATTACAGATCACATGTATACGGCTTTTTATCGATATGTTATCTTATATGAATTTTCCGCATTGGTTTTAAAGTAATTGTTTTTGAACAGATGTTACATTTAGGAGGCCTTTTTATTGGTATGTATCATTGTATGCCTTTTTAAAATTTTAGCAAGATAAAACCCTTTACCACAGATATCACATTTAAATTGCTTTTCTCTAGTATGAATTGATATAATATGAGTTTTAAGACTACATTTTACACCAAACGTTTTAGAACAAATGTCACATTTATAAGGCTTATCATCTGTATGTATTGATTTATGATATTTCAAATGGTGTCTTTGAGTAAACCTTCTATCACAGATATCACATTTATACGGCTTATCGCCAGTATGTGTTCTCATATGGAGAACCATATTTGGTTTACTATGAAATGTTTTTGAACAGATGTTGCATTTAAAAGGCTTTTCTCCGGTGTGTGTCTTTGTATGAACATTTAATCTTGACAAAAAAGAAAATCTACTATCACAGATATCACATTTATACGGCTTATCACCAGTATGTGATCTCATATGGCTAATAATACCTGATTTAGAAGAAAATGCTTTTGACCATATGTCACATTTGAAAGGCTTTTCTCCGGTATGTATCATTGTATGAGTTCTTAAATGTTCTCCACGATAAAATAATTTTGAACAGTAATGACATTTAAAACGTTTTTCTCCAGTATGTGTTCTCATATGGATTTTCATACTCGATTTTTTAGTCAATTCTATAGAACAGATTTTGCATTTAAAAGGTTTCTTATTTGTATGCTTCCATGAATGATCTTTCAGTGATGATGCATGAGAAAACCGTTTATCACAGATATCACATTTAAAAGGTTTTTCACCAGTATGTGTTCTCATATGATTATGAGCACTTTTAGCTTCAGTAAACCTTCTGTCACAGATATCACATTTGTACGGTTTTTCTCCAGTATGTGTCCTTGTATGTGCACTTAAATTTGGTTTCGTAGTAAATACTTTTTTACAGAAATCACATTTGAAAGGCTTTTCTCCGGTATGTATCCTTGTATGACTTCTTAAACTTGCTGAAGAAGATAATGCTTTATCACAGATATCACATTTATATACTTTTTTTTTAGAATGTGTTCTCTTATGGATATTTAAATTTTTTTTATCACTAAATGTTTTATTACAGACGGTACATATAAAAGGGTTTTCTCCGATATGAAGCAGTAAGTGTTTCGTCAAATATGATTTCATATTATATGATTTCTTACAAATGTCACAAGCGAATGTCTCTTTGTTTTTACTGGTATGAATCTTCATATGACTTGTCAAAAGTTTTTTTGAAATAAACGATAAATTGCAGATGTTGCATTTTTGATGATTATCCCGTAGGTTAGATCTATTGTCCGAACTCATAGGAGTGATGAGCTTCGATGAATGGCTTTCGTTAAAAACGGTTCCTTCAAATTCACAGCCATCAATATTATCTTTTTCCACTTTAATTTCGGTATCAATTGTCGTGACTTCTTCTTCAGCTTGACAGATGGTTCTAAAAAATAAAATTATTAAAACAATTATTACGTAAATTAAATAAAGGGCAATAATTTGTGACAACTTGAGTCATATCGCTCATGACCCGAGAGTCATGTGGTAGAGTTAGGTCACCCACCATGAACCGAGACCCAAAAATGTTGAAGCGTCGTGGATTTTTATATGGTCGAGAATGAAGAGTCATAGTGGATGCTGGATAGTGGAATTCAACCCACATTAGATATCGGCACCCACGACACACCATGGCCCGATCGGTAATCCTCAATTATAATTTATAAGTATGCCTAATACATATTATTTTATGTTCGATATATTATAAAATTCGATGTTGTAGTAATAATAATACATTAAGATTTAATAACAGATACACATATATAAATTATATATTTATATATACGTTGAGTACTTTGCTTCACATAAGGTAACCTTGATCCCTATTAATAATATCACACACGTTAATATAAACAGAACGACACCTAAGAACTGATACGAGCCATATGTGAAGAGGAGACGTTACAAATGTAACACATTATTTACATAATTTTATATTTAAGTATTTAATTCACAAAACACAGTCGCGAAGATAACGCACACTAATGTCCTCCCGTCCACCTCAAACTTATCAATATTTCAAGCACCAGTCCTTCACCTAATCTGTAGAAAGACACACCCGGGTAGAGTTGCACATTCCAGGTAAGCGGAAACCCTCCACTCCCGAACCTATCGGACGGTATTTATATCAGTCAATAATGCAATAGTCAGAGTATTCAGGCATTTCACGGATCAATATATCTGTCGCAGTTCATTGGGGAAATACTTAACGAACTTACTGCCTTTGCAGATGAGCAAAACATCTCGCTATCACATATGTCCTGGATCAATCTCTCTCGGAAAACAAAACCATCGGCAATGGATCAACTAACGTATACCATTACCAGCTGCCAAAACGAACGTTCCCGACGTTCTCTGGCATCGTTACTGAGCGGCAAGGCTTGGACGATCTGTAAAATTCCATTACGTCACATGCCTCGGATCTTCCAGACGTGGAAAGATTTGAGTTTCTAAAAACATCTCTCGTCGGTGAAGCGAAGACAGTCATAGACCATCTCTCGTTAACGTCCGCTAATTACCACAGTGCATGGGAAATACTGCGAGCTCAATCCGGGAACAAGAGAGACTTGGCAAGAACACACCGCAGCGTTAGACGAGCTGAACCTCACGACTCGTCTCAGTGGAGCTGAGTTTTAGTTCATATATTTGAGCAACATCTTGACTATGAACTTCGAGCTCGTTGGGAGTTGATCCTCGGAGATAAACACCAACCGCAGCTGACCGAATTTATCAAATTTTTGGGTAGTCGCGTGCGGGCAGCCACAGCGTGAGCGGGAGACTACTCTTCGGTTGGTCACGGTGTAGCTGACTTATTAAGAGTCAAATCTAAACCATCACCGTAAAAATATTCTCGTCAAACAGCGTCATCCAAAGGTATCGTAGCAGCTGCCAAATCCACGTCGAGCACAACCACTAGCTGCCCACAATGTAAACCAGCCCAATCAGTGCGAATTCTTCGAAAACCAAAGTCCAAACGAACGGTTCCAAACGGCGAAGAAGCTTCAGTTATGCATCAATTGTTTGGGATCTAGGCATACGTCAGCGGCATGTCCATCAAGGTATACATATCAATCATGTAAGAAACAGCATCACTACTGCACTTCCCGGATGATACAACCACGAGTGACTATGTTCCGTCAGTAGCTACGATGTTCACTGCTACCCAAAGATTTCAGTCGATCTTACTTTCAATATTACTTGTTAGATACATTATCTGCGACCACTATTGGATACTGGGTCCCAGGTCAGTTTCATTACGAAGCAGTGTGCCGATCGCCTCTCAGTTTCCCGGCGTCGTTGCACCACAAAAATATAGATAAGATCCCATTCCCGAGCAGGTGCAAACAATGTGTCAGCGGTATCAAAGTGAAATTCAATACATACAACATTCGAAGATTTCTCGTCAACTAACCCCACGGATGGAGAAGCTCAATACGAACTCCGCGTCTTCTCAGACAACTCCGAAAACACTCGAGTCTTCTGCACGAACGCATCGGTTTACCCACTTGCTAATTGACGATGTTCACCGTCAGCACAAGCGCCCGGTAGCTACAACGCTGCAGTCCATCATCCAGCAACAATATTGGATCGTAGCCAGTCGTCAAGTTATAAAATCTCGTCTACGTCACTGTATTGCCTGTTCCCAAACTTGTCATCGAAAAAGTCCAGCCCGTATTGTGAAATTTGCCTAAATTCCGGTTGCAGCAAGTGAAGCCAATCATGGCAGTCGGAGTCGATTACGCTTGACCAATCATGTTAAAACCATCGACCACACACAGCACTGGACCATGCCAAGCATACATAATAAACATCTTCGTCTGCATAGCCACAAAGGCGCCACATCTTGAACTTATCTCACTATTGTGAAAATTATTTATTAAAACCAAAATTATTCCAATATGCATAATTACTTTTGTGTAATTAACACTTTTCGGTTTGTAGCTTTTTGGATACAATGCGCATCTAAGAAAAAAATATGAATGATAATGTACTTTAGCAGTACTTGGATATATTACATGGCATATATTTTGATTTCACTTGGTATATACATATAGTATTTAATACAATTATAATTTATAATTTTTAATTGTATATAAAGTATATCATGTAATATCTAAATAATTTCATATCAGAAATAATTTTTTAAATAAAATCATGTCACTAATGCACACTGTTGCCAATTGGCTAAAAACCCTTAAATAGGGATAAAAGGTATAATACAATTAAAATAGATTTTTTTAGTCATTTTTCCCTAATTCAGCGTTAAATTCTTATAATGAAATATTTTTTTTTAAATACCATGCAGTGTAACGGATAACATTCACTCCTGATCCTATCAGACGGTATTTAAGCCAATAGCGCAGTAGTCAGAGTACTCCGTCATTGCACTGATCAGTATACCTGTCGTAGTTCATGGTGCAATAGTCTGAGTATTCTGGTATTGTACCGACTGTCATACTGTTCGGTAGGTTCTATTTCCCCGTCGCGGTCGTGCGCACTTTTACTATCGTATCCCTATCAAAGTAAACTCAGTGTCTATTTACTCTGTTGTTGTCAAATAAATAATTCGTCAGTGTGACAAAAAACCCAGTGTATATTTTTGCTAAGCTATAATTATTAGTGCAATAATTCTATTACGCTACAAGTATATTAATATGCAATAATTTAAAAAGTAGGTTACATAATAAAAGAAAAATTAATATCTAAAATTAAATACCAAATTTTTCTTTGCTCAAACTTTAATTGTACGTTTTGGTCAACATTTTATTTCTATTTTAATTAATAATTAACTCATATGAGTTCATGTGAGAATCCATGTTCAGTTTAAATACTCAGAACAAATGGACATATTAATGGCACAATTGTAATTATTATGAATAATTAAATAATTTTTATTACAGTTTATAGATCTGACATTTCTGAGTAGGTACACAAAATTGTTTGGAATTTTTTTGTTGAAAATGTGTGTTTTTGCATGCTTCATTTGATGGTACTTAAAAAAAATTCCTCAGACTTAATATGTAAGTTATAGTCAAAAAACTTCAAAATGCTCGATTTTTGAAAATCGTGTTTTGAGTTTAAAATATTATGAATTGGAATTTATTTTTATTAAATGTGGATATTTTTATGCTCAACGTGTAGGTGAAATCTGAATTTACCTACCTTACTTCCTTTTTAGTTATTGTTAATAAACCACGTAAACCCTACAGTTAATTTCATTGTGGTTTTTTTTTTACAATAACATAAACAGTAAGTAAGAAAGGTGAATTCTGGTGAATTCACATTGTGCATAAAAATACTAACATTTCCAGAAAATCTTTTAGGAAGTAAACTACATTTGTTCCTAAAGTTTTGATACGTATACCACTACATTTAAAGAATCAGCCATCTTAGCTCTCCCGGTGGATAATTCCTGCATGAAATGCCGTCAAAATATGACTAAAAAATGATTTAATCAAACATAGGAAGTGACTACATCAAGCCTATAATGATATATTTTGTAGTACCAAGAGAAATCACTATAATGCAAAATCGCCAACTGTAATTCTTGCTACCTATGAAATGATCGTTACCTCTTTGAGCACCTGTTACGTACCCACGTATTAAGTAGTCATATATTAACTATGTACAGCGCGCCGCACGTTTCTAATAATATTTGACACTATAACTAATAAGGCAATTAGTATAGTATAACATGCGGAGGTCGTTGCAAAAGCGTAGAGAAAACAATTAAACTATAGAAGGTGCCGTCACATACGTATCTTTCCTGGAAAGCCAACACCCATACGCAGGATACGAGTCGACCAGCATACCAAATACGAGACCCGAACTCTGTCTCATGACCGAGCTTAGCCACTACTACAACCACCCACTCCAAAGGTCACAATCATATATATAGAAGCCCAGGACAAGAGCTCTTCAGACGGTTAGGGACATTCAGAGTCAGGTCGTAACACCACTCACAGTTTATATTCTATCTTAAAGAGTCGTAACACCACTCTTTTACACCATATATTATAACATTGTATTTTTGTACTACGTTAATAAACATTCATCATACCTAGTACATCACGTATTCTATCTCTGCGTTGATGTATATATCGACGTCGGTTGGGACGTAACACACCAATAAATAAGTTTCGTTGAGTAACCTGTATATCTTAAATCGTGCTGGCATTGAAACTAGTTTATAGGTCTGTGCGTGCTGGCGAAAATCATTTAATTATTTTATAATGTTATATTAAAAAAAGATTACAATATTTAGAATAAATAATAGAACCAAGACTTGTATTTTTAAATGAAATATTGAAACTAATGCAGTAATAGGTACAAACATTTATGTTTATAATATTATATTTATTTTTAAGGGGTTATATAACGACAACCACTACTACAATCTCGGAGGGAACTGATAAGGCTTCAATAACAAATTATAGTCGACAATATAGTTGTTTTATATGTCTATGGCATGAAGATTAGAATAAGGAGAGGAATAAGCTGTGACAACATTTTATTTACATTTATAGCAAAAAACTAAAAAAAATGGAAACTAAATATGACCGTAAACAGCTCAAAACAAGTCGAAATATTTTGAAATTTTTATCATGTACCTATAGAAAATGCTAATAAAAACATTCAGTGAAAATATCATGTATCTACGGTAATTTGTTTAGAGTCACACCAAACCCCAAATTACATTTTGTCAAGATCGATTTTGCGTAAAAATTCCCGTTTTTCCTTAAATTATTTTTGTTTTTTCCAGCACTATTGCAAATACTGTGAATCTAGAATGAAATAACTAGATTCCTTTTCCAATCGAACAGGACACTGAAGTTGAAAATCGAAGCATTATTTAAACTACTTATCGTATACACACAAAAAAAATTTAATAAATTTAAAAAAATAAAATACACGTCATTGTAAAATCAATACATTCATCACTCTGCTCAGAATCTAAAATGTAAGCTATATAATATATCAGAAAGTGTTTATAAATTATATAAAAGAAAATTTTTTTAAAAATATTAATTAGGTATAAAAAAGTTATTTCATTACTAAGTTCCTTCTGTTACACCCTGCAGTATATTATTATAAATAGCATGCTACTAGATATTTAATACAACTACCTAGTTGCATGCCACATTTAGTTAGGAATCTAATTAATTTTTTTTTATTGTTGATTTACGTTTTTATGGTTATAAACAAAGCGTTACGAAAATTAGTTAGGTAAAAAAGTTGTACCCATACCCAAAACATATCTATGTTAAAAAAAACGGCAAAGTGCGAGTCGGACTCACGCACTAAGGGTTCCGTACCATCATCTATAAACATGTTGGCAACACTGCTTATATTATATATTCTAGGATTTTTAGTATTTGTTGTTATAGCGACAACATAAACATAATCTGTGAAAATTTCAATTTTCTAACTTTCATGGTTTATGAGATACAGCCAGGTGACCGACGGACGGACAGCCTTAGTATAATAGGGTCCCGTCTTACCGTACAGAACTCTAAAAATTAAATGTTTATGCACCCAACCAAATGTGTGTCAATAAATTCACTTTAGCTACCGGGTATTTTTTTAAAATGTTTGCAATATGTATTTCTACAAGTTAAGAACCATAATGGCGAAAAAAATTGCGGGAACCATTATTTTGGAAGGTATACGTTAAAAGCACAACATTCTACTTTACTACAGCGCCTAAGACGATTTCTTTTTCGTATTTTAATCAGCGGTGAAATCAGCGGTATATTTCTGTTTTACCAGACACCTTTTTTTTCGATTGTTTTATTTTAACGTATGTAGTTATAAGCATGCTGGAAACAGTTGTAAAGTCAGATATTGGCGGCCGTAACTCGTAAGAGTTTTGAAGTTTCAGCTATTTGATGTCCGAGACCTCCTTAAGGTGATTTTTCATAACAAGCCGATTTGATTAAATTGCCCGAGAGAGCGCAGAGATCGAGTGACCACGCTTGGTGTATATGAAAATACTATAAATTTAAATTAGCTAAACCTACAACTTTAAAACTAAGTCTGACTAGATAGTACTGATTACGATAGATAAGATAGATACGTAAATAAATAATATTTCGATTAAATTTTGATTTCGCCAACATTTTTAAAATATAAATATAAACATTTCCTAAAAAATTCCAAAAATGTAAATGTTTGGCAATTTAAACTCAAAAACACGATCATTAAAAAATCAAATATTTAAGTTTTTTGACCATAACTACCAAATTAAGTTTGAATGGCATCAAATAAGGCATGCAAAATCATTCATATTGTAAAAAAAGTTCCGGAAAATCTATAATATCCTAGACAGTAAAGTACAGTGTTGTGCCCAAGCGCATAAACGTAAAATCGCGAAACTTTAGAAGGACATTACTTCCATAATAAAGATTTCCGAAATTTTATTTTATACCAGTTCGATTATCTAGTATGTAATATAAAATATTGGTTAGAACTTAAAATTACTACTTAGACGAGTATACTCATACAATTAAAAAATGCTTAGGCCTAAGCTAGGTATTGCTTATAGATTATGCCTAATCTAGATATTGCATAAAATATTTACATCAAAATAAATAATATCCTTTTAATAGACAATTTTACCTTTAGTAGAGAATGCTTAAAATATAACTCTGTTTATATGAATATAATTTTTTTATATAAATTTATGTCTATAAGTCATAAACCCTAACTGGCACAAATGATTTACACACAACTAACTGTAAGGTTATAATCAATACGCATTGTATAAGATCGGTAAGTTAAGTTACTACATGGCTCTTTTCTAAAATACTTGACAAAATGCTTTACAAGATATAAATGTGATTTAAGTAAGTACACATTATATTACGAACAAATCGTTTTATTGTATTTTTCGAGGTTTTTGATGTTTAAGTTCATATTGAAACATATTTATAGCATAATTTTCTTTTTAGGTCATTTTTAACCTATATCTAGTAATATCACATTAAAAATTAAGAAATAATACATAAATACATATACTATACTAAAGTTAAAACAACATAAGGTAATATGGTTTATAAATAAAATGATTCACAATTAATTTACATAATTTCCGAAGAATAACATATTTTTTTTTATAATTTTTATATTTCATGCATTTTTCAACATTTTAGTGCATATATATTTTTGCATATTTAAGATTTTTTAGCACTTGGTTGATTTTTAATGCATATAAATCTAGTTTTTATGAATTGTACTTATTTACAAAAATATTATATAACTTTATTAATGTATGTTATACTTATAAATTATAAAATTATGATTAGTAAATTGTTAAATATTTTTTGTTAATACCTAAACATGAAATTTCATATTACCTATACAATAATATAAATACGATTCTTACCCGATTTGTAATAATTGAAGACCATTATTATGGTGAATTTCATCAATAGATTCCTGTTTAATAACTGTATTAAATACTTGATCACACCTAAAAGAAATTGCAATAAATGTAATCATTTATTATTTGGTAGGTAACTACTGTTTCAATTAGATACAATGTACATAATCAATGATAATACATAAGTTAGGTAATTTGCTGATTCTCCCGAAAAATATTACTGGCAACATTGCTCATACATTTAACAGAAAACATATTAGAAGGTCTTTATTTGTATTAATAATATCCTACATCTTAAGAGGATGTCAGCGCGCTATTTGTTTTCTCTCTCTGACCCACGGGCAACATAGGATATTTTATATTAACAATAATAATTATAATCATAATAATTTCTAAAATTATTGTGAAATTACCTCTTATAAAATTTAAAGGTTAGATTATTATCTAGAGCATCTTCTAGACTTTTTATTATATTTTAACTTTAAAGCAAGTTATGAGTATTTATTTAAAATTGTTTTAAATCTTAAAATACTCATAACTTGTTTTACAATTAAAATATAATAAAACGCAACGACTTGCCCTCGGAAACATTTTCACAATAGAATTTTATTGTAGGTATTTTTACTCTAGGATCACCATTGAGTGATTTATACTCAGACTGAGTAAGCGCGTTTCGTCTATATCATACATGTGTAAGACGGAGACAACACATGCGGGTGTGACGTAAGTGGTTTCGGAGAATAGCTTGATCGAATATCGTGACACGAGATTTATATTGATAAAGAAAAGATAAATTTGAATACATGTTTTATGTTTAGAAAGTAGTAAACGAATCTATAGTAATTTTATTTTTAGAAATTTAATTTCAAAAAACCATATTGGCATCATTAGATAATTGTTTGCAAATAATATTTCTAACAATTCACAACATTCTTTTGATATTTGGAACCCTACTAGTAAGTATTGCAATGACTGAATGCAGCTTAACCACGCTTCGCAGGTATAATTATTATTGCTTAGCTTGCAAATCAATTTTAATAATGCTTTTACCTATGGTCTCTAGATTAAAAACATGGTTGCAGTTACGGATGGGTCAAGATTAACTAGTAGAGCTGGCGCTTATTTAATGCTTATAGAAAATAAAATATATCATTTGAAAATATAACTAATCAATCAGCATCAATGAAAAAGAGGTATTGTAGACAAATTTTAGTGTGGGGTACATATTTTTTTCTCACTTTGTAGTCTGAGGCTCGTTAAAAGTAGAATTTTCAGATCAAAAAGGATACTGCCCTCCTCCCACACCACATAGAAGACAAATCAAATCCACCATCTGTGAGACAGGTAGTAATATATTTTAATTTAATCATACTAATTTATTAATTTATGTGGTACATGGTATACTTTTGGTATTTTCAGGTTATTACAGGAAGACCAGTCAAATAAAAAAATATTTGTTCTAATTAATATTAAAAAAAAAAAAAATGGTTATATATAATTTATACAACTATGCACTACACGAATAATTAAAAATTTTTTATTTTTATTTTTGAATACTGAAAATAAGAAATTTAAAATTTGATTTAATTTTTTTTTTGAAAATGTTAAAATAGCATATTTGGAAATCTGATTTTTAGAGCACTTGATTGTAAAAACATTAATATAACTCAAGTGGTTTATTTTTATAATTTTTAAAATGTTAATTTTTTTGTGATAAGACTTATTAATTTGAAATGTAATAACTTATTAAAAAATATTTACATATTAACAAATATCTACCTATTTAAAAACAGTTAAACATTTTGATTTTAAAATGTTCTTTACAACTGGATAAACTGTTTACTTGTAGAAAAATAATGAGAAATCAAAAATTGTAAAAAATAAACTACCTACATAACTTAAATAAATGTTTTTACAATCTAAATTTTTTTAAAATCCAGATTTACAAATTGCTTATTTTGAATTTTGAAACAATTTTTTTATCAGTATTAAATGTTTTTATTTTTAGCATTAAAAATATTAAATAAAAATGTTATACTACATGTGTAGCGCAAGAGCGTCTAAAACATATTGATTAAACCTAAAGTTTTTTTTCATTTGTGAGGTCTTCCTGAATAGTACAGCCTGTATATATAATATATATATATTATAAGCCCTAACTGACATAATTGAATTTATTTACACACAACAAACTGTAAGGTTATAATTTTTAACAGTTAGTATTTTTAATCACCATCACTCAAAATAACACAAGACCCGTTATATGGCATAAACATGCTTAATGGAGTCTAATATTTTCATAACTGGGCAGCAAAAAATTTGTCAGTTTTTATGAATAGTACTTGTTTACAAAAAAAAAGTATACCTAAAACTATATAAATGTAGGTACCTATGTTATAATACAATTATCATTAGTAAATTGTTAAATATTTTTGTTCATAGGCTAAATATAAAAGTATTACACTATAATGTGAATACTAAAATACCATTCATACTTGATTTTTAATAGTTGATGATCATTTCTATGGTCTATTGTATAAATAAACTCCTGTTTAATAACTGTAACTTTATCATCACATCTGATAAGTGGAATCGTTAACAGTCTATTTAATAAATAATCATACCTAAAAGAAATAATAATTTATTATTAGGTAGGTAACTACTGTTTAAATTGGATACAATGAACATAATATACGATAATACATATGTTATAAAAACAACTAGGTATACCCTGTTCCAAATAAGAAGCACCCTGATTTAAATTACAAAACCAGTTTGCTTGTGGCTGCCTGGGAACTTCTTATTTGGAACAGTGTATAGTTCAAAAAAATAAATTTTTTTCAAAATGTAGGATAAAATTCATATTTTTCGTAATGTTATACTATATATGCTCACTTGGAATTTATTGTAGAATCGTTAACTGTTGTTCTAGACGCTTCCATACTGTGTTTTTATATTTTTCTTAATGCGGTTTTCGAATACTGTGAACATGAACCATTATAATTATGTACTTTTCACTTAAAATAGGTCATTTAGTGGTGGGAGGGATTGCAGGCTGTATATTTAGTACAAGTGTATAACGTCTTGTTTGGTCTGCAAACATTTCGGCACCAACAATTAAAATATTGAAATGAAGTCCCCGTGTTACACTTGATTTAACAAAACTTATGTGGAATTACAATAAAAATTTTTCAATAAATTAAAATGTGTGTACTAGTGGTCTATTCTCCAAAAACCAAATGCTCAAAAAACGCTTTCAACTTATAAGTGGTGTGTGGAAAATTGTAACACAAGTGAATAAAAATTTAAAAAATATTAATTTTAATCAGGTATTATTTATTAGCAAAAGCAAATTGAAGATCAATAAAAAACACAAAAATGTATACTTTTTTTATCATGTTTTTATAATATTATAATAAAATAATATGAAGATGTATGTCTTTTTGACAGAGTTATAACTAAAGACCGGATTTATATTCTCTTAAAATACCTTAAATATGATGCTAATATTCTCGAAAAAACCTTAAAATATTCTCATTATATTCTCTTAAAAATTTAAAAAATATGCTAAAATATGCAAAATATACAAAAATAGTCAAAAATAATCAATAAACATCATTATATTTACTTTAATATGCATTTAAAAATTTTTTTTTTTCAATTTTATATTAATAGTGAGTTAATTATTAGGTATTTAAAGTTGCGTATTCTAATGGAATATTATTGCACTTTAGTAAGAGTTGGAAATGATAAAATAATATTAAAATTAAAAATAAATACAAATTTTTTCTCACAATTTACTAAATATTCCAAAATATGCTAAATGAGTTAAATATTCTCTAACCCATAAAATATTCTCAAATATGCAAAAAAAACTTTTTTCTACGCATTCAGAATTGAACAAATCATCCACATTTTTTACTCTCATAAGACTGCATAGACCCAGTAACGATATGTAAAAACATATAAATCCGGTCTTTAGTTATAACTTATAATAATGTACATATTATGTGCATTGTGCAGGACAGTGATTAGTTATATGAGATTGTAGTGTATACTATCAGTATGTAGATAAAATGGATAATTATACCAAACTAAGTTCTAATTTTTTTTTTACACAGAAAACATTCAGTTAAGTATACAATTTTTATTTACACGCAATAATACACCGTTGAAAAGAGATAAATTTTTCACAATTTATTTGAAGTTCCAAGGTACTGCTTTACTGGTGACAACTTATTACTTACCTACTGCTTTCAGTTTTCACACTGTATATTGTTTAAACTTTTAGTTGATTTATAGTTAATATTATTAAAAGACGTATAAAGTAGGTATTAACAAATAATTAATAACATTTCGTCACGGTCTTACTAAAATGCTAAAAATTAAAAATTATTTTAGCCAGACGCCCAGAGTTAGCGTTAGCGTTATAACAACTGTTTAAGGTTAGATTCATAAAAACATAATATTATTGACAAGGTAGTAATCCTAGTCCGTGCGGCTAGGTTCTTTATCAAGGCCCTCTAGAACAAACCTACCCAAGGGAATTTTGTTCCACAAATTGTTTTGTAGAACAATTATTACAAGCCCATACTCACTTTTAACTTTACAGCACCAGTATATTATATACTATGGACGCAGAATAGATTAAATTTGGTCTCACGCCTCCCCTAGATAATTATTATCTGCATTATACCTTAAACGTTTTCGATTTGACAAAATAGTGAGCACTGAAATTCCACTAAACCACGACTGGCATTACGCGACTACGCGATTGTCGTACTATAGTTTTCTATAAATCGAATAAGAAAAAAACATTATTACCAGATATTATAAAATATAATAAATATAATTATAATGATAATAATAAGATATTTTCAATTTTGTAGGAAATTAGATGATAATTCAGAAAAACGGTTCATATTCATAATATGCACCCATTGTACTCACAAAATTGGAGGTGCAGAAAGTGCGCAATGAGTGCACACGAGTATTGACAGTGCATTAAAAAATCGAATACAAAACACTGCACCATTTCACTGAATATTGGTCAAATAGAATACGTTTTTGCTCTCAGTGCAAAAGGTGCGTTAAATTTAACTCGTATGTATCTCACGATCTTCAATATTCGAGTTCGTCTAGAATTTATTCAAGTTAATAGAACAAGGTTCATGGTTCTAGAGCACCGCGGATGTAGTGGTCAGTTCCAAGACAGAATACATGAAATACGCGTATGTTTAATTTTTATGGTAAAAGTTTACAACCTCCAGTCGTGTTCCTCCACAGAACTAAACCACAGAATAAAAACTATAAAACTATAAACTATAGATTGCTAACTAGTGATATCAGCCGCCAAAAAAACGCCATGTTGATTGCGGGCTACGTTATCACCTGATTAAACCAAATTTATAATTGTATTATATATATGTCGCAGTTATCTATTATCACGGTTAAGATAATATATCCTTAACCGTGTCTATAATATAATATACTATCTAGCGAACTCTCACCGTGAATTGAAGCACCGTGGTCGGGGGGCAATTGCATGGTATTTCATATGACAAATAAGATTAATTACGATTTATTTTGTATTGTATTTTATTACTTCTAAACCTGTAGTTTAAAAAACAAAAAAAATATTTTATTAAAGTCTTTTTACATTTACTATTTTATTTTACCATTAAAAACGATGTTGTTCCTAATACATTTTGTATAATTAATGAAATGTTTTGCCCCCCGAGAAAATGGCGGCCGTCCGCAGCTGAGCTTCACTTGATAGCAATCACGGTTTAAGATAAGGAATAAGTATATATTAAACCGTGGTATATAGAAATCTGTGATGTCCGTGTATTATTATCACGATAAAAATTGATAAAATACCGTGGCGGCATAGCCCACAACCTATATGTTGAAAAAAGTGGCGTCTTCCAGCCGGCTTTTCAGTGTAATTAGTAGTTGGCAATCTAGTTTATTATCTATATCTCTATTCTTATATCTCGTCTATCATCTTATAGTCATTGATAATAATATAGACGCGCACGACAGTTAAATTTCAAATAATACAAAGCCGGTTTTGTATTGGTTTACGTCTATATAGGTGCCACATTTTGAATCTGAATTTGACATTTCGACATCCTTTCTTTGTCCACGTTCTGTGCGTCGTTGTACATCACTACTATTTATTGAACATAAATATCGCTTTTGTTACAAATTCATTTTATGATTATGAGTGATCATCATAATTTGTGCTATGCTGTCACGGACGAAGAGAGAAGACTTTCGCCGAAAAGAAAAAATCCCAGTGGAAAAGTGAGTACCTACTACCTAGCCAACTGTGTTTTGTCTTTTATACATTTTACCTTGAAAGTGACGAAACCTATGTAGATAGATTAGGTAGGTTCGTACGTCTTAGTAAATCGTTTGCAGTGTTGGGGATAGATTACTAAAATATTAGATAAGCATTGTTTTGGATTATTTTTATACTTGACATCACGATGTAGATAATACGGGTAGACAGACACTCAGCGTCGAAAAGTGAGTCGTATTTTGACGGCATTTAATCCCCGGGAATTGTCCACCAGGAGCACTAAGAACGCCGATTCTTTAAATAATTCTATGTAGCGGTATACGCATTAAAACTTTAGGAAACGAATGTAGTTTACTTTAAAAATATCAACATTTCAAAAAAAAAAAAAATACCAAAAAATGTAAATTCTTAGTATTTTTCACTAAAAAACACGATATTTTCAAAAATCGAGCATTTTGAAGTTTTTTAAACTATAATTTACAAATTAAGTTTGGGATTTTTTTTTCAAGTTCCATAAAATTGAGCAAAGAAAAATTTGGTGTTTTATTTTAGATATTAATTTTTCATTTATAATGTAACCTACCTACCTACCTAACGAATTGTATATTATAATAAATAGTATATAGCCATATATAGGTACTATGGACATGGTCATTGCACATTGACTAACAATTGTTGTAATTAGGTGATATGATTAATTAAATAACCTTTATTACAGTTTATAGATCTGACATTTCTGAGTAGGTATCATCAATAATATTATTTCCTTATTCCTTTAGTAATATTGATATTTATACATTATTGTAGGCATGCAACACATTATTTACATATAACTTTATATTTAATAGTTTATTATAATATACAATTTGATAGGTAGGTTACATTATAAAAGGAAAATTAATATCTATAAAAAAACACCAACATTTTATTTGCTCAAACTTTATTTGTAAGGTATGGTCAACATTTTATTTCTATATTAATTAATAATTAACTCATATGAGTTCATATGGGAATCCAAGTTCAGTTTAAATACTCTGAACAAATGAACATAGGTAGACTTATGTATGTACTTAGATAATGCTTCTTACTTAAATTATAATAAACAAATTGGTTAGGTTACAAGAATACAAGAGAATGATAATGACAGTTACTGGCCGTGTTGACGCGTTGTATTATATTTTGATAATCTGATTCTAAAATATAATATACTTTGAAGTTTATAAATATAAAATATTTATTTTAATTATGTATACTCGCAGTTACTGTATACTGTTTTTATAGTAGTTATAAAATTGACATTAATAATGGTGCCTAATATATAATATTTTATAATACTTATATAATATTATAAAGGTATGTAATATGTATAGCTGCAGCCTGCAGTAGTGATCGTCTGCAGGCAGTGTACCTACAAAACATACTCATATATTATGTTTTCATGGGTAATTTCACAGGATATACAAAATATAATATGTACCTAGTATTAAATGCACTTATTCAATATAGACACACTTTGTGTAGTATGATTGGGAAATAGATAGATAAGAATTTTAAATATTAATAATTATTATTAAGAGTCGTTTTTTACAAGTTTTACTTATAATTTATAGACCCAACATTTAAAGATGATGAAAAAAAAAAAAAAAATTTCAAATGATCGTTAAATCAAATAATACAAATAATAATCAAACAATATTTAATGAATGTATATACCTACCTATTCTTATAAAAGAACCATCAATATACATATGTTGTTTCAAATTGTTATATATAAAACAAATTGTTATGTTAACATTATTGTTAATGTTTGAAAATTATTTATTATATATTAATTTTTTAATGATAAATATACCTAAACCTAGTATATATTTGTAATTAAATATTAATAATTTTTTTAATCACACTAATTAGCTTTTAAAAAATATTTGATCAATCAATTTCATGTGATTGTGAGTAATATTGTAGTCTAGTGATCATTTTTCCTAGGGTTGGGGATTTTTATTCATTGTCTCTATATTAGTCCCCAAATCTCTATATTCAGTGCATATTTTGTAAAATTATGTTTAATAATCATACTAATATACCGACATAAATTGTTTTATTGTGATGTAGTCTGCAGTACTCTGTATATAAAGAAAAATAGAAATTCTTTGCTTTTGTAGTTTTGTGTATGGATCAAATACATTTTTTTAGGAGGGGGGGGGGGCTCCCCACAGTAACTCCAAGTTTTATATAAAGTGTGTAGTATTACGAACAAAATTTTATTTTAGCCTCTGCTATATTATGTAAATAGATTAATTCGTCTGAAACAGTATATGCAGAAATACGCTATAATAAAATGTGTATAACAATAATACTATTATTATATAAAACGTCGTGTTTTTCTGCCACCACAGCTAATCAGAAATAACCATGTACCTACATTAAATTAACTCAACAGCCAACGATAAATTATGGAAAATTGACCACAGAATTGATTAAAACTATTTTGTGTATTGAATATCAAGATTACCTATATTTTATATTTTATGAGTAATTGGTATCTGAAAGGTGTCTAAAGATTGTCAGCTATTATATAAAACAAAATATCAAGTGTGGGTATTTACTATCTAGTTCTATATTCAACAAGAGCTCTACTAAAAAATTGCCCAGGGCCCTAAAATACGTAGTGCGTCACTGCGTTTTATGAAACATTATTAAAATAAGTTATGAAAGTAGAAGGTATGACAAATCCTAAGGGTTAGAATATTCAAGAAAAATGAAAAATGAATACAATTTATTTACAATTAAACCTTATTTTTGAACGAAAAAATAACGTAACGTGCTAAAAATAATAAAAAAATGTAATATTTAATATAACGAGTAACGTAATTTTATGACTTTAAAAAATAATTTACCCAACACTGCTCATGATTTAAGATATAAGATAGCCTTATATTAGTTATGTATAAGTAATATATTAATATATACTTAATTTGGAGAAAAATATTTATCTCGCAGGACGGGTCCACCCATAGATAGATGTACAAAGGTCCCCCATGCATGCATGCTTATGATGGTGCATATATAAATGTATACCTATGAATAATGTTTTCAGCTTGTAAGCAGTGGTCAAAGGGAGATTATTGTCAACATGTACAAGGACATTAAAAGTAAACATCCAGAAATGAAATACAAACCAATGATACTTAGAATAAATCAAACCACGGGTATTGGTCGTCAAACCATCTGCTCTACCATATCCGAGTATAGACGTACAGGAACCGTCTCTTCTCCAAACAAAAAACGAAATAGGTCATCACTCTTGAGCCAAACTTCAAGCCAAACTGACAATTTGGATCGTAGTACATTACGGAAAAAGGTGTATTCGATTTGGTTACGCCGTGAACTTCCGACAATCGACAGAATACTGGCTGAAGTTAACAAAGATCCTGCGCTTCCAAAATTTAAACGTACCGCTTTTGATAACATAATTAAAAATTTAGATTTTGTTTTCACTAAATGGAAAAAGCACAGTGTGTTGACCGAGAGTGAAGATTTGATTGTTTGGCGACGCAACTATTTAAATGACATTCGTAAATATCGTGAAGAGGACCGTACAATATATTATCTGGATGAGACGTTGTTGAATGCTGGCGATTTTATGGACCAAGTATTGAAGGACAAATCGATAGTTCACAAACACGACGCTTTTAACAAAGGTATTAAAACTGATCTGGAAAATCTGACGGGGAATGGGAATCATTTGATTTTGTTTCATATTGGATCAAACAAAGGATTTTTGAAAGGGGGCCTATTATGTTTGGAATCGAAAATGAGTAGCAGTGACTATCATGACGAAATTAGTGGTGATCATTTTAAAGAGTGGTTCGAATCTATTCTCCCTTGTCTTGAGCCAAACTCCATTGTAGTTATGGATAACGCATCGTATCATTCAACCAAAGCCGAACAAATTCCGACGCCGAGTACGAAAAAAGCTGAGATATTAGAATGGCTTAATTCAAAAGGTGTCACTTTCGATAAGCCATTGTTGAAGCTTCAACTGCTGGTCAAGGTACGTGAGTTAAAACCACGATTCTCATCGTACGTCATTGACGACTTGGCAACAAACTCAGGTCACACAGTACTCCGATTACCACCACATCACAACGAATTCAACCCAATTAAATTGGCATGGGCAATGGTGAAAGGGTATGTAAAACGAAACAACGAGACGTTTAAGGTCGATAGCGTTCGACAACTCGTTAACACGGCAATCGATCGAGTGACGACGGGAAATTGGAAAAATTTCATTAATAACGTCATCGAAGAAGAAAATAAAATTTGGATAGTCGACGACATCATGGACGAAATGCTTGATTAAATAAAACCTTGTGTACCCACGATTAAGTGTGTGGCATCCACGGTTTTAAATTAATTAATTTTAAAATAATTTTAAAAAAATCATTAACTTGCCCAGCCTTGGCACTGGCATCTATTTTTGACAACTGAGTCCATCTGTAACTATTTAATATTTAATTTTTATGTAAAGATATTTTTTTATACCTATGTTTTTTTTGTAATACATATAATGTAATACTGTAAATAATTAAATACATACAAGTTTAAAACTGTATAATTACTGATTATAGTTTAAGGTTAGTTGACAATGAATTGGCCTCTAAAATAACTAAAAACGTTCTGAACTTGAGAAAATATCAACTAATCTAAAAATATTATTTAAATCAATCAACATTATCTTTAAATGATAAAATATTTAAACTTTGCAACGTTGTTGGTGGTATGTATTAAAAATGTTTCAACGTCAGTTCATTCTAAACAAATTGTGTTAAATATAAAATAATAAAGACTTGATTTTAAATATTATAACTATACATAATATGTTCCATTTTTAAATGTTTTTTTATGATTTACTATTTCTATTATATTTGGACTCAAAAATGTTGATTATAATTATAGTACACTTTAAAAATATTATTTTGTTATAAACTATTTATAGTGACATGATATTATAAGTAATCATAAAAAATTCTCAAGTCCCTTTAGTTTAGTATACGACAAATGTTTTCTAAATGACAACGAAAACGAAATACCTATATAAAATTGTTTGAGGAAAAATCGATGTTTTCCGTTTTAAAATCAAATTTTGTAAAACATTTCAATTTTAAACGTCTGTAAATAAATGTTTGCATATTATTAAGCATTTTCGATATTTATAAATAATTGCTGTAAGAACAACTTATTATGAGGAACCATTCTTTAGCTATTTGACCAAAAAAAAAATTAATTTTCAACATTTTTTCTAAAAAAAGTTAAAAAATTTCTTAAGCCTATAAATATAGCTTAATTTGAAAATAAAATAGATAAATTTTTATAATTGTTTGAGTGAAATGTTTCAAGTTTCTACGATTAATATTTTACGGATTTCAACAACGAAATAATCAAAATTGATTGATGTGCAATCATTATTAAATACATAATAAAATAATAATAATAATATGCGAATAATTCTCAATAAATGTTTTTTTTTGCTTTAATCTAAATTATTTATTTAAAATTCTAGAAAAAAACCATATTAGGATTTAGGAATTTAGTATTAAATTTTCAAATCTTAAGTAATAAAACTAAACATTTATGAATTTTTAACCAAAAAATAATTTGACGGATTTCGAATCGAAACGCTTATTAAAAAAATGTGTTATTATGTTTTTTCATTAATTGTATAATTGCTGTAATGAACATTTATGATACATTTTATACTGCATTTTCAAGGTTTTTGATTTAGCTCATTCCGTTATATGGGTATCTCGGGACCTTTCTAATTTAACCTCCCTGCACAGTACTAACTATATAATATCTATATATACAATTGGCTACCAGAAACTATCCCTTAAAGTTGAAGTGTGATTCGTCTTTTCTGCTTCAAAAAGAAATGACAGCTAGACTCAAGAGAAAAAACACAAATCATTGTAAAACCCAATGCATTTATCGCTCTACTCAGAATAGGAAATTCTACAAAAATAATTTCATATAGAACTCTCGAGTTCATGCTCATCATTTCAATTCAAACGATATGACCCCGGACATTCAAGTGAAGGTTAGTATTTGGTAAAGAACTGTTTATTACACAATTATTTTACTGATGATCACTCGGGTGGTATAGGCACGTCTTCAACACCCGTAATCTAAGACGAGCTCTCTGGGGCACCAGAAATATAGTCACTTTAACTGTTAAGTAGGTAATCTGTTAATCTTAAATTGTAGACAATTTGTGGTACACATGTATTAATTATTCAATTATTGTTAATTTTCTAGAAACAAGAAGGTCAGCTGATTATAAATCATCACCTCGGCAATGTTTATAATTGTTAACACATTATTAAGATGAATACATATTTCCGGTTTTATCGATGAAATTACATTGTTGTAAAATGCGTAATGGTTTTCACTTAAAACAATAATTATTATAATATTGAATACGACAATAATTATAATAAATGTTTTTATTTTGAGTTAACGAAAAATATAGTGTTAGGTGTTCGAAGTAAATCGTAGTTTTATTGCAATTAAACATATCAAGTATTTTATCTAACTTTTTTTTATAATTGGCGCAGTTTAAAATTGGAATAAATTAATTTATTTAACGAGCGATAATTATATTGTGATTTTTATTTATTATTTGCATATTTGACCTATCTATTAAAAAAAAAAAAAATGATAGAGGGGGTAAAAAGTGGGGATATTTAGTGAACGACTATTATATTACTATATACGATTATGTTTATTCTATTTAAAAAATAAAATATAAATATTACAATATTTAAACTATGCGCTTCTAATAATATAACGTTGCGAATAATACCCACAAGACAGTCGCCAACTTCAGAAGTGGACAGTTAACGAACATAGGCATTGATGACTTCCCTACGTCAACGAATAAAGGAACAATATTGAATTTCTTACATCGCATCCGAAACTACAACTATTATATTATGTCTCGCCGTCTCGATGTGTGAACAAGCGGAAAATGGTTTTGGTCGATCCGTTCAGAATCACAACATAAGTTACGAGCCGGGAATGACAAGATCTGATATCGTTCGATTTGGCATAAATAATGCATCTTGGTGATGGCGCTGTATGGTATTATATAATATATATGTATAATAATATGATGGACATGAATGAGAATATGAGATTGGTGTGACTCTACGGACAATGAATAAGTGTCAATATAGCTGATTGTAATAAAGTAATAAATAATAATATAAATAACGTGCTACATTGTTATGATTAACAGTAATTGGTGGAAATTTAAATAATAGTTTTCTCTCTCGTTATCCGCGTGTCGCACACACTATTCACCGATCCGCTAGCGCAAATATTACATAATAATTATTACAAAATCATTCCGTTTGTCGTCGTATTTGATTCGAACGGTGTCTGCCGTCTGAGTGTACCATTATACACCTACGATTGTTGTTTCACTACGTCGACTGTTTCATCAAAATGGTAAGCAATCATGAAAATGAATATAATATATTTTACTACTGTATTCTACCGATAGGTACTACCTATATAATACAATATATTATATTATATTATTATAATATATTATAAAGTTTATTATAAATTATATCTTAATAACTTGCAGAAATAGACAAAATATTAGATATTTAACTTATTTAAGTATTCACAAATTAAATGAAATTAACATTATAATAGAAACTATACGGTGAGAGATAAAGCATACAAATGCATAATATTTTAATTTATTTTGAATTAAGACGTAAGTCAAAATGATATATTATTGTCTACGTATTATAGAGTTTACGGCGGAACGGATGGTTATTAAATTTATGTGTTGTACTGTTGTAGTAGTTCAGTATGAATTAAATGTAAATACATTGGAATGTGTATTGAATTGTATGAACTAAATATTAAAATAATTTATAAGAACCAATAAACCTGTGCCGAAATAATAATAATTCAAACGAAACATCATACGTAATAGTGCATTATGTTCTTCATAATATTCATGTCAAGAAAATATGTGTATCAATAACGTGTCTTAGATAAAATATTAATAAACGAAAATAATTTGAGTAATGAAAAAGTTTATCATATTGGACGGAATACGTTTTCGTGCAGTATAGTTTAAATTATGTATATAATTTTCATTTTTTAACATAACATAAGCGATGATACTCCTATTTTTCAGTTAATTTCTTAGTACCTAAGTACTTTTTTGTGTATACATATAATTTGAAAATCTTATAGGCCTAACTTTTACATTTTTGTTAAAGATTAAATCTATATTATCATTGTGCGTTTTTTTTACTACTATAGTAGAGACATTTTCATATTTCGAATCAGAATGTTTTTCCGCATACATTTATGTTAAATATTGAATTTTCAATTTATTGTTATTTCCTAGGTATTTATAAGTATTTAAAATTTAGATGAGCATTGGAACATAAATAATTAACCGGGCAGTGAAATCATTCAATTCCCATACAAATCTTGAAATATTATGTAATAAAATAACATTAAAATACTACCCATGCGTTTTTGTGCTATATCTATCACTGTGACCTAAAGTTTCTATTATACTCATTTAATTTTAATTGTTATTACTATAATACTATTTTGTATACTTAGAACATAATTTCTTCTACAGATAAAGTCAATTAAATGTTTGGGTTATTATTGTTTGAGTACCAACCTAATTTATATCCTGGTCCATTTTCATATAATATTTTACTTCAATGGATTGTTAGAAAAAAACTTTTTTAAACTTTTTATCCAAACAGTATATGTGAAAAGGAGATTCAACATACAAAAAAAAAAAAATAATCAAACAAACAATTTAACATTTTTTATTTTTTTTGATACTGTTTGGAATGCATCGCAAAAATGCTTAAAAACGTACTAAAGCTTAATGTTTTTATAATAATTTAATAGGGTCTATAAAAGTTTAATAAACCTTATGTTTATGTATACTATTATACTATGTATGGTTCATTGTACCTATATTATATACCTAATGGTATTATGTAGTAGAGCCTCTGAGCTAATGTTTATAACCATAAAAGTGTATATTAAATTCAAAAGTAGCTATTTTCAGTAGGTACATACACAAAAATCGATTATGATAAAAAAATATTATTTTCATACATATTTTTGAAATGTGATTAAATATAGTATATTATGTTAGGTAACTACCTGAAAGATATTTTTGAGCAGTTTAACTGTGGAAAAACATTTTAAAAAAAGGTGGATAAGTGGATGTCGCTCTGCTGTACAGTAGGTTACAAGTGGGTCACTGTAATGGATGGTGTTAAATTTGAATTCAATGATATAATCATTGTATAAGAAAAACGATTTTGAGCGAAAACGGTCAGTCAGCCTATGATAGGAGCCTATGAAATAAGTATATTTGATGATATTATTGTGAATAAAGTAATTTATATATAACCTATTTACGTGGAGCATTGTTTTAAATTTTCAATCCTTAGCCATAAAAGTTAAACATTTTATACATTTTTAACTACAAAATAATTAATAAATTATAAATTTGATAAATGTTGTCAAAATTTGAACTTTAAATGCTTATAAAAAAAAATTGTGCCTATGTATTTTTAATATTTTTCAACTGCTATGAGAACGATATATCAGGAGCCTTATATTCAATTTTCACGCTTTTTTACCCAACAAATAAAATGTTATTGATATTTATAGAAAAAAAAACTAAAAAAATTGAAAACTGACAATGTCCGTAAACAGCTCAAAAAGAGTCAAAATATTTTCAAAATGTTATGCTGTATAGAAAACGCTAATATAAACATTCAGTGAAATTTTCAAGTATCTACAGTCATTCGTTTTAGAGTTACACCAAAAACCAAAATCGATTTTCTCGAAAACAGATTTTGCGTAAAAATTCCCGTTTTTCCTTAATTTTTCTTTTGTTTTTCACGTCGCTTTTGAAAACTACTGGGAAATTTTTACTTTTGACCCCCCAAAGTACCAACTAGATTCACTTTCCTATCAGAAAAGTTACTGTTGAAAAGAATCCAAGCACTTTTACTGTCCTAAAAGGTGATGACAGACACAAAAATAAAAAAATAAAAAAAAAACACGCATCATTGTAAAATTAATACATTCATCGATTCGCTCAGAATCTAAAAAAAAAATAAAAAAAAAAACACACATCATTGTAAAATCAATACATTCATCGCTTCGCTCAGAATCTAAAATGGCTACATTAGATCTCATATTGTTTAAAAATAACATTAATCACAATTTTTTTTTATGTGATTTCCAACTGACCCAATATTTTTTATTTACAACAATTTTACTCTTGATTGAATCCATGTGGTGTACCCAGGTACTGAATTCCAACGAACAGCTCTAATGAAAAAAAAAACAATTAAGTTGGCTTAAATTACTAGAACATCAAATTGGGTTCGAGTAAATAGGTATAGGTACACATCTTTAACATGATATAATATTATAATTATATGATCAACGAGAATTAATTTAAATCGGTTGTTGTACGATTTATAGATTTCGATCGGGTTCCAGACGGTCGTCTACCTGATGTATACGGCCGTGTTCATCGTGTCGCTGGTCGGCAACGGACTAGTGTGTTATGTTGTCATGTCCTCAACGCAAATGCAATCGGTCACCAACATGTTCATCGTGAACATGGCCGTCGGTGACCTGGTCATGACTCTGTTCTGTGTTCCCTTCCCGTTCGTCGCCTCGTTCCTATTGCAGTATTGGCCGCTGGAAAACTACTTGTGCCAAACCTTCACATTCGGCAAAATCGTCGCCGTGTTGGTAAGTCACATTTGGTGGGTGGTAACTGGGGGTGGGGGGGGGGGGGAAAGTAAAAATAGGTATCGTATTACCGGGGATCTTAATATGTATTTTTTATGAAGAAAAACATAATCCGTATTAGTGCTGAGTGGTTTATAACAGTCAAATACCAATTAACCGTGTCAATGTAACTATAAGTTGGCGATTCCATTGAGCAGTAGAAAAATTAGTGTAATTTTGTAAAAAAATGTATTTTCATATTTTTTTTACTTTTATGAGATTTTTTTCTACAAAAAAGTAATCATTTCAACTATCGATTAATGTGAACCAACACAAAGCTTCTTCTAGCTCCAAATCAACACACAACTGTGTGTAGAATCAACTACAGATTTTTAAGCTCTAACTATTTATTCTTGTTATGTTTCTTTAAGTAGGTATATAGGTCTGCGTAACACGGCGCATCGTATAAGCAAAATAGGCACATTAAAGCGTTCGGGAACATTATTGTGGAATATTTTATGCATGCAATACTATGAATTATATCTGTAGTAAAATACCAACGCTTGAAACGTTATTTAAATAGTATGTACCTACATAGGTATATAATATATTAGTTTATCTTCGAATATTAATTGTACCAGATTGTCAGCGTTTTAGGTAGACCGAACTTGTATTATGTTTATAATTTAATTTTTGTATGGAAGACTTTACAGGTCCACTACAGTACACTACAGCGAATGTGTTAAATGTTGTTTTCAAAACTGAGTAAACAGATAAAAGTATATATAATTGGATTGTTTACGAAAATATTGAAAATATTTTAACACGGAAATACGATAATAGACTGATATAAAATATTATAATGCATATTGGTATATTAAAACGTTGTAAATTATTCCCATAATAACTAAATACTTGTAGATCTTTTCGAATATTAAGAATACGAATAATTTTATTGTCGTGTTTCATACAGGTGAGTGCATATACTTTGGTGGCCATCAGTCTCAACAGGTATAGAGCGATTATGTGGCCACTGAAACAAAGAACTAGAAAGTGCCAGGCTAAATACATAATAGCATTTGTTTGGACAATGTCTGTCATTACAGCGTTTCCTTTTTTACGAGCTACTTCGTTAGATCAGGTAATATTTATTTTTAAGCAGTTAATTTTTTATTTATTCATCATACCTATTTTCTTTTTTCTAGAGTACAAAAATACATGTAATCATTTTATAATACAAACTTTAATTTATTAAAATTAATTACGAAAATAGTATTTAATATTTAAATTTGCACCGCGGAAATCTGACGTTTTTCTTCTAATATGAGGGATTTATTGATTGCAAGTAATAATATTGTTGATTGGTTTCTGACATATATTGTATAAAATATAGATAAAATTTGAAACAAAATCAACGAATAAATTAAATTATACTAAGTAGATACGAAAATGCATCTTATGAAAAAAATAAGTTTAAGTTTAAAGTAACAATAATATAAAGTTTTATAATAAATTAAAACTAATGAATATTTTATAATTTATAGAAAAACTGAAGTTTCAACACTTATAAGTTACAACCATATAAATATGTATACATTAAATATTGTGCATTGTGCAAGCATATTACTCTCATTCTAAGCCACCGTTGTACTTCTCGAAATTGTACTATTTAAATTTCTTACTATTATGAAATGTACAGTCCAATCAAAAATTAATCACATAAAGGTCATACAAGATGATGATACTTAGACAACAAATTCCTATTGCGAACTCTGAAATTTAATCAGACATCTTTAATATTAAATTAAATATTATTCTTTTTCTTCTATTATCTGTGTACACGTATAACTTTGAAATATTTATTTTAAATTAAATTAAATTAAATTAATTTTTTTACATTAATTTTTTTATATAAGTTTTTACACAATCTTTAACATGCGCCTGTAATATTATATCTGACTCGTACCAATTTTATGTACCTAATACCTATATATTATACATTATACAATATTATTAAAATTTATTTACTTTATTCGGTTTTTATTACTCGTTAGAGATTCGACATTTACTTTTGCTCTGACAAATGGCCAAGTGAATACTTCCGACGGCTCTCTAATGCTGGATTATTTATATTGCAATGCTGTATTCCATTTTCCATCCTGTTGTTTACTAATGTTCACATTGGAATTGTCGTGTGGGGTAAAATACCTCCCGGCGAGGCACAAAATTCCAGAGATATTAAGATGGCCAAGTCAATAAGAAAAGTAACACTTTACAAATATTAAGAACGTCCAAATATGTCAAAATTTTTTTTTCGATTTTCATAGATGATAAAAATGATGGCAACTGTGGTCATAGCATTCGTTGTTTGTTGGCTGCCATATGATATCCTTTTGGTAAGTTCTCCCTATTTTCTAAATTTTATAGGTAAACATTATACCTTACAGACACTCGCTCCACTTTAACTATTTACATTAGCTTAAAAATTAAAACGATTAATTATGAAACATCACTCACCAACAAACATGTGTTTATGTAAAAGTTGATTCAAGTACTGTTTTATTCATATATCAATCCTCTGAGGAATATTTTATACTACATGTTCGAAGACATTTTTAGACCAATTCAATAAATAATAAAAATTATCGTTGCAAAGTGTCCCTTAAATTGAAACAAATATTTAAATTTAAAAAAAAAATGTTTTAAAAAATTTAAAGTCAAATACATATATAACTATCAACTAATATTGACAAAAAAAAAACACAATTTTTTTCTCCAATTAATCGTGCAAATGATATTATGTAATATTATAACAAGACGGTCCACTAAGTTATTTTGAATAAATTAAAAATTGTCCTTATCACACCTTGACATATGTAAGGTATAATAAATTAAAACGACCAGGACAATTTTTTTACGTATTGGTAGTACAGTTTCTTGTAATTTTTTTAATATTTAAAATGTTTATATATAGATATAATATAATTAATTTATAATTTATAACTGCTATTTGTACTCGTGTATACGCATAATATAATACCTAGTACTATAATTTGATTTATCGATTGATTTTCTCAACTGAACTATGAGCGATTTGCATTCGGTAATAATATACCTAATTAATATACATAATATCATACTTTTGAGCGAATCGTCCGTCTCCGAATATGATACGGCAATTAGCGACGATGATACCTACTATAACCATTATCAATTATAGTAAATCGTTTAAAAAATTAGGTCGATATTATTATCGTAAACGTTTTTGATATAAAGTACCTACTCATTCACAATATGGGTGTATACTAGTTGCCTAATCTAACCGAGGTCACACATAGGTCGATCGATGATTGATTGAATAATCCATAATGTATGATTTGCCTCCCAAATTTTTTTTGCAAATAAAAAGGTTATAGTACTATTGTTGTATTCCAATGGTAGGTAGTAAGTGCATGGTAAAAGTGATTTAGACATATTATTTTGTAAACACCTAAAATATATTGTTTGTTAATGTTGGGCCTCGGTTATGGTTGGTTGAGAATCACATGTGGGGCGAGGATTCGTTACTAAATACCCCGGGTGGTCACCCATCCGGGAACTAGCGACGCCGGCCAGTGATTGACCTTGGAACACGTTACGGTGGCCGAAGCAGGCCACCGAGCCACGCCAGGCCCCTCGCGCTATTATTGTACTATTTATTATCGCTACATTATCATCATAATATTATATCATTATTGTGGTACCCGTGTTCCGCACAAATATGTCGCAGGTGTTGAGGGCGTACGGGATGTCGCTGCGCGCGTGGAGCAACCAGCCGTACGTGTGGTTCGCGTTCCACTGGCTGGCCATATCGCACACGTGTTACAACCCGCTCATCTACTTCTGCATGAACACCCGGTACCGGGCCGGTTTCGTGTCGGCGCTGCGCAGCGTGCCGGGACTCGGGTACGTGCCGGCCCGCCAAGACGGCGACGGCCTGCCGGGGCCCGGTTGGCCGCGCGCCCCGTCCGAGGTTCTTGTTCGACAGTTCCGGCTGCGTGCCCCGTCCGAGGTTCTTGTCTGACAGTTCCGGACGCGAGTCTTCGCCAAATTGCGTATCGGATGTGATACCATAGTACCTGTACCTGTACCTATAAATATTATAAAGTCGCACGTTTTTCAAATATACGTGAAAAACTACGTCTGGCGTAAGCGATGTTCTTATTATATACATAAGTAGGGTCTGGATTTCAAGGCAATGTTATAAGTAAACAGTAAAAACAGCACTAAAAATGTGAAAAAATCATTTGTGGAAATTTAAATGTGGAAAAACGGTTAAACTGACGAATAATCTTGAATCTACGCGTTATTATATTATTATTTTAATCTATAGACAGGTAGTACTGTTGTAGGGATTAGATGTAATTTCATAAACGTTAAATTGTATTAACTTAAATCAAAATATACTCGATAAATATCGCCGATGACAAAACTCATGAAAAATAATGTTAAACATAACACCGACAATGCGTTGTCTTCACGAGCTCTTATCGATTTATACCGTCAATACTTATATACAACTATCAAATCCATTGAAAATTAAACACGATTAAATAAAAAAAAAGAGAAGATAGCAAAAAGGCAAAATATATATATTCATTATTTTAGAAATTAAATGAAACACATTTTGATACAAAAATTATTTTTCTGTTATATATAAAAAAAATATTAATTTGCCTTCAAATCCGAACCCTATATACAATACATATTTTATAGCGATGACAGTTTCGTGTGTGTATAGTCTGTACCCGCTGCAACGCTCAAAAAAATAAAATTCATTTGTGTTGTACATTTATTTTAATTTTTTTATGTTATTGTTATGTATTATTATATTAATGAATGGAACAGGAGCTGGGAATAATAAAGTGTATGCACATCAAAAGTGTTAAAACCTTAGCTACCCGAGCTCCGACACCTGTAGTTTTGCGGGATCGTAAATTTTATTGACATAATAATTATTGTTTGTTAAATAACTATAAGTTGTGTTTTACAATTAAATTACTATAGACATCATCTTCAACACTATATTCGTTTATCAACATGCACCTGTTACACTGACGGGTATCACGGGAGTGCCCTTCGTGTTCCCATTTTCGGGGTTATATTTTGAGTGCTCTGCAGTGTTGACATTATAATAATATATGATTCCTTCTGGGATATTTTTCTTTATTTTAGTTGTAATACACATTTTAATAATATAGTTTAATTTTAACGTATTATGACGTATTATTATATAATGTAATATAATGAACGTTATTGTTTGGCGGCACGCAACTGACAATGTTATACATATTATATGTGTCAATACAATAAAAAGATTGCAGTGTTTGGCAGTGTGATTTGGATTTCAGCTGTCCGATATATTATTATAATATTGTTACTATATATTGTATTGTATATTATATAATGCATAATATGAGTACGCTCTCTACTCGAATGTGTGACTACCATTCCCTGTCCATCGAAGTCCCTGTCTTAGATTTTAAGGACATAGGTAGATCGGATCGAGTGAGTGCAAAGTAAATCCTTGCACTGCATTGTGCAGCATATTAATATTTGGTATCTATGATCTATCTGATATAGTCGGGTCTAGTACGACTGTTCGCTAAGTTGGTATCGAGGATTATAATATAATGGCATGTGTTACCTATAAAATATAAATATATCTATATAGACTACCACGATTACCACACCAGTAATAGTATAGTATAACTGCTGATTGAATAATGAATAGGTTTATTGTCCATAGTGTTCTATATAAACCATGTTTTGTGAGTACAATAAAGTACGATAAAAAAATAGCTATGCACTCTAGTACTGTTTGATTTATTTAAATTGATAGTGTCACGAGCTAAATCTATAATCGTCTTACCATCGGTAATATCTAGGCCAATGACCAATATCTTTTTAACTTACCTTTTCACTTTACGTGAGGTAAGATGGTATACCTACGTTTATCGTTTCACGTCCGTGTCTTTTAGACTTCATCGACCACAAATAGTGATTCCCCGGCGCAGTTCATTCTCAAGGTAAGGTGTTAACGTTTACAAACAATGTTTAACACACAATTTGGTCGGAAGCTCTTTAATTAGATAAAAAAAATAATTCACTTGGGCTGTGCTACAACAGTTATCGCTTGTCCACGTACAACTTTTGCACAAACACTCTTACCGAACTCCGCGTCAGAAGAGTGACTCGTATGTAAATATAATTGTTTAATTTTTTTTTTTAAGGGGATTCGATACCGTGACTTTCTGTTTTTGTCTAGCACACACGCAACATAGGATTTTAGACTGGTTCTTTGCCAAACATACCAATTGATCTAATGAAGCGATAAGAATTATAAAAACACATTTGAATTTGTCGTCAAGTCTACTTGAAATCGACTTTCCCACATTTTTGATTTTAAATTCTCCAAAAATTAAAATACGAAAATTTTTAAATACTCTTTTTTAATATGACATTTTTAGGAATTTGGAGGATAATATCAAACATGTGGGAAAGTCGATTTCAAGAAGACTTGACGACAAATTCATATCTGTTTTCAGAATTCTTATCGCTTCAATAGATCGAATCTCGATGAATGCTATTAGGGAGTAGTAAAACTCCACATCGCTATAACACAGTCAGATTTGAACAAAGGTACCTAATGTTGTTTCCACGGACTAAGATATAATGGACTGGAAACGTGCAGCTTATCACGGCCACGAATGTATGTACAAGAAGCAAAGTACGGGGGGTCGCGATGTGTTCTTGGAGTTCACAGCGCCATCTGCATTTCACACGGACTAAGATACAAATTGTGTAGCCAAATCAAACCACCGGTAGCGCTGAAAACTTCAAGAACGGTGTTCTTATCAGCTAAGTGACACCTTTTCGTGGCCGTCCCCCGACCTCCGCCGACCGTGTCGTTTACAGTCCATTATATCTTAGTCCGTGGTTGTTTCTATAAGTACAGTATAGGTCGTTTATTGGTTATTTATTACCTATTATAATCTAAATAGTAAAATCTATAAATAAATATTATTGAACATTTTTTCGATCTAATTTTCAAAAACACGAGAAATATTATAATAAAAAAAACCCATTCCAATTTTACAGATAATAATGTAAAAAACAATTATATACTTAGTATTTTGGTTAACCTCAGATTAGAACTTAGAATTTTGTAAATCTCGATTATTATACTCGAGGGCCGCGACAACATTTATAATATATTATGTAGATATCATAATTTGTTTATACTTTGTTTTTAATGATAATAATATGTCTCTAGACGTCATTTGACGTGTCATATCATCGCTGCACGCTTATTCCTAAAATAGCTCTTTTAAATCTAATAGGTTATAGGTATCACAAGTTAGATATGTTCTCCAAAGCTGTTCTATTTATTTGAGGAGATAGTGCCACTCGCTGAACTCGACGCCAACTGTACAGCGGAGCGTTTAACCTGCTTACCCGTTTTTTTTAAAATTTAATTTTAAGTAGACGGCGAATAAAATTTAGTGGTGGAATTTCAGAAAGGAGAAAAAATTATTTTTTTTGTGATGGGTAAAACACACTTCTGTGTGTATAGTAGCCAAGAGTGGCATTTTAAAATCCACCCCCATTTGTCATATTTCAGAACAAGGAATACACATATGCTCAGTGCTTACACGTATATAATTGTATGCGCATAAACATTATTTTTACGGAGCGTTTATGCTGTCATACTGGGGACAGTTTTTTTTTTAAACAGTAGACTTTTATAATAATAATTGTATTTTAACTGTATTTATTAACATATTAACGTTATTATTTACATCCAAACAAAATCGTTCACACAAATATATTACACTTAATTTAAAAAGTACATTCCATCAAATTACACAGCATAAACTCATGAGACATCACACGTATAGGTCGTAGGTATAATAAGCTGAATTATTTGAAACTGGGTATAATATAATATAGGTTGGACACGCATGTTGTCTACGTTTATTTTTGTTTTTAAAAAAATTAACCGGGAGAAAATGGGTTTGGATGCGTCTTGAAGTGTAGGTTTTTGTAAGTAAAAATAATTCACAATTACGTCAATTGTGCAGTGGTCGAAGTGGGTTTTCACACCTTCACATAATATTATTATCATACGTTATATTATGTTTTTTTCTAAAAAATCACATCCCTCTCCGAAAAATAGTAATTCTAAACTATTGCAATAATATCTACGCGTTGTTCATTTTTTCACAAAAACATATTGTACAAAACCAAGAGTTGCCCATCTCTATAATCGTTGCGTTAAACAAAAAAATTAACAAAAAATTGTTTTTATTATTATACAAGTTTTTAAAGAGGACGAAACATGACGAGTAAATTTGAACTATTAAATCACTCTATCTCAACATGTTTCAAACCAATTTGACCATTTCACGATAACGATAATATGTATGTAGATAGCGTATACTCGATACTCTTTACGAAAAAAATAACATCATCACAAAATGCATTTCGGACGAGAAGACGCGTCTTGAATTAACAGTAAAAATTGTAATCATAATTCATAGTGAGTAACAACTGTATATCTGTATAACTGTATACTGAATCCAAAACTGCACACTTTAGATGATATACTGTATGATACCACACACTTTCAGTAGATTAGAACTGCACACTTTTTTTAGAAAGTTTGTTGTTTTTAAAAACCACACACTTTCTAATTAATTTATAATTTGGCAAAATCGCTATATTTTTAAAATATAAAATGCATTATTTATAATATTGTATTGATAACTTATGTTCATAAAAATAAAAATAAATAAAAATGTATAGAATAAATTACCTACTGTTTAATTGACCGTTATAATAGTGCCTGACTTTCAAAAAATTGATACGATCTCTTTAAAATTACGGAAAAACATTTTTTTTAAGCACTTTACATTATATACTCATTTTACACCGATACACACGCGAATACAACCAACTAATCTGCCACTAATTGCGACTAAAAACGACCTCAGTAAATCATACGTCTTGATTATAATCGTAGGTGGTACAATGTTATCAACATAACATAATGTGACAAAATGCTAAAACTACAAAATGCGGTCGTACCTACATGAAAAAAAGTGTGATTGATATAACGTTTTTATCTAACTAAAAGTGTGCGGAATTTTTCTATAGGTGTAGGTGCCACAGGCGGCATTTGGATGCGATTTGGGTACGATTTCCCTCTCATCTTTGTATTATTCAAAGGGGTCTAACCATCCAAGGTAGTAAAATTTAAAACTAATGGTTCACGAGTGTACCTATCTATAGTCATAACTCATAATATTGCAATGTAATTTTGTTTTGCGGCGCCGTGCCAGTGTTTTCAATTCGTATTTCTATTTTTGAAATAATTAATTTGTATTTTAAGTGTTTGTATAAGAAAATAATAAAACAAAAGTATTAATGCAGTATTTTAATTGTCTTTGCATTAGTTTATGCGTGACAAAGATTTTCAAAAATTTCCCGTATAAATACCTTTAAATTAATCTTTATTTTGTAATTTAAATTAATCAAATGTATAATTGAAATAACGTTTAAAATATATTAAAATTTAATTTTGGATGGACTCTTCGTTCAAGATAAAACTAAAATCGGCTAATTTCTGTGGTTTCTTCGTCATATAAACGGTGAATTAATGAGCATTTATTCTACACTTTTATAGACACATCAAGTCATATATTTTAGTCGCTCGAGAAAAACGGTGATTTAATTATGTATAGAACGGTATTAACGATTCGTCGCTTTTTGGGGTAACTGTGGTAAAATTTTGAACCCTCTCCCTCCCACTGGTATAAAACGTTTGCCAAGTATCGGCTAGCGCGCCGAACGGACCGACATAAATATTAGAAAATGTGCGGTTTTCGTGTCCGGCCGACCGCAGCCGCGGAGTCTAAGTCAAAAGCGTGCGGTTTTCTGTCGCGACCGCACCGCGAAAACGGCCCTTTCCCGGATGACCGGCCACCACCGACGACCACCACGGCCGCGACGTCGCGTGAGCGGTTTCGGCGGCGCTCAGAGCGTTTCCTCGTGCCAGTTCCGGCGGCTCCGTCCGTACGCCGCGGGCCGTCCGTTGAACGACTTGAGCCGCGACTTGACCGACACGAACGACGACGAAGTGTTGATCCGGTGCAGGCCGTCCGCCTGGCTGGGGTCGTTGTGGCTGTTGTAGTGGTGCGACTGGTGCTGTTGGGCCCGCAGGTAACCGCCCAAGCACCGGCCGAACCCGGGCACGTTGCGCAGAACTGCCGCGAAACCGGCCCGGTACCGGGTGTTCATCCAGCAGTAGATCAGCGGGTTGTAACACGTGTGCGACATGGCCAGCCAGTGGAACAGGAACCAGACGTACGGCAGGCTGCTCCACGAGCTCAGCGACGGTTCGTGGTCCCACAGGATCTGCGACACACACAAACATAATATAAGTGTTATCGTTTATCGTTGGGGGTTGGGTACACGCATTGGCGACGATAACGTTTGGCCGCACCATCGTTTATTACTGTCGTCATCGTTATAAGTCGTACTAATCGCGATTTTATTGTTATTTTAACACTTAATTAAATATTATATTTTACAAAAAACGTTTTTATATTTGATATTTTCAAAAAAAATTGCATCAAAATCTATATGACAGCTATTTGATACCTATAACTGAATTACGATTATAAATGGGAGCTCCCACTGATACGTAAAAATAATCAAATAAATTGTCAAACCTACTTATAGTATTCCAGTAAAATTTATTTACGATTCCGAAAGTTTTTATAGTAAATAATAATCAACAAAATTTTTAACATCCCGAGAATTACTTATGTCTTATACATTTTGTTCATGTTTAACATTAAGTCTTTAACAATGTACTTATTATCTATTATAGACTGATGTTGAGAATATTTTTTTTTTTAAAGTAACGTTATTTGCAACGCCCTACTTTTTGAATAAAAAAGTAAAGTAACGTGATAAAAATAATGTTGGGTAACGCAAATGCAATTTGAATAAAAATATTTTATGTAACGAGTAACGTAATTTTATTACATTTCAAAAGTAATTTATCCGACAATGGATATATTACGGTATTCTATATAAATAACTATATACTGCTAAAATAAATAAATTATAATAAAAATTATAACATCTACATTTGTTTTTTTAAACAAAGATTACAACATTTGAGGTCCTAAAAGCTAAAGGTTATTGTATCGGTTTTTACTGTGTGGGAGGGTACGGTTGGTTAGAACACGTTTATATGTAGCGAGGATTTGTCACTAAAACCCGGGTGTAATATTGCCTAAATACGACCCCTCAAAAATGGTACGCACTCAACAGTTTATTTTATCATCATTTCTGTCTAGAATGCGCGGATGTGTAGGATTTCAGAAAGATATAGCGATATTCAACGCCACTGCTTCCATATCGCCGCGGGTGTACCTACCTACGTAAATTACTCGCAAAACGTACGAGAGGACAAAAAAAAAAAAGGAAGGAGCAGTCTTCTGCCAGAGTCAAGGGTTCGAGTGCGAACACGTCTATAATATACTGCAGCTACTATATATATATATAGTAGTGTTCTAATATTTCAGCGTCGTTACCAGATATATATTATATCTTAGACGCAAAACGTTTTCGCACTCCTCTCCGCCAACTCTGGTTTCACTCGCTCAGCTACGTCTATGTAAAGCACACGAGATTGCCTCTATTCCATCAAGTCCGGCGATAAAGTGGTGAAAATATCGCGTGGGGCGTGTGCGGGTTAAGTGTCCGCGACGAGGCAATAATGCGGTTGCCGCGGTCGCTTTGGTAACCGAAGTGATTATGTTTACGCGTGTGTGTGCGACCGGACGACCGAAAGAGAGGATAACGGTAGGGGAGAGTCATCATTATACGTCGTAGATGAGATATTAGATTCGCGGGGTTTTGAGTATAATAATAGGTATATGACGGGAGAGATGCCACGGAGCTTATAATATAGATAGGTACACAATGGCCGGATTGATAATACCATAATAAGAATATAATAGGCGGGTGGAGTAATAATCGAACATTACAAAAGATTTGTACCTACGTATCGCGTATTATGTGATTACTGTTAGCGCCGCGAGATGTAAAAATAGTATAAAAGTCATCATCGAGAAACCTATACCGGTACGAAGAAAAGAAACGCATTTAAGAGTAGGCCTGGCCACGGCTACAATTATTTAAGGGGCGACATTTAAGCGATTTCTAATATCGTCTTAGGGATCTATGTGTTAGTTGTAAATGACCTTTCTGCCGTGCTACAGGATAACTCCATATTTTTCGTAAAAAACGAGATTTTTGTTTCTACAGATAATATTAATGGTTATATATAGGTACCTATTTTCTATGTAAAAATAGCGTATTTCCGATTAAAATCCATCTTAAAATGCAATTTAAAATAAGAAAATTTGCGGTACCTAAGTCCAATATATTTGATGTTTTGTAAGTAAACACTCGGTATATCACATGAAAAATAATGGAGCTACCGTGTCTTGGCTTATGTTCATTTGGAGAAAAAGGGTATTGACGTGACATAAACTTAAGCCATATTTTATAAATTAAATGATGATGATTTGGTAAATTATTTTGTGATAATATAATAAACTGATATTGTTGAGAATATGGTCTGATGGTCGTCATTGTTTATCCTTATCGTTATTATTATACTTTAAACTTTGATCGCACGTGCTGAGTGCTGGTTAATAATCAATCAAATTATAGTGAATTTAAAATTATTTTATTGATAAAACTGGAGTTACAGGTTTTTGTACATACAAACAATGTTGTATGATTATAGGCTAAGACAATGCTATTGTCCAAAAGTGTCTAAGCAATAATCCGGTAAATCCATATTATTACTGAGTGATCAATTTTTTGCTTAGTCTACTCCGATATTTATTTTAGTATCAGTTCATTTAACTCAAAAAAGTTTAAATAAAAAGTGTTCAACCAATTCTAGATGCAAAATTATATAATATATCAGCATAAGTTTTGATACATTTTTTGTGTAAGCGCTTTTCTAAGGATTGATTTACTGTTAAAAAATTATATTTTGCTGTTTCTAGATACAATCGTTGAATCGTATTGACTGGAGTCATTCTATTTTGTCTTAGCACGACGTCCATGAAGTTGGCCCACCCACTTTGGAGTAACGACTCAAAATCTTCAGCAATAGTTTGCGAGCTAATTGCGAAAATACACGAACGTCTTAGCTAGTGTGAGTAATAATTCAATGCGGGTACGCTTATGCACATGTCAATAACTCGATAACAATTTAAAATTCACTAGACGAATTTTACTAAAACTTACTTAATGTTTTGACGAAATTAAAGTTAGTTAACGTTATCTGATTTTGATTCTGAAAAATATTTGAATTTCGCAAAAAAAGTGTCTGTAGATCGAACCAAACATCTTCCGTTTTTAATTATAATTATAATTTTAATTATTATTCGAAAAAAATAAATATTTTCAAGTTTTTGATTACAGTTCACAATAATATAAGGATAAATTTTTACAAAGTGTCCGGTTCAAGATATCTAATAATTCTGTCGAGTTCAATTTTTTTCTGTCTCAAAATCGGACAACGTAAACTAACTTTAATTTGGTCAAAACTTGAGGTGTTTGAGCTATAATTTGCGGCAATAGCGAGGCCCCTTTATGGATCGTTATGTATATAAAACGCTGTTAAACGAGACTCGGTAAGTTTATTTAATAGGTATTGTTTTTAAACACGAGATTACCTATATTATTATTATGATGGTTTGATAATACGTGGCTCATACTTAAACCAAATATGCTTTTTTCTTTATTTTTTTTAATAAATTCTCTAAATTAATATTATAATTAATTTACAATTATTGGCGTTCAATCAAATAAATCATTTAAAAGTAGTGCAATCTGGTAATCTGTAGACAGGAAATTTGTAAAATTCAAATCATTTTTCCAGTAGACTAGTCTACAGCTGTGCTCGAAAAACAAATAAATAAATAAAATTATAAACGCATTATACATAATATTTTAATATTATGTTTCGACGTCTGAAACAACCTTGGCCAAATATTTTAGAGACGCAATAATTATCAATCTTAATGAAAACATCGTTGTTGTCTTTAATATTGAATAATATTATTGTTGAAAAAATTTTTTTTGCGCACTCGGAGCATGGTGAAAATGTTGTGACAATACAGTTCACTATAGTTCTACAGTTGCACGTCGCGAAACACCACGGTGTATACCTAAGTAGTGAACTGTATTGTCAGAATAAGTGTTCACCATTGAAAAATGTCAATGGTGATGCTGGGGGGGGGGAGTTAAACACACAAACCCCCTCCCCTTGGCTACAACAATGTTGCCAGCCGCCAGGTCTACGAAACTCAAACTGCATGATGAACATATAATTGTGAGCAAATAATATTTAACGTTATTCAAAATTTGTGGAACTTTTTTTGATCAAACCGTTAATTATAATTTTACTATTGTACTCTTAAGTTTTAATAGTTTTACGTGTGAACGAAATCATAGTATAAAATATGTGTTATAAGATGAAGCACTAAAGAAAGGCAATGGGATATGAGAAAACAAACAGATTTTTTCAAACAAAGGCCTTATTAATACGCAACAACATAAATCCATTGTAAATAAATTTACACTTATGTAAATTATTTAATACCTAAGTAAATATTAGACAAACTGAATTATTGTGATTCATCGTAATAATTTGTTACAATAAGTATCTAAAGAAACGAATTGAATCAAAAGTTTCAACACTAAATAAAGAATGATTACCTAACTCTGCAGTGCATCGTTAATCTCGCTGTGAACGTTTTATATAATTCTTCCAAAACTATTCAAAAACTTTAAGTTGTTATATATATAGTTGTAAAACATCTTAATTTATTGTCTATTGTCACGGAAATACCTTGTAAAATTGATAAACTCACATTGTTCCAAGTATTTAGAATTTACTTTCTTTAGTTTGTTACGATAGGGGTATTACATTCCTAAAACGTCTTACGAAATGATATTCGTTCTTATAGGGAATAATAAATTGCTTATAATATTGTTGAATTTGATTTGTTCTACGTCATAATACGAAAATAAAAAAAAGATTAACGGTAAAATATACGCTTGGTACAATCAATGTGCATTGTTCTATTTTTGATTTATGAGTCAATACACTTTAACGTTTGATCTTCGATAAAAAAAACGAATTTTTTATATTATATTCCTCTAGATTATTTATTAAATATTAAAACAGTTATCAACAATCTGTCATAGTGTAATGTACTAATGTGTTTTGAATTTTGAAGTAATTCTTCTTTCTTGAGGTGTGGGTGGAAAAAAAATTGTAACGACAAATGAAACTACAGGAAAAATGAAACGACTCGTTTGTTTATTTATTTATTCTGCAAGTATTATGCATGGCGGCGGCGGCGTGCACGTTTATTTGTATTATATTCATTTTATCACTCTCTCGATAATTCACTTATAATTTCACGGACCCCAATACTTATGAAAGAAGTTTTACTTCCCCGGATAATGTAATCGTGGGCTCACACGCTCTCGTAATTAAATATTATTCGATTATTTCGATTTATAATAATTTAAAACACCTGCTATTATATTTCCTCGTAAACACCACCAACATGGACAAGATTATTTTGTTGCAAACGAGCCGCATTCAGTTTATACATCACACTACCTACTGTTCTGAGCTAGCACATATTATTGTGTTTATTTAGCTGCCACGAGGTAATATTATATTATATAACATAAATATGTTCAAAATGACGTGTCGCCGCGCAAGATTCGTTACACCCGAACCGGAGATGTGCGATTGGACGCATAGTAGTGTCGACGACAAGACGATGGCCTTAGCAGCTGTCGAGTCCGGCTGTTGCAATGCAGCTTGCATCTTCGCGTCAGATCTGCCTTGGCCGTGGATCTCCCAGCGAGCAGTGTCCGGTCACGGCGACCGCATCGTCGTTTGTGGGTCGTCTGACGGCGAACGAACCGACAGACGTTCGTTTACTGGTCGCGAACGCCACCTTTGATTCCGTGACGGCCCACGGTGGCCGGCCGTTGCACGACGTGGAGAGTGTCGCGGATGTAGTAACAGGCGGCTGTACCCGTTGATCGGCGAAACCGCTGTTCACGTCATCGGCCGACCGATCGCGGTCGCGAAGTTCGCCTGTCTGCTGGACGAGTCGCTGTCCGGCGGTCGTGGCCGACGGTCGGCCCGTCGCGAACCGGCAGCCGACGGAACGAATCGGTTCTAGCTACGCAGCACATATTATTGTGTTTATTTAGCTGCCACGGGGTAATATTATATTACATAACATAAATATGTTCAAAATGACGTGTCGCCGTGCAAGATTCGTTACACCCAAACCGGAGATGTGCGATTGGACGCATAGTAGTGTCGACGACAAAACGATGGCCTTAGCAGCTGTCGAGTCCGGCTGTTGCAATGCAGCTTGTATCTTCGCGTCAGATCTGCCTTGGCCGTGGATCTCCCAGCGAGCAGTGTCCCATCACGGCGACCGCATCGTCGTTTGTGGATCGTCTGACGGCCGTCCTATGCGCCTTGTCCGGCGTCTACGACGACGAACCGACCAGATGTTCGTTTACTGGTCGCGAACGCCACCTTTGATTCCGTGACGGCCCACGGTGGCCGTCCGTTGCACGACGTGGAGAGTGTCGCGGATGTAGTAACAGGCGGCTGTACCCGTTGATCGGCGAAACCGCTGTTCACGTCATCGGCCGACCGACCGCGGTCGTGAAGTTCGCCCGTCTGCTGGACGAGTCGCTGTGCGATAACACCGCGGCGGTCGTGGCCGACGGTCGGCCCGTCGCGAACTGGCAGCCGACGGAACTAATCGGCACTGCCACAACGTGGCCTTTTTGAGTTCCGGTTCTACGTGTCCGGCGTGTAGTCACATCGGCCCCCAGGATTGTCACGCAGCTATCACGACCCTAATTCCCGTAACCGATCGGCGGAACATCGTGGAACACTGCACTTCGCGGTCACCGCTGTCACCGGTCACTGTACCGGGCGATTGTAAACTCCGCCAGAATACCGGTCAAGATAAAAAGGTAATAATAGGTCCATGGTAAACTCCGCAGGTTTTATTTTCTTACCTGGTCAGAGCTCACATTGCCACGTGCCTTCTCACATTAAATACGTTGACATCTATTGCGATGATATACGTCAAAATTGATAAAATATTGTCAAGGTTAGATCGATTCATTAATAATTATTAATAATTTTATCTTCATATTATCTGAAATCAGGATTTTCAATGATGATATCGGCAGTAGGTGAGATGTACGTATACTTTGACGAACATAATCATTCGTAGTCTGCGTGTCTCCGTGTATATTTCCGAACGAATTTTTTGTAATTTTCGATACTTTCGATATTTGTATATGTCTGAACAAAATATGTCGCAAGAAAGTAATAATATAAAATTAATTACTGGTCAACGAGGCAATTTATTGGTTGTATTTAAAAATTATAAGTATAATAAAAATATAAAATACGCGTCTGGTGAAATAAAATGGAGGTGCACTAACAAAAATGAATGAATATAATATATTACCTATATTATATCAATTGTATACTCTTAGCTGTGAGGTTAGTAATTTTTATATATATTTTGGCTTGATTTTGACATATTTTATTTATTATTTACGTAACAGTTATATTTAAATGTGAACGATTATTAAAATTATGAATTTTTTTTAATAATATATTATATTCATTTTATAGTGCTACTTAATTTTCTTCAATGGCGGAGCTTACACGAACCTAATTTTACCTGTGTTTTTTTTTCTGGCGGAGTTTACATGTACCCAATTTTACCTGTGTTTTTTTCTGGCGGAGTTTACACTAAAAAAAGGTACTCGTGGCGGAGTTTACATGCGCCCACTGAACCATCAACTCGGCGTGTATCGGCTCGGAGTATAGACCCCAGGCCACGAACAAGGCGCACGGGGATGACGGCCGTCGTGGAAAGTCGCCAAAACGTGGCCAACATATCGTATGACGTGAAGGCTGTGCACATCATCGACTGTGTTATTGTTTATTCTGGTCGATATTGTTTTATTATATCGATGATATGTTATTAAATAAACTAAGAAAAAACCCACACGCAATATTATGTTCTTAAGCCGCGAAAATGAAGCAGGGTTTTTCGAAGTTTCGGTAAATAGGCACAATGATATAAAGTTTCGTGAGTTTTTACGCGTCGACAGCGAACAGTTCGATTTTTTATATTTGTCGCCATAAATTACCCTCGTTCACCATTTATCATCACGGTGCTGTTAGGTATTTGCAATTCATTGGTTACACGTCATATGCCTATCTATATTCACGTAAAATATTGTGTGAACTGTGTTGTTTTGTTGATATCTTATGATTTACGACGAGGACGATTTCTGATTAAACTTCGAGTTTTTGTTATACGACAAAATCACATGCAAAATTGTTTTATTTCAGTGTTAACTTATGAGGTACCTTGTATACTAAATTGTCAATCTACTTGACTAAACATCAATTCATTGTTTTTATCGTTATTCGTAAGAAAAAATTTAACACAAAAAGCTCTACTAATAATATTAAAATTTTTTAAACTGTCAAGCATCTATAGTTTGTTTATTTTTGCAAATGAAATAACTACGCATAACAAAATCGATTACGCCAAAAGGCGGGTTTGCTGAAAAGTCCGTGTTATCCATAATTTTTTTTTATTCTCAATAATTGTTAAGAAAAGTTCTGTGTGAATCTTTTTTTAAAATTTTTTTTTTTACTTTTGACCATCGAAATATCTAACTATCTATATTTACTTTGTTGTCAGAAAAGATTTTAAAGTCAAAAATTAATCTTGATGCATTTTTTCTACTATAAAAAGTTTCTTCACACACAAAAATAAATAGGTAACTAAAATCACACATCATTGGAAAATCAATACGTTTGCTATATATCATATATTTCCTTTAAATAATAACGAATAAAAAAAATACTTTAGCTATACTTCTTATCAAAAACAAATTTTATTTATTAATCGGAAATATTGACTACCTAAAGAGGTAATATTTATGTATTTATCATATTTTATGGTTGTACAATATTTATAAGTAAATTAACAGCAATTAGTTATGTACGATAATTTATTGAAAACATGAAGTCATGAAGTGTTATTATAGTTATTAAACGTATAATAATGAGACGAAAAATATTGAACTTAACAGTAACAACATTTTGTATAATTTCGTAACAAAATAACGGAATAAACTATATGTATTTCGATTGAAAATTATGATTATCTAGTGAACCTAACAATTAGATTATCTAATTTTTTTGTTTTCGATGTACTTAAAAACAATGTATTAATTATCTGGCAGTTTCATGTCTGCTAGAATGAGAGGAAAAATGCATTGACCAAATGTTACCTAAACGCATTATTACAGCATTTAAAAAAAACGGTTAAGTGGATGTTGCTTTGCTGTACAGTAGGTTACAAGTGGGTCAATGTATAATGGATTGTATTAAACTTGAATTCAATATCATTGTATAAGAAAAACGGTTCTGAGCGGAAACGGTTTGTCAGTCTGGATATATCATATTGTTATTATTTATTATAGTCTGTAAGTTGAATTAATATTATGATATTATTATTTTTTATTCGTTTCTGTGGTGATGAACAAAACGTTAGAAATTAATATCCCATTTTCAGAGGTTTTTCCTGATTTGTCGTTGGTTTTTCTCGTGGCATTAAATAAATATCGAGAAAATCGAAAAATTACCTCTCTAAAGTACTACCTTCATCTAATTTGCTAAAAGATTAAGGTACTATACATATATGTTGAAATCGAAGCACTCCTTCTAGTAGAAATTTTGTATACAGAATAAAAATAAAAATAAATAAATAAACACCATTGTAAAACCACTAGCTTCCTCCCTCCGCTCAGAGTCTAAAAGAACACCTAAACACATTGGAATATTTTAAAACCATTCGATCAAACACATTATGCTAAATTTCCCAAACGCATTGCAATTCGTTAGACATTCACACGAGCTCGAAGTTCGAACTATATTTTTAAAAAGTTACCTATTCAAAAATAAATAAATATAGCCGGAACGTGCCTAAAGTTGGTTCTGCACTTGATGCTCGCAAAACGATCTGTATATGACTATCAGACTTCGTGAGTTGACTTTGCAGTCGTTGCCGGAAATGAAATGGGCGATCCCATAATTACGATGACATACTTCCCCGGAAGATGCGGAGAGAATCTGTTAGTGAACCCAAAGTTAAATAACAAGTTTATCGGGTGGATAGGATTTTTATAATATTCTATTCGATTGAAAGGTTTCAATTTAGAACCCACGAATTGTACACGATTGTGCATTGTAAACATTGTCCTGTATGCAATAATTAGAGGTTATCAACAAATAACATTTTTAATGAAAAAGGATTTCTGTGAATTTTTAATCTGCGAAAATAGTCATGTTTGGTTTTTGTAGTTAAATAATAACCAGAAAAGTATAATTAGGTCCCCAGTTTGATGTTTTTTTTATGTAGTTACAAGTTTAAGAACATGATTACCTATCAGAAATGTTCTCGTTTATAATGACCAACAATGAACAGAGATACAAAAATTTTTTATAAAAACAACTGTTGGAAAAGGAATAAATAATAATATTTCAACACGATATTTTCTTCTCAGTTAGAAATGATGAATTCCAGCCATTTAAAATTGTCATTTTTGTTCTAATTAATACATTTCTTATGATTCATATTATAAGCGTCTCAGTATATGAATTTATATAGACATTTAATAATTAAATAATAATATAAAATATAATTAAAGAATAGTAATACATTTGTCGCCGTTTATCTATTTGAATTTTTTATAGCCATGTTAATATTATAAACAATTTTTTTTTAACCATTGAGTTATAGGCACGATTAATTTTAAAAAAAATGTACTTATTCACCTTCGTCAACTGAAATACTGTAAATAAAAATATATAATTAATAATTATAAGCAATTTATTTAAATTTACAATGAAACCTTTACATTTCAAAGCGTGTAACAGAATTTAATTGATTAAGAAAATTATATAACTCAAAAGACCTTATAGAAATAATAATAATAACAGTGCCTTATTCGTTTACGATATTATTATGTTTTCGGACTGCCGAGGCCTATGTTTTTCATCGGAAAACTCGCAAAAAATTTATTTAATTTTCTTAGATTGTAGTTGAATGTAAATGCGTTTCGTTGGTTCTTAAACTTACTACAGTCGTCCTCTAATTGCCATCGATACTGATTTTTTTACACTGTTATTAAGCTCATTCCAACAATAATCTCGTTACCTAGGTACTTCAATAATCCTTTTTTCCGCCACGTTAATCTTCTTTTGAACTTTCTCGTAAATATTTTAAATCACACAACTATAATTTCACAACCTTCGAGAAAAAATTTACCTCACTATGCGATATGTATCCTTAATTATTTAAGCAATTAATATTGTACTCGTAGCGTTTCGTTAAATTTCTTCGTTTTATTTTGTTCATTACATCCTCCGCAGAATTACTTTTACCGTGTTATTATAGTTAAGGTTTTGATCTCATCCGCCTTATTTGATAATTTTTCTACACTCATATTTGTAGTTTAATCTTGTTGGGACTTCCAGTGCAAAAGACCCTTGCTACACATTATGCGTTGTATTATTTCTGCTAATATTTTTTAATTGGATATTAGTCATAATATGCCGCTAGATGTCTATTGTTCTAATTTGTTTGTTAGTTTTTTATTTAACTCCCTCAAATGCAATACACATATCATTAAGCACAACCGTAAACAAAATTTGTCGTATTCACATGTGAATATTAGAACTCATCGACTATGCATAGTACACCATTGTCTACCATACACCATTAGTCATATTTGCTCTCCGAGAGAATAGACAATAGACAATAGTAAACATATGACCGAACCGACTGTTAGATTACAGCTATTAATAGCGTTACCTATGTTATTATTGTTTTATCATTTCTTAGTTTATAAAAATCTTCAAAATGTGTTAACTGTGTTTTGTACTGTTCATTCATAGATTTGATAAAAATTTATATAGATACCATGTTTTGCACTTAATTTACTTTTTCATTCTTGTTGTTATAGTTAAATCGTAGAAGTTAATCAATTCTAAACCTTAATTTTTTTTTTGTCACAGTTGTTCAGGCGATGTTCAGATGGTAACATATAATTACATACAATTATTAAACAATATAGTACCTAACATAATATTATATTATTTACTGCAACGTCATATCCCGATCGAGCTTGTTTTGAACATTTAAATGAAATACTCTTTAGTATATTATAGTCGATAGGTACAATCCTGGTTTAAAATTTAATTTATGTGATGCATCCGAATAGAGGGGTTTCTCACAGTAATGTAATGATATATTCCATATAAAATATGACATTTTAAGTTTAATTAATTGACGTCAAATTAATTCATAATGTTTAGATAAAAAATAAAAACAGCATTATATTGTGTGACATGCTATTAATATTTTCATTGTGTTGATATTTTCAATTATATATTTTTTTCCGAAAAAAGTTTATTAAATAATAATATAATAGGTGCCTACTGCCTATTGATTTTGTTAACAGTAATAACATCATGCACCTATGTTTGTTTGATACCTTAAACGATTTCATATTACAAAGCTTTAGTCAATACTCGTTGTTTTTATGGTTATTAAATACACTTTTTACATAGTGTTATTTAAATTAATGTTGAAACAAACAAATGTTTATATTTTGAATAAATAAACTAATAGGGTATTTCTCGAAAAAAGAACGAAATTAATCACAGACAATTTGTTAATAATTGTATACATGATATTTGGTAAATTGTTTTTGTACAGTTTAATTGATATCAAATATACTTTTTTTCAATCGTAAAAAAAATATGAAATAAAAGATTAATACATTTTTGAATCGTATTAAAATAAAAATGTCAACCACAGTTTTGTAGAATGATTTTAATAATTCACAGAGAGAATGTTTTTATAATTTGTAATAATCTAATATATAAAAAGCCGGGAATGTTTCTTTAGAATTTAAATCTGAGCGAAAAATGCATCCAACGTTTTGTATTAATATCGGGTATGCGTTGATAAAATTTTAATAAAATATAATATTAAAGAACGTTTTTACTGGGTAAATCAAACACACTCAAAATATAATATTACATTTACATTTTCACTGTTTTTTAGTTTTTACAAGAGAATAATGTGCACGGGAAGTTCGTTCAAAATGTATTCAATATATTTAAGAATATGACATAGTGTTCAAAAAGTACATTTTTGTTTAACCAATGTTTATTTGTTGACAATGTTTTTGTTCAGGTATTTAGTTGTTCAGTGTAATAGAATATTATTATATGAATATCAAATGTTTACATTACCTATTACAAATAGGTACAAACTTTTTTGTTTCATTTTTTATTCACATTGTTTTCATTTTGTTTTTTAAATTTTACTTCTCCGAAATTTGACATAATTTTTGGGGTGTGTTTTAAATTCATTGAATATTTGAATATCTAGTTTAATTAGTAGAGAAATAAAATACAAAAATAAAATGTTTTCATTTGAGAACTCATCGCTTGTCCTGTCGTGTAAGAAGTTGGAACTATTTTGTTCTCTCTCTCACAGTTTAAAAAACCACCCAATGGCCTATGTTGCCGCGGGTTAACTAATAAAAAAAAAAAAAGCTAAAATACATTGATAATATTGTCGTGTGAGATTTTTGGGGGAAAACGTTGTGAAATATTAATATATTATAATATGATATCGATGGTGGCACATATTTTATAATCCTTGGCCCAAAACGGGTATAGTATTAAGAATATGATTATATTATAATAGTTATAAAAATAATTATTTTTCAATTACTATCATAATAAAATTCAATTATTTTTTTATAAAATTAAATATTAACGAGAATATTATGATAATGTGCTTGTCACAATGTTGAAAACATTAAGGCTTTCGAATGAGTAATTATTGATTGATTATAAATTAAAAAAAAAAACTGTCAAGCGTGTTTATTATTTCTCAGATGATAATACGTTAATCGAATGGTAGGTACTTAAATTCAATGTTGTGTATAAAATCAGTAACACGTGTATAGCTGTTAGTGATTGATAAAGTTATATAATTTTGTTAGTTTTATTTCGTAATAATAGTGTTATTTATATATTTTGATTTTTAAGTCAAAACGCGTAACGAATATAAAGTACACTCACCAGAAGGATATTATACGGCAGCCAACAGACCGTGAACGCTATGACCACAGTAACCATCATTTTTATCATCTGCAAAATTCGAAAACAAAATGTGACAGGTTTCGAAAGGTCGCAACTTGTCGGAAAGCGTTACTTTTCTCTTCGACTTGGCCATCCTAACGTCTCTGGAGTTCTGCGCCTCACCCGGAGTCCTTTTGCCCCACACCACCACCCCAATGTTGACATATGTAAATAGCAGGACGGCGAATGGTATGCAATACTGAAGCACCAACAACGCTACATTATAGTAATGCCGGACATTCTCACTTGGCCATTTCTCGTTGCAAATATAGAATCCGCATTCCTAGTGATGTAAATTTTCATAAACATCATTTTTTGTGAACATTTTCAACAAGTTGAAAATTTTATAATTTATCATATTAATTTCTTATCAAATAAATTTTTTGATACTATATAGTTATTGTATATTAATTAACCTCCATAATTATATCTAAAACTATGTACTTTTATTACCCATTTTAATATTATTTTGGTATTATTCTATTGAACATAATTATAGCCTAACCTAACCTAACCTAACCAAAATATAAATCATTAAATATATAAATAATAATATTTATCTCGGTAATAAATGTGCATTTTTATATTTTATTAAAAATGTTGTATTTTTATTTCAGTATACCTCAAAAATTAATTAAGTTAAGAAAAATACATTAAAACTAAAATTTTTCAATTGAAAATTTTTGAGCTTACATCTTATGCACGCATTCCTATAACGATAGTGATAGAAATCGATCAATAGAATAGATATAGTATATTAATGAATCAGTATGGATGTAAATGGACCATTTATCATAAGTCATAACATCACGCGGGACAGAATAATTTAGTGAATAAATGAAAGTAATCTAATATGATATAATCGGCCTGATTTGAAAATATTGAAACTCCATAATAACTACTTTTTAGGAAGAAGAAAAAACACATCATTACTTTTTTTTTGGCTCTTTATCTAGGGTCTAGATTCTAGACGGAATTATTATACGTCATATTTTAATATCAATAATTCAATAAATAAACAATATTGTAACATTATTTTGATAAATAATATTTTATCAAAAGTTATGGAGATACAACGGTTTAGTGTTTACCTTGGGCGGAGTTGAGTTAATTTCGTCGGAACTGTAACGGCCGATTAAAAGGAGAGAAACTGTCTTTTCATGGTGAAAATGGTTTTAAACAATGCGTTTTTTTTTCTGAAAAGAAAAAGTAATAATCTCAAAATCGCCGTTCCAGAGTTACGATAATTGCAAATTAGACCGACAACGGTATAATATTATACGGTTAACCGCTAAGGGAAAACACATTTTTACAAGTTTTCTCGCATAACACGGTAGAAGGTGTTTACTGAGATCTTGTGGCGTATAGACAATAGAGGTACCTATTTAATATTAGTCTTTTGTTACAATAATGTTATAAACTATTGATACTTTGAAAAAATACAAAACAAATCAATCGTTTTTAAAAACATTTTCAATGATAATATTGTCTTGAATATAACAGCGTGGTGTTATTGTATTGTTCGGAGAGTATCAAGTGTTTGTTTGATGTAAAAACTAATACGAAAAACTATTGTTATTGTCTCGCGCTTGTACAGAACTTTCATAGAGAAACTTACAATCTATCTTTGCCATATAGATACGCCGGTTAATAGATAGGTGTGTAGCGTGAAAAGTTATTTGTAACAAAAAGTATAGAGTTTACTATCGCAATAAAATCACTTTTGGAAAACTCATACTTTTAGTTTTGTTTTTTTCCCACAATTTTTCAACCGAGTTGTTATTATACTTGTTTAACTTATCACAATGTATTTCTAAACTTTATTTTATATGTACACTTTTGGTATATATAGAATATATACAATAAATATATCGATGAGATTTTATTTTCAAACCCGTGCAGTTGTCTATAATATTATTTGTTTAAATTTTGATAAATAATAATAATATATACTATATATAATATTTATATATAATATACCAATTAATAATTGGTATTAATACGAGAATTTATTTAGTCAACATTTTCACCCCTCCGAAAAGCTAATAAATTCTTCTGGTTTTATTCGAATACACGTACCTACGTATATAGCAAGGGCGCCCGTCAGGGGTTGAAGGAGGTGACATGTCATCTCCCAAGACGAATGTGAAATTATTTTTAATTGTAAATAATAAACTATTTTCACTGATAATATTATACACAAGACATATTACATAGGTATGCGCATCGTTTATCCACGTTGTACAATTATTTTCTGTTATTTAATAAAAGCTGCAATTTTATGTGTTCTTAGTTTTTTTTTTTACGATACTGCCCCCCTTTCCCTAGGTTCTGATTGGTGGGCGTCCTAAGTCCTTGATGTATGTAGTGCTATGATATACCTTTGGAAGAATAATCCTAAAAAAAAAATGTTTAAAAAACAACCCACGAACAAATACATTTAATGGTACTATGATATAACATTATTATAACCTGATGCCAATACGACGGTTGTTCCAATGTCGTAACTAGGAGAATCGGAAACGCTGTAATCACGGCCACGGTCCAGACTAATGCTATTATGCATTTGGCGTGATGTCTGCTGGCCCTAGGTTTCAGCGGCCACATTATCGCAATGTACCTGTCCACGCTAATTGCCACCAGCGTGTACGCGCTCACCTGTTCGAAACGGTACAATATTATTATTATTATTATCATTCATTAGTCGGTGTTTAAAATATAGTCGTTAGGTATATTACCGCATTGGACGACGCGGGTTGAGAATGAAAAGGTTCTACGTCACAATATCCAATTGTTCAGTTGCCAAGGAAAAGGTTATAATACGTCACAATAATATCCAATTGTTCGGCTGAACGATTTTTACCTTTAATACCCAATATCTTTTTTTCAGGTTATCTTACGAACTTAACCATAATTTTATTGAATAAATAAATACAATTATTATCAGTTACATTGTGAATATTAAGTGTAAGATATTCCAACATTTTATAAAAACTAAAAAACTAGAAAAAAAGTCTATAAGAATACGAAAGTTCTCTGTATAGAACCTTTTCATTCTTCCAACTAAATTATATAATATACATAGAACTTTTTTTTACAATTATATTCAACCTACTTCTACAAAAAATATTGTACGATATTATTGTAATTTTTGTTTTTATTGTATCATCGACATGTATTATTGATAAAACCTTTTAGTACTAACCAACATTGAATAACATGACGATAGAACCTTTTCACACTGCCGTAAACTGATATCAGAATAAAAAAAGTTCTATCTAACTTATACAACTATAATCACGATTCATTAATTTTTCATGATAAAGAACCTTTTCATTTTCTGCATCTCACTAAGTATTGCATGTAAAAACAAAATTTTTGAATAAAAAGATTCAAAATTTTAATTTAAACAAATGAATGCAAAAAAACGATTTTTGAAAAAAGTGGACATTGAAACTTTTCATTTTCAGCCCACGACGAGTTGATTTACATTCTAAATATCGTCTAAATAAACGACGGAATAGGTATCCGATACTCATTGCTGCACCGTTTTAAACAAACGATTTTTGTTTTATTTCGCAATAACAATAACTATAATACTATACTATAGCAGTATCGTATTAGGTATTATCAAATAAATCGTATTGATGACAACATTTATAATATTTATCACTTCAAAATTGAACGAAACACGAATCATCGATAGCTATTGCATTGGTCTTCGTAATAATTAGTGGCGTGGTGAAGTGAAATATTGTATAGGGCCATTCGTTTTTTCAATGACCTATCAGTACTTGACTCTTACGTAGTACCCCTATTGGTCATTAGCAACGTGGCACGTACAATATTATGCATAGCAAAAATACGGTTTTTCTTTATTTTGAACACTGTAATTGCCACCCACCGCTTTAAAATCATCGTACAACTGTCCTCTTCAAAATCACGGTCAAGTGCACTGGTCATAATATTTTGACAGTACTTTTTAAAACACATAAACTTCAGGAAATTATTATTGTAATTTATATAGTTTTCATTTTTTTATTTTCTTCATACAACAATTTGATTCAGAACAATTAGAGTTATATTTCTTTGATGAAAATTAACAAAACTATGATTTATAATTTTTTAACACGTGTTACGTATCGTCTAATTAACTTTAATCACTTGATTTCAGATTAGCAATGTATGATTGTTCGTTGAGTTTATTTTTGTCGAATTAATGTTAAAAAGTTCTTATAGATCTACGGATTGGAACTTTTAAAAAACTGGAATTTCAATTAACATTTTTTAATAAGAAATAGTAGAAGATTATGTCAAAGAATTTAAATGTGCGTGCATGTGAATGTAAAATAGCTTATACATATTTTCGTTAACTGAGAAAATAATAACTTAAGAGACTTAATATATTTATTCAATTTATGTTTACGAAAGTAATAATTTGTGTTTTAGCGCTTTATAAAGTTTTGATTTTTCATAAATTAATTATATTTTTGCTGTCTGTTTGATGGTTTGAATTTTGAATAGGCACCTGCAAATTTAATAAATGCTTTATTAATTATCACCGTTATAGTTTTCCTGAATTATTTTGAAAATCTCGTCTTTATTTTTAGAATACGATAGTTTCTCAAACTAAACATGATTATAAAACTCTGGCTTACGTCATCGTGAGTGATGTGAATCAAGTGATTAATCAACGACCATGCTATGGGTACTTTGTTGGTTTTCTGCTTTTATTAACGAACATAATTATTTTTATTTTTTAATATTTATTCCAAATCTCCTAAGGTTGTATGATACGTCCAGTCCCTAATGTACTCATAGTTTCAAATGTCAAAGTATAATAACTGGAAACACTCTAAGGATATAATGTTTAAACTTGCATTAAGGGTTAATGGGTTTTGAACTGTACATGTTCGTTTAAATTGCAAAGTGTAAGCTGTAAAATAGAATTCGTAGTTTGGAATTCTTAATGTCTATTGAATGTGGTTATTTTCAAGGCGTATATAATAGAAAGAAGCTTACATGGTTTTCGCTGTGTTTGTTTTAATAAACCGAGGTTCTACTTAACCGTCGTTTTTCAATTTTGTTTTTGTATTTCGTTAACTGTCCACTTGGTCACTTTGCTATTCTCCAAAATTTAAAGTTTTAGCTAGGTTCCTCCTACTGGAGTAACCGTAGAGGATCACACACGTCACACGATTGAATGACTTTCAAGATTAATTAAAGATAATTTGTGAACAAAAATCTACAATACAACATATTTTGTGACATGTTAAAACGAAAAATATGACGTTTTACTTTTAATCATAATTTCATTACGTCAATATTAGACGATTTTAAAATATGTCAGACGGCAGTTGTGTACCTATTTTGTCTACATAGCACGCCGTCATACAAATTATGCAAAACATAACTGTATAGGATAGGACACTCACTGAGAACTCTGGGATACCATAATATTGGTTTAGTATACAATAATATTATTGCGCGATTGAAAATAATGATACCATTGTATTGCGTTAACCAAAAAAAAAAAAAAACAAATATTATCTTGAGTTGATCCGCTTATTAAAATGTTCGTTGGACAAAATCTAATAACCTCACATTTTTAAAACTATATTTGATATAATATACAGTCTTGTAAAAGATATTAGTATTCAAGTACTGATACAGATAATTATTTTGATGAGCAATTGATTGCTCAGTAAGAAAGTATTAATGTGAAAATGCAAAAACTTTTAAAAAAAACTATTTTATTGACATTTTCAAATACTAACAATTTTTTTTTTTATAATTTTCATGACTATTTATTTATTTACTTATTAAATAACCAACGCCAATCGGCAATTACATTATAGTTGGTAATATAAAAACAAGTTATTGAAAATGATGACATAAATGTAAAAATTATTGGTAATATTATAGATAATAATATATAATTGAATAAACTAACAATTTATAAAAACCACAAAAGAGAAAAGAAAAACTAAGAAAATATTACAGCATTCTAACTGTTATGCATATACAGAGATATCAAATAGTAAAAATGTGGTATTAAACTAAGATAAAAAGAAATAGTGTTTAGTATACACTTACATTAATTGTATAGAACATATTTTTATACCATATCATTTGGCGTAACTGTAAATTACTTTTTCGTTTTCTTTGTCAAAATATTTTAATTGTCGGTTAGGTTTAATTTATATGAAAAAAATTATATTATTAAATACGGCTATTACATATTTTTTTTATTTTTTTTTTATCGTGGTTGAATTGAAAATAGAAAATATATTAGCTAATAAGGTAAAGTATTTGAAAATGAGTATTTGATTTTTAATACAGAAACTTTGAGAAAATATTTAAAATATTTTTACTCAATTACTTTTCCTCAAGTATACATACTTTACAAGACTGGATAATATATTATACAATATGATCGTTGTAATAATAATAGTTTTCTAGAGTAGTTTATATGGTTTTACTCAGTGTTTATTTGAATAAATTGAGGTTTTGCTTAATCATTGTTTTCTATTTTGTTTTTGCACTTCGTTAGCGGATGCACAATAATGCATTTTAAGTGACTTTCAATCCGAGCCAACAGTATTGAACGTTGTCCACATGGTGAAAGTCACTTTGCTATTCTCCAAACATTGGTACGACATTCAGCCATTTAAAATTTTAGCTAGGTTCATTTTACTGAAATAACCGTAGGTAGTGGATCACACACGATTGAATGACTTTCAAGGTTGATCAAAGCTAATTTATGAATGAAAATCTACAGCATATTTTGAGACAAGTTAAAATAAAAAAGATGTTTTACTTTTCATCATAATATTTCACTACGTCAATATCGGACTCTTTTAAATGTCATACGGCATTGGTGTACCTATTTTGCCTATACAGCACGCCGTCATATAAATTATGCAAAACTCACTGAGAACCCTGGGATACCAAATATGCAAATAATATGCAATAGGTTTAATGTACAATGATATTATTGTTCGATTGAAAATAATGATACCGCTGTATTGCGTTAGCCAAAAAAACGATATAATCTTGAGTTGAGCCGTATACTGAAATGTTCGTTGGACAAAATCGAATAACTTCCCATTTTTGATAATATACAGTTTTGTATAGTAAAGCTTTGTAAGTATTAATACAGATTATTATTTTGAAGATTATTGAATACTCAGTAAAAAAGTATCCATGTACAAATGCAAAAACTTAAAAAAAACTATTTATAGAGACACTTTCAAATATTACTACAATATTTTTTTTTTATAATGTTCATGTCTTACGATTATCGAATTGCATAACTGTAAATTACTTTTCTGTTTTCTTTGTCAAAGTATTTTGACTGTCAGTTAGGTTTAATCTATATAAAAAAAAAATTAATATTATTAAATATACGACCGACCATTACATAATTTTAATTTATTTTTATTTAACGAGGTTGAATAACTGAAAACAGAAAATATGTAAACTAAAATTGTAAACCATCTGAAATCGCGTGTTTGATTTTTAGTACAAACAACTTTGATAAAATATTTAAAATAGTTTTACGCAGTGACGCTTACTCCAGTATACAAGTACCTATACCTTACAAGACTGTACAATGTATTGTGCGTCATGATCGTTATAATAATAATAGTTTTCAGAGTATGGTTAGGTTAGGTTAGGTTAGTATGGTTTAACGTGTCCTATCGTTTTACACACGAGACTTTTCGACGGAACTCGGAGTGTTCGCAGCAAGGAATGCGCGCCCCTCATTAGATTTCGGCAAACAGAGATATCGAGTTATCCAAAATCAAACGGTTATAGTGGAACCACGCCGGACGAAGTCCATAGGTACTATACAAACGTGATATACACAATATATTTGCGCAGCTAATGGAGTCAAGCCCGTTAACTTCACACGAACGACACTCGTACGCAGACGTACTATTATTTCGTATCAATTGTGTCGTGTCCGCCAAAGGCTCGTACGGTTTTTGATATTCGAAATGATAGCTCGACACTATTATCATAGTCGTGCCTAAAGGTTGTTCGTGCCGTTTTTTACGATCGGTCGTGGTGTAATAATATTATTATAGTTCTAATGTCACACGAAACGTTCAACCGAATTCGGTCGAGCATCACGCTGATTTATAGGTTATTGTATACACATGTATAAGTAGTTTTTGTTGTTGTATTTTCCGTGGTCACGGGAAACGCGATTCGTGTAACAAAGCGTGCGCCGCGGCTGGGAAACGGCCAATTTGACAGCGGCGAAAAAGAAAACCACCGAGAGAGTAAAAACAAAGAAAACTCGACGTCATAATATTATTATCAGTACAACAACAGTGAAACGCACATGACGGATTTGTCACGTCATGTCGGCACGAAATCCGTCGTTTTCACCAGCATATAAACATATAATATCTATATATTATGGGTACGAACCTATATATACCTACACGCGCCCGCTGACGTCGTCTCTAAATCACCGAAACAAATATTGCGGCCTCACATTTCTATTATTATTATTATTATTATTATTGCCACGACGTGTATATCCTTTTCTCGCCGAGAATATCCTTTTCCGCCGCCACCACAGCGGTCTCCTGGCATTGTTATTTCGGTCGAGTATTCCGCTCGAGTGGGGTGGGCAGCGTGACGAGAGTTAGCCGCCACTCACATCCGCCGCCTTATTATTTTGACCTCAATACGCGTTATATTATTTTGTTTTGTATACTCGCGAATAGCGTAAACCGCAAAAGTCCGTCGCCGGCACGGTACTCTGTTTGGATTTGTATCGCCGACACTTTACCTCTAAAACTTGGTGTGCTATGATTGTAAATGCCACACAGAGCCACGGAGGGCTCTCCCACACCCTCTATTATCAAAATTATAAAATCTACAATAATCAATATACTTGAAAACTTTTCAAACACATTTGAACACACTTCATATAATATATTAACGATAAAAACAAAATATATAATAATGTAGGTATATACTATAATCTTTTTATTAATATATTAAGATTTTACCGATTAAAATTATGGGGGATGACCAGTAATACACGGTTGGTCTACCAATCACCATAGCATACATCTGTTTGAGCTTTTTCACGTGACTTATTGGCTAAACATTCCTCTTAATCAATCCATTTTTCCATAACATGTATCGCCATGCTAAACGTCCATCAATTATAGGAATATGACATTATCATTTATAACTCAATGACCAAGATAATATAGTTTTGATTTTTTTACGGTAAATTTTTCATATTTTCAAAACATAAAATTAATGGTATTTCACTATAGTAAATAATAATAATAGTTAGACCTAAAAAACAAGAATGGACTGGCTTTGGAATCTAGTTTAATTTTTGTCCCCTCCCCCTGAAAATTACCCTATAGGCGCCATTGCGTACGAATATTATCAGCTGTGCTATCAAATATAAATACATAATGTAGGGATTTTAGGGTAATTTAGAGAGTGTCACTGTACAAGTCACTTGAAAACTGAAATATTGTAAAACCCCACGTGAAAGCACAGATAATGTCCTCACTCGTTGAAATATTTTGACGGTAGGTCGTCGATTCTCTCTAAATATTATTGTCAAAAGTTATTGCACACACTCGGAACTGCTGTACACAAATTTGCTACGTGCAGTCGTACGTTCGCAAGACGGAGACGATACAATATAATATGTGGGCGTGGCGTCCTCTTAAAAGTATATTATTATTTACGTTACCGTACCGTCAGCATTGTTCAGCGGGGCTGAAAAAAAAATTGGGTTAAAAAAGTGCATAATTATTGCGCTGCCTTTTGTCGCCTCGAGTCAACGCGTTCTTTTCGGATGTCCTCCGTGTTCTATTGTTCGTTGTCGCCATAATAAGCAGCACCGTCGGTCGAACGGATAAAAGGCTTAGCGATCGACCGAGTTACGCACAATGATATTATTATGCGCCGAATGAATGAAAACACACTATTTATCATTATTTACGTAGGTAGGCACCACCTTAAAAATTTTAAAATGGGTAATAACATATTGTAAATAACGGTGTATAGAATTATATACCACCACTGCGTGTTTATATTGTTATATTATGTTGAAAAAATGTGAATATAATAATAATTGATAGCTGTTAACCGTTCAACATAATATTCTCCTTGGACGATGGATAAAATTACATTTTGTTATAATTTATTTTATTTCACGATCTCAACTTGAAATATGTCTTAATATTTGTTATTATACGACATCAGATGTATTTTGTACCCACTTCAACTTTTTCCAATAACACGTTTATATGTCGTTACCTATATGTATACCGGATGATTCTTTTATAATTTAATACCTACTCATTATTTCAAAAAGTTTTTTGAAAAAAACATTTTTACATGGTTTCTGGTCGTTAAAAACAACTTTTTTTTAAAAAATATATTTTTTAGTAATTTTTATCTTTAACAATTTCAAAATTTTAATTTATTTGAATGACAATATTAAGTTTTAATTTCATATTCCAAAGGATCCTGAATATTTTTCCGAGTATTTCGATTATTTGGATTATTTTTATCATATAAATATCATATGATAAAGCATTGAAAGTGTATTTACAGCTATGAGAACAGTCAAAAATTCATATCACCTCATTCAAAAAATTTGAGCACGCCACTGAACACGAATATTTCTCTTAAACCGTCCAAAGTTATAAGTCGGTTGAATGAATTAAAGGCTTCGCGTGCGCCCGAGCTAAGCACAATGATACATATTATGCACCGAATGAATGAAAACATACTATTTATCAATATCACTATTTACGTATTTTTTTTCAGAAAGTGTGAATATAATAATGATTTATAGTTGCAGCAGTTGACCGTTTGACATATTTTACTCGGACGACGGATAAAATTACATTTTGTATAAATTTATTCTATTTCACGATCTTAACTCGAAATACGTTTTAAATCGATGTTCCGACGTCAGATACGTCTTGCACCCACTTCAAGTTTTTCCAATCACACGTTTCCCTTACATAATATATATTTAAATATTATACGAAAATATGATGTCTTATAAATCGAACATAAATACGAACATTTCTATTTAACCGTTCGAAGTTATAAGTTGATCGAACGAATAAACAGCTTCGCCCGAGCTGAGAACAGTGATATTATGCGCCGGATGAATGAAAACATACCATTTATCACCAGTGTTAGGAACAGATAACAAAACAATCGTCTGGATAAAGATAAAGATAACAACATTAAATTTTATCTAAGATACAGATAAAAGATAAAAATATTTTATCTAGATAAATAACAGATAATTATAGAAATTAATATTAAAACAACTAATCTAAAAATATATATATACCGTCATGTAAGTACATGCCTATATAATATGTTTATTATTTATTAGATAGTTTATAGTCCATAGATTTATATTATAAAATATAAAACCCGAAATATATAAATAGCATCTCACGTATTGCTCGACAGACTTATCAATTGTCATTAATATCAGGATATGTCAATGTGAATTATATATTATTATTTATATTAATTTCAGAAATATAGTGAATACGGAAAGAATAGACGGCTGGTTTATCTTTATTTCTCAATGAATAATAATATTACTTTCTATTGGATTTTGTTTGGGACGGCGGTGGTTATAACTATCGTCTCTGTTCTATTATTCGTATTTTAATTATAATTTAAAAATATTTATAAAATTCTGGGAAATAACACTGGTCGCGACAGTTATATATTAATATAGGCTACTTACATAAATTAATTAGTATATTATAAACCAAATACAGAATATTAATTACTAATAAATAAAAATTACTAAATAGGAATAATTTATAGTATTTTCAGAAAAACGTCATATATTTTTGCCCTAGATGTTACTTAACGTACAAGTTGTGCCTGAGATAATGAGAATAAAAATGAAACATTTTGGAACAGATCTAGCTAATTTTCACCAAAAAGTTTATCTTGTAAATTTATCCAGATAAGTTAAATTTTTATCTAAAATAAATACTTAGATAAATTTATCTAGATAAGTCCTAATACTGTTTATCACTGTTTACGTAGGCACCACATTTACAAGTTTAAAATAATAATATAATACGGATTTACGTCGTGTTTGTATTATATTTCCAAAAAAACGTTAATATTATATAATAATAATTGATAGCCGTAGTTAACCGTTCAACATATACTCGGCCGAGTGATCAAATTACATTTTGTAATAATATTTATTCTATTCCACGGTCTTAAATGGAAATACCTACGTCTTAAATCGCTAATCTGACGTCAGATGTATTTTCACCCACTTGACAATTTTCCAATAACACGTTTACGTTATATTATTATATTGTATACATTTAACTATTATAATATGAAAATCGAAAGTAAACACGAATATTTTTATTAAACCATCCGAAGTTAGGTGAGTTGGAAATTAATTTAAATTAAAAAAATATTTTTAAAAATAATGTCGTTCAATATTTTTGGAATTTAAATTGTTGGTTACGCCAAATAAAGACAAATAAATAATAAATGGTATTCAAATTAACTTATGGACATATTTTAAAACATAGAAATATTTGTGAAAAGCAATAAAGAAACGTGAAAATGCAACTCTGCGGTTGATATGTATATGAAAAAAAAAAAAACAATTCGAATCAGTGTTTATTCGGTGAACATACGTAACAATAATCGTAAACACAATTTGTGTTGCACCAAACCTACTTAAATCTAACAATTTTGTAGTTACCACATAGTTCTATCAGTCGTGGTAAGACTAAGTGAATGATATTGAAAGTCACTATAGTCCATACGATAGGCAAGTCCAAACTTCTGGAATGAATAATAATTGAACACTTTAAATTATTACAGAAATAGACCATAATATGAATACCTTGACAATATATGCAATTACTTTCATAGGTTTCAAAAATTAATAAAAGTTTGTGGAGGCTTGCAAGATCAACCGCAATCGAATTGCTGTTCCGTGACATGCCGAGTAAAGTGTGCGGGCGCATAAAAGAAATTACTTAATCCGACGAAATACGAAACATAAGTGTCGAGGGAGAATCATACCAGTTAAAAGTGTTTTAAAAAGTACCGATAAATCAAGTAGTAACCTTCATTATTTCAGAGTTGTACGATTAAGGAAAGTGAGTTGTAGTGGTGCATGAGGACCAAGTGCGGTTTGTGGATTTCGAATAAAGGAAAATTCTTCAGCGCCGAGAAAAGTAGTCGGCTTTAGTTTACTTTTTATGGAGACCGAATAATTGAACGACTAACGTCATACCCGAGACGATGAGAACTTAAGAGGATTGGGCACTGATATTCGTTGTCTTTCACTCGCGCAACATGGTAAAAACTACACACTTTTTCGTCCATCGACGCAGTGAAACGATACAACAGATTTGAATTCAGCGTGAAGTGCACACGCATGAGCTCGATCGGGCCACTTTTTCGAATTTCGCTTTCTAATTTCTAAAAATTTGAGTAGAAAGTTGGAACGTTTTCGATAATATACATATTTGAAAAATAACTTAAGTTAAATCAAAAAAAGTGGTTCGATCGATATTCACGTACACGCTCACGCTGAATCTGTTTTTATAATATTTATCGCTTGACTGTACTTCGGTCGTACTGACGTAGACACTGATGGACGATAAAATGGGTAGTTTTTAGGTATCAAGCATGGAAGACAGAGACGACACTATATTATATTGTCAGTATCCAATCCCCTCAAGAACAATTCGGACATTATGTCTGACCCGGAAAGACATAATATAGCTGCGGTCGCTATTAATGAAATCAAAAATATTTAATCCATTTGCTGTGCTCTAAAAACAATATTATACAATATGCTTACCTACAGTTGAAAATCAATGATATTATTGTTAATAGGTAGAAATACATTATAATATCTCTATGTATTGTTTTTCTGTTACAGATCGATTATTAATTTGTCTTAAAGCGCACCGGGTGCCAATTTAATTTTGTTCACAAAAATACGTTTTACGGGAATAATGAACCAGGTATGTATAGAATCAAACAAATTCGATAATTTTTCTTAAGCCAATAGAGAATAATATTCTACATTGAACTCGGTTTTTCGATACTTTAATCTCAAACCTTATAATATGTCTCCAAAAATAATTCAATTTTAAGCTTTTTTTTACAAATAATATTATACCATTATTCAAAATAAAATGAAAATCGGAGTGCAATGTAATGGCCGGTAAGTCTTCTTCTAGGCCTGAGAATTATTCCTGTGAAGCAATCTTAATATTTTATTCGAAAAAAATACGCCATATAACACCCCCCACCCCCCCCCCCCCCCATCGGGAAAAGTATTATAATCAAGGTGTCAACTAAAGTATGAAATATAATTTCGAAATTTTATAGATTTGAGGAAAATTTGAAAAGTCAGCACCGCCATTTGTATTTATTAATTATTTTTTTTTCATTTGCCATTTTATATTAATGTTCTTACGTTATACAATTATTAATAAAAGTTCATAATATTAACATTTACATTGTATACAAATCACACACATGCGGCGTTATACAATGGCATATTCTCTGTCAAAACAGACGTTTGTACATTTTATTAAATTGCTTTCCCCATTTTAGATACGAAAGGTAGGTATACGCACACCCGCACAATATAATCGTTTACGCAATAAAACCTTTATAGTTAATAATTAATTTTCCACACAATGCGAACAACAATTATTAATAAAAACATTTTCCTCTGTCACGTGCCATTATCGGGAGTGTGGGTAGTAAATAATTAATACATATTATGTCGTACTCTTTAAATTTATCGAATTCGCATTCATTGATAGAGCACCGGGACGAGATTTTTTACTTGTTATTAAATAGGTAGGTTATTGGTACAACCTACGATGTCGGATGTTGTGTTAATTATAAGGATCCCATTCATTCCATATTTTACTGGATTGTCTCGTATTTAAATGAATGGCGTCCCGGTTTACCTACAAAAGGTCCACACTTTTGGATAATCCGTCCTGTATGTACTTTATTTCATATTTGTTTCAAAAATTACATTTTTTATTATCATTTAAAATTTTTAAATTTAAATAATGATTTAAAAACAATAATATCTAAACCACAAATCTTTATTATTTATTTTAATTATTATATTTGTTTGAAGTACCACTTACATATTGAATATTGTGTTTATTTTAAAGTGAGGAAAAAGAAATGTTCATAGAAGTCAATTAATAATATCGTATAGGTATCAAATGTTTACTAAGAATTCATATAAGAAATATAATTAATTTTGTAATATATTAATTGTTCACATGGGTCATAATATCCAAAATACCAATCTTTTTTCAGGTGCCTACAGAAACCTGGCAATTGTTTAAAAAGTAAAAATAAACTTTCATACGGTCGGATTATAACTTTTGATTTTTTAGGGACTACACCCTCTCCCCATAATATTAACATCGATGTAAGTTACAAGTGTAGGTATGATTCATATGTCCCATGTATAAATAATTCTGGGATTCCTAGTTAATTACTTAATATATCATTTAAATTCAATAAAATGGGAAAACCGCACGTAAATAATAATATTGGAAAATTAACAGAAAGGAGAAAATCGTGTTTGGATTAAATCCACAAGCTTGTTGAAACCTATAATAATATTATTGTCGGTTGAAAGCAACTCTATGGTAAATAAATATAAAAATCAGGTCCAAAACATGTATATTGTAATTTTATCGAATTTGGGTTTTGATATTTGGTTAAAAATAAGGTATTGAAAAAATTTCGGAGGCGTCCAGACCCCCTAGACCCCCCCCCCCCCCCCCCCACCACAGATACGGCCTTGCGGAACACTCTACTTTATTATCAACGAACCCGTCACGGAATCGTTCGTTGAGAGAGATATCCCTGAAGCTACAGGTTTTCCGAGAATCATTTTAAGTCCACGCCGTCGTCAATATAAACGCGCTGCTATAATATTATATTAAAACAATATTTATTTATAACGGTGTGCGAAGATAATATTACTACGGCAAACAAAAGTCTAAAAGAGGAACGCTTTTTTAATTGCTTTACCGAAAACCCGTGACCCGGGGGCCAAAGATACCGCTGAAAATGTAAATATTAACTTATTATAATACAGCTAAATAGAAACGATTACACACAGACTAAACAGCTGTATGCACATTGCACACCTTAGGCACAACTATAATGTGAGGTTCTATAATATTGTAAATGCCTCACAGAGACGTGCATTGCCCCCCCCCCCCCCTAACTACTAAAATTGCATAATCTTATAATATTTATAAATCTACAATAATCGATAATTGAACACTTTTTATACACATATTAATGAAAAACTATACCTATAATACTCTTTTGTCAACAATATTATATCAAGATTTAAACGATAAAACGTTAATAGTTAGGTAATGTAAAACTCACGAGAGTAAATAATAATACACATTCAACCACAGCGTACATCTGAATAGTGCTTTTTGATGTGACACATTGGCTAAAAATTACTCGTAAGCAATCCATTTCTACGTAATGTGTATCTGTTTTAATGCTATTCGTCTAACGATAAATTATAGGAATAATATGTAATAATGTATAACGAATTAATATTGACTTAAGTTGACCAAAATTGTATTAATATTTTTTCGATAAATATTTTATAATTTAAAAACTAATGGCATTTCACTGTTATACTAATAATAGTAAATTAAACGTAGAACTAAAAATCAAGGGGTGGTAAATTCGAACTTGAGGGTGCTATAGAACGTTTTGCACCCCCATCATCGCGCAAAAGAGTCGTACACCACACGTGTTGGTACACGTCACAGCTGCTATTGACCATTAAGACTTGGGCATTAAAGTCGTACAACTTTTAGTTCGGCCACCTGTTCAGTCAAAGCTGTACACACTTTTTAGTAGATATCTACCGACAAACTAATAAAAACTATAGTTTTGAGGACTATTAGACGTCTTTGGGATTTATTTTATGTAAAAGAAAATAGTATTCAATTTATTGTTTGTTAATCAAACGTACAACCAAAGGCAATGATGCAACGTCCTCGCTTAAAGACACAAAAACTATTCGACCGATTTTAACGAAAGTTTCTTAGTTGGGATATTTTTCTTAAAGATATCAGGAAAGCTTAGATACTATAAAATTTGTTTTTAAACGAAAATTACCTTTAGTGCTATAACATATATACAATCTGACACAACGGGTTGCCCATCTTGGTGAAATTAGTTCACAATAAGGGAAGTACACCGATGACAATTTGCCTGTGAACTAAGGTACAATAGAACCGGCGATATAGCGATATATTGGGGGTGATTTTTTAATAATTCTCCCCTTTAATTTAAAGTACATTTATTCAAATTTTGATTTTTAGAATCTTTAAGTATACCTAAAGACCACATTTTCCTGTTGCGATATAACCTTCTAATTTTCAAATGAGAACCCCCCCCCCTTTTTTTACTGCAAATTATTTAGCGGATTATTTACTTGAAAATGTTGATGTATCTAAATTCTAATAAGTATCTAGTTTTTGAGTTATTAAATTGTTTATACTAAGGATAATATAGTCCTTAAAAATGAATGTATTATACTTGCAGTGTTTTATTTTGATAGATCACTAGTATTTGCTAAAATGTTTATATAATCTAAGCAGTAGGCCTCCATATCTACTTAACCCAACGTCATGGACATAATATCGTTAACAAAAATTGATTGTTCGGATTTTGAGTTAAAAACATTGAGGTTCTTAAAATAAATATCTGCCGAATAATTAAAAGTGAAAAGGGGGTTCCTATTAGAAATACAGATGTTTGTATCGTCACAGGATCATCTTTCAACGTTACAAAAAATCTCAAGTATTCAAAAATATAGACTTCGAGTGTGTTTAAAAATTCCAAAAATCATTATTTGAAGATATGCATCATTTATAACAATATGGCGAGCATGCTAAACAATCACCCTGTATAACACCGTATTTTGTGCTTGTTCATTTTTCCCGGGCAAAGTCGTGTTTCATAACTAGTATTGGTACGTACTGTATATAGTACTCCGTTTGTAAGGTGCTAGAAGGATATAATAAAAAGTGGCCCAACAAACCACAACCCTTCCAAAACGATGACCACGATCACCTCCTCCTCCACCTATACCTCCACATCTACCATCACTACCTCCGCCTCCACTATCACCACCACCACCACCATCATTACATCCCTCAGCGTCCGTCGACCGCGGCGGCGACCCACTCACCAGCACGGCGACCGCCTGGGCGAAGCTAACGGTGTGGCACAGGTCGCTGCCGAACGGCCAGTACTGCAGGAGCAGCGTGGCGACGAATGAGAACGGCACGCAGAAGAGCGTCATGAGCAGGTCGCCGACGGCCATGTTCATGATGAACAGGTTGGTGACCGAGTGCATCTGCGCGGAGAACATGACCACGTGGCACACCAGCCCGTTGCCGACCAGCGACACGACGAACACGATCGTGTACGTCAGGTAGACGAGTGTTTGGAACGCGGCCGTGCCGAGCACGCCTTCGATCTCCGAGTGACAGGACACCCCGCCTGCGGCACCGGTCGCGTTCCACTGCGCAGTGGCCGCAGTGTCAGTGGCGTTCCACGGTGTGGCCGTCGACTCGCCGCCGTTGTCGGCCATGGCGCCGCAGTCCTATCCACCTGCACGGGACACCTGCAACAACACCAAGACGCGTTTATTATATTCGCGTTACTAATTATATAAAACCAAGCATTGAACATTTAAGACAAGGTTACTACAGGTAAGTAGTAATTTTGTAACCAAAAAATCTAAAAAATAAATAAACACAGTTTTTTTTTTTTTATTGTTATTTTGAGTTCGAAATTGGACGAAATCACATATTAAATAACCAAGAATATAACGCATTTAGTTATTTTATTGTAATTTAAAAATTTTATTCGTAGGTGATTGACATTTTTTCTTAAATATATATGTATTATTATGTACTAAGTATACGATAATCTGCAAATAATTTCAAATTACCGACTACCTGGTGAATCAATAATAACAATATAAATATTAATAAAATATCCTAGGCCGACAAACCGTGTTCGAGTCGTTTTTCGTATAGACACAATGATATCATTGAATTCAAATTTGTAGGTTGTTTTAGTCCATAGGAAAATAATATATTTGTGAAAACCATTTATAACAACGAGTAGTTATACCTATGAGCTTATATTTATTATTTATTATATCAATCGAGATTATAAAAATTTAATTTTTTTACTATATTACAAATTACAATTGTAATTATTTAAAAAAGATTTTAAAAAACCACCGAAATATTCACTAAAAGATGAATAGTTGAAATCTTAAAATGATCGACCAGAATAAATATGCAAATCCGCCAAATGCTACTAATTATTCTAAGAAAACGCTTTTTTTTCGTGCCAATAACTTCACCTATATACGGCGTGTAACTAAAGGAACAGATAAATGAGTTGTGAAAAATTAATACCTATTAGATAAACGTATGAAAAAGTTTATGAAAATGTTATGGATGATAAATAATTTAAGATTTACTTGTATTTGAAAATTCTTAAATAGAATATTTTGAAAAAATACTTAAGTTTCAAATTAATTCACTCCGAAAAAATATTAATGTTTGAAAAAAATGGAAAAAACAAACTACTTGACTTAAATAAATGTTTTACCATCGAAATTTAACATCGAAAACATAAAATTTAAAACGTTTTTCATGGTCGAAGTCGGATAATACGAAACATAAAAGTAATGACCAATCAATTATGATAATTTGATAAAAAAAAAATTATTGTTTTTTTAATAACATAGAACGTTCGCATGTGAATAAAAATAGAAGAAGCACAAACGCAAAAATATATAAATGTGTGCGTGCTAAGAAATACAATATTTTAGAGTGTGTTGATTTTAAAATCAAAATGGTTTTTCCAATTGAATTTCGACCGCTGGACGATGCCAGTAATATTTATTTATTTCGTTTTCACTTTAATGATATTGTCGTGTCCCAAAACATAATAATATCTAAACGTATAGTCGCTCTGGTAACATTTTACTTTTGATTAGGTACAGTTGTTTCTGTCTCGTATCATAACTATACTATTTTTTTTAAATCGAAACAGACTTGCGTTTGTCGGAAAAGTGGAACAGAATAATAAGGAAATCGCATAAATTGTACTTCGTATGTTTTGAACGGCACAGGCAAATCAATTTTGTACTCCTCTCCATTTCAAAGTTTCCGATAGTATATCATGCACTAGTAGACTGACTGTATAGTTCTATACCAGGAGTGGTCCTAAGCGGTCGATCATGATTTAGCAGACTACTTTAACATAAATGATATCTATATAAAGACTTGGCTATACAATTATATCACAACTTTTAATAGTTTCCGATACTATATCAACGTATCATGCACTAATAATACTATAGACTGACTGTATAGTTCTATACCTACTCTATACCAGGGATGGTCCTAAACGGTCGATCACGATTTAGCAGACTATTTTAACATAAATTATATCTATATAAAGACTTGGCTGTACAATTATATCACAACTTTTGATAGTCTCCGATAGTATATCAACGTATCATGCACTAATAATACTGTAGACTGACTGTATAGTTCTATACCTACTCTATACCAGGAGTGGTCCTAAGCGGTCGATCACGATTTAGCAGACTACTTTAACATAAATGATATCTATAATATAAAGACTTGGCTATACAATGATATCACAACTTTTGATAGTTTCCGATAGTATATCAACGTATCATGCACTAATAATACTGTAGACTGACTGTATAGTTCTATACCTACTCTATACCAGGGATGGTCCTAAGCGGTCGATCACGATTTAGCAGATTACTTTAACATAAATGATATCTATAATATAAAGACTTGGCTATACAATGATATCACAACTTTTGATAGTTTCCGATAGTATATCAACGTATCATGCACTAATAATACTGTAGACTGACTGTATAGTTCTATACTTACTCTATACCAGGGATGGTCCTAAACGGTCGATCACGATTTAGCAGACTATTTTAACATACATGATATCTATGTAGCTATACAATGACATCATAACTTTTAGAGTCGTTTTTTTTTGTTTTTTTTACACGGACTTTTGCGGAGTGTTTTTGTTGGGATATTTAATACGCGTTACTGCCTATTTTAATAATAATATTGTCCAACGTCGCACCGGTAAAATTGTACTTTCGATTACAGTGTTGGCAGTCGCTGAAAAAGTGCCGGTCTGTAATAACTATACTACAATAGTGATCGTGAACTTATTTTTAAATTAAAACAGACTTAAAAATTGATTAAGGGTTTTCGGAATCGCGGAACTGCACAGGGAAATGAAATAATTAATAAATTATATTTAGTCGTCGTAGGTTAATGGTAGGTATATAGTAAAAATAATACTTTTGATTTTACTGCAATACTACTCCACATAAGTTCCACGTATTCGATACGTCATATATGTACTATTGTAATGCTGCAGTGTTGTGCGCAAACATATTTTTCAATGGAAAAGGGTGTAATTTAATCAAGTGAACATGTGTAACATATAGGTATTATAAAATAATAATATGTTACGAAATTAACTTTTAGGAAAAAAATTTAAACTATTAAACTTTCACGACGTTTTTTTCTTATTATACTTTATGCAGACTGTTAATAAGCATAAATATTATGTAGTATGTATAAAAAATAAAACGATATTAAAATTTAACCACTCAAGACGGAAATACTCATTCGTACGTAGAGTACTCTTTTCCCCCTCCACATATGGCAACAGTGAGATTTTTAAATCTTCTAAAATAAAGAGAATGCGATATACATATTTTATAAGATAAAAATACTTATTTTTTTTCTAAAATTATTCCATGTATAAAGTAAATATTTTATTTCACGTTTATTGTGTCGCATAATATGTTGACATGTTGACGGATTGTCAACCTTATTGCATTATATGGGTCACAAAAATAACCCAATAATTCTGACAGTTCAAAAATTCGCCAAAGGGCAACTTTTAGGTCAAAACGTCAGGTGGTCACCCGCCGTTTTGAGCAAGGTCGCCAACCACGAGCCGTGACCTGAAATGGTCAAAGCGTTGTGGATTTTTGTGTTTAAATTTATTTATTTTTTTTATTGGGTTGATAAAGCTTTTGAGGTCATTAGCCTGTAATAGTTCTATTGGTCTTAAAACTACGTGAATACATTATGTTTAACAGTAGAGGGAGTCAGTGAAATATATATAAATATATATATTTTTTTACAGTTATTTTGCTGAACCTATTATGTTTGTGAAAAAATTGTATATTTTTTTGGAGTTTTCTTCGGCAAGTGCTTGTTGCGTTGTTGATGGGTTTCCGCGAATTTGTCTGGAACTGCAGAATTTGGAACATTCTTGTGCGATGTGTTTGATCGTCAGTTCTAAAATCACAGAGTTGACGGTTCGGGTTTTTTTCTTTTGTTATGAGGTGCAATTGCACCTAAGTGTGATAAACGGGAGTGTCCAATCCGAGATCCGAGTCCTTGTGATAACTACTTCTTCGTGCTTGGATGATGGTGTGGGGGATTTCTATGGGTCGATTGATGTTTTGATTTCTTTAAGTTTGTTTGTATTTGAAGTTTCCTCCTACATGTCTTGTAAGTGATTTTCGAATATTTATTTCGAAGCAACAAAATGTGTTGTAAGACTTGTGTAAAAACAAACAATTGGGCCATTGCTTCGATTTCTGTGATTAAATCATTTCCCTCTCAATAGTTTTTACCCAGTAACGTCTAGTGATACCCATGTGGCGGATCTAGGATTTTTTTTATGGCGGGTGCTATGTCGATAATAAAGCTCCTTATAGGTATACTTATCATGAACAACTTCGAGGTAAAAACAAATTTAACTTATTTTTTGGTAGTTTTTTTCTACTGCAGAAAATACGTTTAGTTCTACGTGATACCTCATGATAAGTGATATCCAAATAATTTATAAGAAAAAATATGTTTAACATGCTAAACGGTGGGTGCTTCAGCTCCCAAGCCCCCTCCCAAACTTAACTCCAACACTGTCTAATGTCTATTTGAATAAGCGGTTCATCCTAATGCCTTGCTGTTGTACATATTATATTCTGCACTATTCAACCTTTTGACCACCTTTTGACCACTGTGTCAACTCTATCAAGTCTTGACATCTGCACAGAATTTGAACACATTTTCGGACCAGACGACCGAGATAATTTCCCACGTACTGGACTGAAACGGTGTCTAAATATAAGGACTCTAGGCAGTTTCGTGACCGTTACGACGTCGGACTGCCGCGCATCGTCGGCGCCAGAATACGATTGTTGAAAAAACACATTTATCATGCGACACAAAATATGTCCTCTCGTTTCGAGTCGTTGCACACGCGTTCACTAGCTCGGACGTCGTATTATATACGAGTACCGTAATCATCTGGCCAGTCTGTCACCCCTTTAGGAGGGTACACGACGCCTGCAGATCCACATCACCACTCGCCAGCACCTAACCCATACGCGCGCCGTGGCTGTCAGTTTCCATCGAACAGTTATTGTCGTCACTTTTTGGATTGGCCTAGCTAAAGTATTATAATGACGCGCCGCATAAATAGCCTATAACGATTCCATCTAATCGATTTTATTTCTGTAATAATAATAATTATAAAAAAACAAAACATAAATCCCTCGCCACTACCTAAATCATCTAGAAAAATAGAATAACCGACTGAGAATTGGGCACACCCACCTGACATGTGGTCACCTCATGAAAAACCAACCACCGACGGAATGCAACTCGCAATAAAACATCTGATGACAGAACGTAGATCAAACGAAGAAGAAAGAGAAAAACATAATGTACCTACGAACACATAATATTCAATAATCAGACCCGACTGTCAGCCAGAAAACATCATGACGTCATTCCTTAGAAGCATCAGAATGGAGAAACAATTAAGAGAAACAAAAAGTTATAAGCCATAGAGCCCCCCCCCTATATTATTGTAATCAAACTGTTACCAAAAACTAATAATGTATAAAGCTAATGACCCCTGTCGCCGAAGCTATAAAGATCGATTTAAAATTAAAAAAATTTAAAAAATAATAATAAAAATAATATTATATAGTGGAGTAACGTCTATTTGTTTTAAATACACGAGTATACGACAGTAATTTTCGGGCAGACTGTACACCTAATATCATGTGGGTACTGCTGCAGTTTTCACGATAATATCCACCGGGAATAATAATAAAACAATTATTTAGGACGGAAACGTCGCCGGTGACTTGACCAGCACGTCGTACGTCCTAGTCGGATTACATACTATCCGAGTTTGGATATTATACGCTTATAATATAAAAATGTCGGAAACGTTCGGACAACCGCACACTAATGTACCTGACCGGATATTTCCGAATTCAAATTTCACCGTCCATAGTTTAAATCTATTGATTAAACGCATAGTCAATATAGCGGCTACACGCTGTCTTACCATTCGATTACAGTTGTCAGTGCAAAAGTATCCGTTGGATAACTTACTATACATCGATCGTATCGGTAACAAACAATATTTTCAAATTATAACAGACTTACGTCAGTCGGACTAGCGGAAGTTAACGAGGATATAAAATGAATAGCATTTCGTAGGTTTCGAACGGTATTGTAAAAATACTTTTGTTTTCGCTGCGATGCGCTGCACCACATATCAGTTCCGGCTGTTACGTCATATACCTAGGTACTAGTATTATATTATATACCTATACGAGTTTAATGATGATAATCATTGGGCACATAATGCGGTAGATCGAGTCGGTGAAAAAGTTTCAAAAAGATGTTTCGTAAACAGACCTCTCTCGCAAATGGATTGAAAAAAAAACAGTGGTATAGTCTTATCTACTTTTAAATTTAATTAAATTCAATATTTATAATGGCTTTAGAATGTGAGTTCAGATCCTCAGAGGTAGATAAATAGATATTAGATACCTACTAAAGTCTAACCTAACCTAACCTAAAATCACTTAATTTTCTCATGACCTTCGTACAAATTTCAATGGATGTGAAGGTACCTAACCTACTGCAAATCAAGTTGGTAGATATTCTCCGAGAATTTCATTGACGTACCTATAATAATTATCATGCGAATATTAATCGAACGATAAAATTCTTAAGACAAAATTAAATTATACATTCGGCGAGTAACTCTTGTTGAATTCAAATTACAAAGATTTATGCTATAAACGTGTGGACTGTAGATAAGGAAATAATTATTATGCAAATAATGTAATGTACATATTCTATGGTTGAAAAAAATGTGAAATAGTTTGAAATTGCTAACCCTATGCTATTCAGTTTCAAAATGAACTTTAAAAAAATTGTATTCATCATTTGATTTTATATATGTATTGTTTTATCAATTTTTTATATGTTTTAATTAGTTTTTTTTCCTTATCGAAGATATTAAAATATTCAAAATAATGTCTAAAAAATTAAAACTATATTCATACCAAATACCAATCCTTGGGTACTCAGTGACTCACCAACCATGCTCACCACTATTTTTCGTTTATTATTGAATTAATTGTCATTGTAATATTTATACTTAATAAATACATGTTTACGTTTATAGGTACCTACTGTTGTTTATCAATGACATTCAAATCTAAGAAATCTTTAATATTCTCTTGAGCTTTTTTTTATCTCATTTCTAATTCTTTTTTAATTGCTATATTATTTTTGATGGATTCTTTATGCAAATTTAAACGAAGCTAATGAAAAACGTAATGTAGTTATATATATATGTATATATTATATATTTATAAGAATAATAAGGACTGTCTGGTCCCTGTGATAGAGATGATACTTAGTCGTTGGTGTTGGTCGTAAATTAGTAATACAATTTCATGAACAGTAATCATGTTGAGGAAGTTCACATTTCCCTGGAAGGATGTGATAGTACGCGAATCTAACATTCTAGTCGGTTTAATCATTTTAATGAACGACCACAGCATGCAATATTCAAGAAAGTCAGTAGTTTACTAATATCAGCCGTTGTGTGTAAAGATGTAGGTTGTTAGACTACCCCTTTTTGACTAATTGAGTGTTGGTATTAGTGCCAAACCGTAGGTTCTGAATTACAATTGTATATATAACTTTAATTAGATTAACCAAACACTGCATGCAGTATAACAATGCCCATTTTGTTCTGAACTTTATATTTTGGTACAACTATAACTTTAGTTATTGTGATTATATTTGTTTGGTGTTAATGATTGTTTTCATTTAATGAAGATGGAATTATTATAAAAATAATAACGATTAGTCAACTTAAAAATTGGGTATATAAATTTAAATATTGCAATGTTGCGTAATATCAACGTACGTATAACATCGATTTAGCATAATATTACAATAATTAATAAACAAACAAAAATGGGGACATCACAACAAGTGCACGTATAAATACTAACCTAAGTTGTTATTTGATATTATGAAGACATATTATATAACAACTAAGCCTGGATTAAAATAATTTTGGACTCTGGGCCAAAGAATAATAATTACATCCATTATCCTTATAATATAGTTAACGTGCTACCCGCCTATTGTTCAATATTCGTTGTGAGACCGGGTCCATGCTCCCTTTGACCCCCTCCCCTTACTCCGGGCTCGCATCATATATGATATATATCTAGATACACTATGCTTATTATAGACATGCTAGCAACACGCAATACACGTATCTCTTGGACCTCAGTGCGCCAGTTTAAACAATTCCAGGAGAATAAGACGTTGAAGTGTTGTTCCTGTATATTATATAGGTAAGCATTATTTATCTATTTATTGTTTTTAGCTATTCAAATCATAGAGTTTAATTGTTATTTTAATTTATGACAACAAGGTTATACAGTATATGTACGGTTGTGGGCCCTGGTCTATGCTCCCCTTAACCCCTCCCCCCTCTCCTTAATCCGGGCTCGCATGTATATCAGCATAATCGTCAAATCGATACACTATACTTATGGGAATGCTAGAAACACACAAAACACGTATCTCTTGGACCTCAGTGCGCCAGTGTAAACGAATTCCATGAGAATAAGACGTCGGACTCCAACGGTTAGGTTAGGTTGTTCCTGTCACGGCAGAGTATATTATATACGTAAGTATTTTTTATTTATTCATTATTTTTAGCTGTTAAAATCACAGAGTTTAATAATTGTTATATTAATTTATAACGACAAGGTTATACGCAGTATAATGTATATTGTATATGCACGGTTCATGCAAAAGTTGTGTACAAAAATCTTACATTTCATATTACAACACTGCTATAGTCTTACTTGTTTTATTTTCTATGAATTGTTTCATATAAACAACTGTATGAAAAAAGCGGTCCTACTTATTGTTAATAATAAGTATCTTTCATTAGTATATTTACCTCTGTAAAATTTCCCAAACGGCCGTTAATTAATAATAAATAAATACATCAATTATTTAGGTTATTATTTGTTTTGATAAATTAATAATTTTTTTTTTTATTACAAAAATATTATATATAAGACCGCGAGTGTTTACACTCAATACAATAAAAAAAAAATCATACATTTTTATGTACTAATTGGTAATAAAGTAAACTCAACAGGACAACGTGATGGAAGTATTTGCAGTGGGTAGAAAGAACTTGGCGCTCGTGTAAAATAAAACTCTTAAACAAAAGAGTCTTGAAATAAATATTGTACTAAGTAAGGCGGTTAACTAAACAATATAAATAATAATTAAGCCAATAGTAAGGTAGCTTTAATTTGTTTTAAAATTGATTTAAGCAATGTGTAATTAGTGTTAGTAAGTTATTATCGAATTTAATTATGCAACAGGTGCAACTTAATTAATAATAATGATCAATTATACACATCTCTGAGCAATATGGTGTTGGGTGATCTATGGGCATAAAATGTATGCATTCGAAATAATAATATAATGCGTTAGATATTATTTAATGTAAAATACGCGTAAATGGAAAAAGTAAACCACAATAACAAGCAGTCAATGTAATTAAGTAGGTGGTTATATTGAATAAAAGCAAATTGTTTTATTTCCTATATTTTATTTTTAAATATAACTAGACATTTATTAGTTGACTGGTTCTAGTATAATATATTATGGATGCGAACATCGACATTTGAAATATTAGTATAAATGATTAAATTCAGTTTAAACTTAAAATTATTTATAATAACTTGTTTTGCGCTTTGCTCGTTATATATGTTTTGAGCGCTGCGTTTTTTTTTAATTTTAATTTTTGCACGCAATTTGTCTTAGGATTAACTGTATACAATACAGCCATCAGACATTTGACAAATACAAACGAGATATTTAATGTGACTATTATAATACAAAAAGGGTAGTTTCCGTCTATTATAAATAAAACAGTTTAGCACCGTTAAATAAATGCATAAACTGTTTATGTTCATAATAAATAATTGTTTAACGTCACTAGATATTGTCGTATAATATGTGTGTGCCTTCGAAAATATAAATAATAATGATAAAAGTAAATATCCTTCCAGGGAGAATATTTTTAAATTATTTTTTGACAAAAATGTCGGTACAAACTGAACTCGGCGTGCAATGTAAAAGATTTAATATGAATTCTCTTGAATCGAATAATTCATTTTTATTTGGCGTGTGTATGTAATGCCTACCCAGTTTAATGGAAGGTAGATTTACTGTATAAAACCGCAAATGAACAGAGCGATATTATAATATTATCACAGTGATATTGTTATTCGTTTACTTAGTTTACTTTATACTTACGCACAATATTTGACGGGTAACGGCAAATATTTATCCTTTTATCAGACATATTATTTAATATAGTGGTATGACGGAGTGCGCCGTTAGCCGTCGTCGGATGAAGGGTGGTGTTACTTTTTTTCGACAACATAATAATATGATGTACGGTAAGCAATGATATAAGTAGGTAAGTGATACGATGAACAATGTAAAGAAAAATTAGAACCGTTTAGTAATCGTATATTGAATAAATAGTTGAACAAACAAACATATTACCGTGAACTTGTTAGTTGTTATTCTTGGTACACTAATAACTCAAAAACTACTCTTTCGAATTTCTATTATTTATAGACACATCGAAATATTCAAAAAAGATATCGGAAAAACGGTTTACTGTTATAATTAAGTATTCTCATTTCGGAAAAAATAACCTTGGATCGCTACAGGACACTCCCTTAAATGGTACAAACAAAATCTAATTTTCTATGAAATCAAACCTAATCAAATTTAAATTGTTGTCTTTAATAGTTTAACCTACTTAAAAATTCCAAAAATCATAATTTGAATAAATTCATTATTAAAGGAAACCGTGGAAGTGAGCATGTTTGGTAAATCTTCATGTGTACCTTGTTCCTAGGTGATCTGTTTGTGTAATAAAACGCTTGATCAAAGAGACGTTCCACGAAAACAATATATTTAGCTATACCTAGTTGGTTATTTGAATTTTGAGCACATCTATGCGATGGTGCTACGTGGAAGCATTTATGTTTTATATAAAAAAATGGATTAGGACGGGTAGGCGAACTCCAGTGTTTCCCGACATAGATTCGTTTAATTTTTTTTTGACAAGCATATTATTGTAAGATTAGAATATTAAATTAAAAAATTATATTAGAACTTGTTACAGTATAACAATACAACTATGATTTTGTCTATGGATTACTCGGTCGATGAGGATCTGATAGCGAGGCACAATATAAAAAAGGTTGGGAAACTCTGCGATTTTAAGCTTTGTCCGGATGATTACCAGTGGAGTGTAAAATTTACTATCGGAGGGTACCTTTATATTATATAGATGTATATTATATATACAGGCCGAGTGGCGAGAGACACCTGTTGGGTAATTCATGGCACTGTCCCTTTGCTCGTCCTCGTGGAGTTATAAAAAACTATTATACGAGATTATGTACTGCAAACATTCACAATGGCGATTACACGTTACGCCATACCTAAATAGCTTTGTCACGTTCTCTTGACGCTGTTGTCGCTTTTCCCAGAGTTTAAAATTACAAAACAACAATTATAGATAGATACAGTCTATAATATAGGGTGATAACTAAAGACGCGCTGAATGAGCATTTACGTGTACGGTGTTATGACGTGACCTAGGTATAATATAATATAACTGATTCGCCAAGCATGCGCCCCACTAATTTTCTCCTAATACTTAATTTTTTTTAAAAATTCTGATTCCTTGAATTTGTACGAATATTTACTTAAATATCATATATTTTTCAAAAATTAATTTATTTTTTTTGAATAGTTCAAATAAAATAAATATTTCACGGCTCCCCAATAATATGGCCACGGTCCCTAAGACGGCCTCAGCCTCCAGTTTGAGAATCACTGTTCTAGAGGGTGTCCAATAGTATAATATAATAACATGCAAGTATAGGTGCCCACCAGAAAATCACTATACACACAGACCAAAAGATAAATTCGTCGAGAATGAATAATGGAATTACGCGTAGCACTAAGCTTTGTTCAACGGCCGGACCGGGCTTGATTTATCTGACCATCGGCAGATAAATCGCATCCAATATTTATCTGTATATTTTCATATTAACATGTTTTCTTGTACCTTCCTATTAAATATCAACATCCGCCGTATCGATTTTCTGCACGACGAACACCGCAGATTACTTCGGTCTTCGGTCAAGTGGCAACGTGGCATATTTATTTCAATTTGTAGTTTTAGGTAGGTATTGCAGCGACAATACTTGCGCTTTTACGCATATGGTCTTAATTATAATGCTTAGTTGTTTAGCATCCCATCAAGTCTAGAACTAGCGACATACGATTCCCATGCCCGTGATCGATACATTTATGCGTGTCGTTAAATAGCCCTTAAAATATAATAATAAATTGTTTTCATTTCATGCGGAAAAAATAATTAAATATTTTATTTTATACATTTTTGTTTTGAATTCTGAGCGGAATGGTGAATGTATCTTTGGTGGTTTCAATAAACATGTGTGTGTTTTTTGACATTTTTTATAGTGGAAATACACAATTTGTTCTGATCATGATCATCTACGTCGGGAGAAATTTCTGGTATCAAATAGTAGTTTGTAGGTAGATAGGTACTTTGGAAAATTGTCAAAAAGTAAAAATTACTTAGTACGTTTCAAAAAAAAACATTACGTACAATCGGCGAAATATATTTACCCAAAATCAATTTATGACTGCACAATCGATTTTGTTTTTTTGTTGTAATTTTGTTTTATTTTATTCAAACACGAACAACCGTAGACTTAAAATTATTACTTAATTAATATTATAATTTTTTAATTATGGTAAAATGTAAAAATATTTTGGCTCTTATTTACATGAGCATTTGAAATTTGAAATTTGTTTCAATTATTTTACGACTTATGACGTATCATGTAGGATATAATATTGTAATTCGTGAGTAAAAATGCTTGAAAGATAATACAAAGTTCTTCAAATAAGTTTTTCTTACATAAATAGCTATTCCGCTACTTATGTTACGTGGAAAATCGAGAGTTTGTGCCAAAAAGCGTCAAGACTAGCGATGTACATTTTTATGAAAATTATAGTTTTATAAGCTTTTCTTACATAAATATCGAAAACAATCACGATTTTTTTTACAATTGTTCGAATTTCAAATATTGACGTCAATTTGAATTAACGATTTTATCTGATTCGTGAGAAAGAAGCTATTCTACTACTTATGTTACGTGGAAAATTGTGAGCTCAGGCCAAAAAGCATCAAGACTAGTAATGTACATTTTCATGATAATTTTTAATTTTCGTAAACTTGAAAATATTATGATAATTTTATAGTTTCTCATATTAATTTATTATTAGATAAATCTCTTGATATTATATAGTTACACATTTATAATAATTTAACCTACATAATTATATTTAAAACTGTGTACTTGTATTACCGTTTACCCATTTTAGTATTATTTTAATAGTAGATATAGGTATAAATACTATTAAACAAAATATTATAGGAAATCCAAAATACAAATAAATTAATTTTGGTAAAAAATTTAAATTTTAATCTGCTGTTAAAAAAATTGTATTTTTAATTCAGTATATGTATACTTCTAAATCTACTTCTAAATTATGAGTGTACCGTATTGGTAAACGTTTTCCTACAATTATTGATTTTTCTTTTATTTGAAATTTTTTGATATTTATTGTTTGATTTATTTTCATAATTCTAAACAAACTATTTTTTATGAGTAGTTATTAGTTATTACAAATTAAATGATATCTAGTCTTAACACAAGACCACAAGTCAAAACTATTTATAATTATTGATAAATAAGTTTAATTTTTAATAATATTATGACGTATAGATTGTAGGTAGGTACTTCTAAGTATATTTTAATTTTATTCAATATTCACAGTCGATTAATTCCTAATTAAATAACTAACATTTAGCTAACATATAGGTACCAATCGTTTAACCTCGAAAATTAATCAAGTATGTTAAGAAAAATACTATATAATTATTTCAAATTAAAATTTGAGGTATGCGGTGTTGCTTCTCAAGCTACTATTATTATTGATCTACATATTGATGGTTATACTTTGGTTTTATTAGTGATGATAATTAATTTCGCCGAATCGCATAGGCAGGCGGAAGGTGGCGGTACAGCGTTTAATGAATACTTCATTGACGGGTATTGTTCTTCACGAACATGTTTCCCATAGAATATCATTTTTTTTGGTGGTTCTGCACTCTCGACACACTTTTTGGCGATTTGCACGTCGTATATAGAATCAAGCGGTCAAAAATATACCTCTCCCCCCCTAACCCCGCTTTACTTGTCTCGGAATGAAAATAAAAAAATCGCGTTCCATATGGATATTATATAAATCGCGCTCGTGATACGATTATTAGGTACGAAAACTGTTCGGTCGGATTATAATATTATATCGACGACGAAGAGATCTCCGCGGACGACGTAACGGGACGACGGCTGAGAAATTGGAGCGATGGGGGTGACAAAACTCCGTCTCCGGCCCCGGGGTCGTATTTCACGATGTCGAAATTTACCGCCCCAAGTTAATATCTTAATAAAGTATTAATGTCCGCGTTAAAAACGTTCTTTCGGGTCAGTGCGCGTACTGTGTTATTCGACAGCGTATTCTGGCGGATAAGACCGTCGGCCCCCGCCATTATTCACTGATTCGTTTACACATAAAATATATTATTATTCGTCCGAGTGAATATACACTGGGCGGGCGATATAATTGATGACGTCCGTGTCAGTGTTTAATGTGCAACGGAAATGCGATCGGACAACATTGCTAATTATTTCGTTTGAAAGACAATTAATGTCAGATATAAGTCTATTTGTTATACAATCGAACGGGCGCCGAATCGTTTGAAGACTATGTGCGTCATGCGTATGGCATCATATTGTGTACAGTGTATACCCATGGGCCATGACTAAATAAACAGCCGTGTCAGCGAGATCGTTCTGCGCATGATGTGTGCTCCAGACTTGGAACGAACGAGATAATCGTAGACAACATCACGGGAAATATTATGTTCTAAAACATTGTTTTGCTTATATTTATTTGATGATCGACTTATAACATTATACGACAATATTTACATTTACATTATTATCGTGAATTATATTTCATCAACGCGGCCCCGGTCTATATATTCCACATGCCATTTATTCCAATTAATTGCCGTTTATTCAAAGTCTGAATCACGCATGCGCAGCGAAAGGGAGAATACTTAATTTTGCTGACGTTTATTAATTAGTCCGCGTATACTTGTTTTTGACGAATCAGCTGATCCGAATATAAAGTATAGAAGTCATACGTTATTGCTACTCGGTGGCGGATCTAGGAGATTTTTTTATGGGGGGTACCTAGTGTGCGTTATTAATAGTAAAGCTCATTAAGTACTCATCACGAACAACTTTGGGGTAAAAACAAATTTTACCTATTTTTTGATGGTCTATAATATTAATATGTTTAGTTCTACAACTTCCAGTGCCTTGCTAACTTCCATCGCTGCCCCAGGGCAACAATATTTAGCATACATATTTAAATATTAGCCACCCTTTGAAATGTTACAACTTTTGCCCACCTAGGGCACTTGCTTCATTTGCCACCCCCTTGGCACGGCTCTGACAACTTCTACGTGATATCCAATATCTAAGTAATTTATAATAAAAGACAAGTTCAATATGCTGAACGACGGGTGTTTCAGCTCCCAAGCAACCCCTAAATCCGGCACTGTTATTACTGTACATTGATAGTATTGATACTGCCATTGTTATGTATTTGATCCAGCGTTTTTTTCTCGTCTTTTGAATTATAACCAATTTATCAATATAGTACAGAGAAAAAGAAAAATTAAATTTTAAATTTTAAACGACCGCCGTGACGATAATAGGTAGTTTTAGAAATTTTAATTTCCGCTCAGCGCACGTTACCCCATCCAACAATTATTCTAAAGACGACTCATTAAAATAATTTTCTCCGTTGGTCACGCTAATCACAATATATAAGTACTATAAAATATTTTTATCGTATAATCTTTTGAAAATCATACAAGCCGTGACACAGTACAATATTAATTATATAATATTATCTAGGCAACTCGGGAGTCTGGACAGATTACAGAATAATATGATTTATATTTTATACACTTCGTTCGTTGATTTATATTTATTTTCCTAATAGTCTCGCTAAAATGTCGAAACTAATAAAATCACATTAAACTACTAATAAAAGAAAAATTACTTCTTCGATACGATTTATTGGTTTCGTAGTATACGTTTTATTTGTTGCTTATGACGTATTATCCCATCATTATTTTTTTTTTTTTTTTTTTGAGAAAAGTAAGTACTTCAAAAGTTTCATAATATAATAACCACTGTAATATAAAATACGTATACATATATATATATATATATAGATTGGGATTGGAGGCAGATGTTACTTTAATTTTTATATTTTCTAATAGTTTTATCGCGAAGAACCGTGACCTTCCGGGAAATACGCTGCAGGAAATCTGGTTTCCGATTCTTGTTGTCGAGCAAAACTTTTAATATTTCTATTTCCTACATTATACAACTTTTTAATAGTCCTAGAGTTTTAAAAGGTTCACTAATTGTGTTTTTTTATTTTATAGACGTGATATGATTTCAAAACCAAAATGTGAACTATTTTTGGAATTATAATCGTTAAAACTTTCGGTTGCTGTGACAATATGTTTTTACTTTTAAAATTATTTTTTTTTAACATGATTAGGTATACAAAATATGATGTATAGGATAATAAACTATAAGGTATATTATATTATATAAGGTAAACTATATTATAGTAACTTTTTATTACGTTTTGTAGTTTTGGGTATATTATGTTTTAAAATAATAGCTATTATAATATAAGTTAGTACCTATGCTTAACTTATTTTTATTACAATGTTATGAAGAATCATATAAACCACGGGTAGTTTAATAAATTGGGATCTATATCTATATAGATTAAATGTATAATTATTTGAACAGTAGAACTCAATGTCTCAGTTATGTTTTCAAATTTAAGACTTACTAATACCCTGAATAGAAATCCATAATTCTATTTGTTTACGTACAATTGTAAAACCAATCGTCAGTTTCTCATATTTTTATTTTATAATCATAATTTGAAAAAACCTCTGTTGCTGTGCATAGAAATAACTTAACTTAATCGAAAAATTCTAACCATGACACATAATTATGTACATATTTCATTAAAGTATATATAATATTGTAGTACCTACCTACTGACTACCTATATCTATGTATGAAAAATAATAATTTATAACACACGAGAATACCCAACCCCTTAAATGATAGAACAAGATGAACAGGTTTAAGACAGGATAACAGCATTATAAAAGATGGGTATATAAACTTTTTTTTTATTTCTTATATGACGTTATAAATAACTCAACACATAAAAGCTTGTCATGTGAGTAGTATTTTCGTTATTTCCATTATTTTAATATTGAGTTATTGAATAATAAATGTTTGGTAAAAATGTAATTCTCTGGTAATTTACTTAAAACATTTTTAAGTATTTATTTAATAATTCAAATCTTGTTAGACATAATATTATTTTTCACATTTATAACCGCAAATCAATAAATATGTACTTTTAAAATAATACAATTTAAATATTAGAATAACATCATAAAAACATTGAAATATTGGACTGAGTATCTGAAAAAAAGACGGTAAAAATAATGTTCAAGTTCAATAATTATTGATTTATTATAATTAAGCCGTATCTGTAATAAATCAATCATCATCATCGAATATAGAATAAAATGTTTTCGGTACTCATGTCATTTTTTTTTTCGCTAATTAGTACAGTGAAATTCAATTTTAGTACGTTTACAATACTAATTTATACAACTACAAAAATACAATCCTTATCGAAGTTTTTGCATTTTAAAGACTTCCTATTTGCTTATGCTTGATTTACTGCAGTTTTATCTCTGCAACGCATTGCTATTGAACTTGAATAAGATTTAAAATGATGGGTAATTTTTTTTTTTTGATTATTTAATTTATTCAAACTACCACAGTAATTTATTTTCTATGCATTTTATGCATTTCTATAAAATTTGTTGTAAAAATTTGTTTATTTGTTCAAGGATACATAAAAAAAAAGTATGGTATATTGCATACTTTTAAGAAATAAATAAAAATAAATTGTACTCCGTGAATGTTAAAATTTAAAACTTCTATAAAAATCATGTAAAATCTTTTAAAAACTGTGGAATGTATATATTAGACTTAATAAAAAAGTTTCTTGGAATCTAAATGTCTTATAATATTAAATTTTTTTTACTATAAACTTGAAATGTTCTAAAAGTTATAATAAAAGGTTGTTGCTGAAAGAGTACTTTTAAATATTTATTGTTCATTTTTGTACAGCAGAATGAATACCTAACTAAATTATAAGTAGCAGGTACCGCTATGTTTCTGATGATTCAAAAATTACGTCACTGTGACTTATACTTGTTAGTATAGTTACTTATCTGTATTATATAGATAACTATTTTGAGTTATTTTGAAGCTATAAATGCAATATTTATCGGCATGTTGAAATAAAATGTATTATTAAATTCTAGAATTCAGTTTGTAGTCTTTTATTCTTCAATTATACATCGCACAAATTATTTTGGGAACAGTAATAAGTCACTTACAAAATTATTTACAAAGTTGCATAGAAAAATTTATTGCTAATAATTACGCATTCATTTATTATATGGACAGGATAATTCGACAAGCATCTTCCCCTTTTTCCTTAAATAATGAACTCATTCAACATTTTATTTTAGGAATTTTTAAATATACTTAAACACCATATTTTCAAATTCTTGAGATTTTTATGCTACAGAGTGTTACAACGGAGATACAAACTTCTGTTTTTCAACTATCGAGAACTTTTCTTTTCTACTTACATTATTTAGTGGATCATTTTTCTGAAAATTTTGACGTATCAGAATCAAAATGCATACGAGTAGCTTTTGAATTGCTTAACTTTGAGTATACCTAGGAAGGGTTTGTAAGTTATGGGACTATGGTGATTTGGAAATTTTAGTGATTGATATTAACTTATCGTCATTGACAATTTTTAAAAATAGGCCAAGTATAATAAATATAATAGATCGAATATTACATTTATTTTATATTTTTTTTCAACCTATTTTTAAGGAATATTATCATTAGTACAAATACATTTTAAGATCTGAGAAACTATTCATTCGAATTTTGAAATAGATATATAATCATTTTCAAAAAAATTATTCACTAAATAATTCACAGTTAACAAAGACACTCCATAAGTAGTATAAACAATTTAATATTATCAAAAAATAGTTATATAATAATTTAAATTAGTTAGTTATATTACTGCCTACAGCTTAGTTCTAAAGGTCGACGCCGTTTTTATAATCTGAAATATTGTTTTTCTGTTAAACCTAAACTTAAAATATGTAAACAAACGTCATTACACATCACTATAAACGTTATACATTATAAGCAGTATTATTTGAATAGTTGTAATTTATTATATCGAATGTTTCGACGTTTTTGTTCACTTTGAAGAAAAATAAATTTCCGTAAAAATTAAATAATTTTTTTTTTACCTATTCCTGGTATTCCTGGCATATCCGTTTGAGGTCTGCAATTTTTCTCTGCTCTCTACTTCATATGTTTTTACTTTGTCGAAATATTTTATATTAAAAAAGATTAAAATTAATTTCATTTAATTTCTTATATTTCTTTTATAGTTGGAAAAATAATATTATTTTTATTAAAATTATTTTACGATTATGTGTGAAAAAAGTTTTGTTAAAATAACGTACACTTTATATATTAATAAAATATATCAATTATAAATACAATAAAAAGCTTTTATGTTACATTTTTAATTAAAACTATGACATTTTTTATAGGTACATTTTTTAAGTTTTCAGACGGTAAAAAATGAATAGAAATATAATATTTGAAACAAGTTTATTTGTTAGTCACTGAATCACGGAGATAAATTTGCTTAGTGAAATTATGATTATAATATAAACATTTTAATTTTTAAATTCTATACTAAGTATTGTAAATACACCTGTGAGTAATAATTGTTATAATTACTACAGTAGAGTATAATGTATTGTTATATAAATTAATAATCATCCTTAAAAATGCTTCATTATAGAGTAAATACAATGATAAAAGTATAACTACATCCGATGTACCGTGGATACATTTTTCTTCAATCAAGATAATTTTACAAAAAAATGTAATTATTTTATAAAATTGTATTGTAATATTGTATATACATTTATTATATTGTTTAGGTACAAAGAATCAATTAAAATAATCAATACGAAAATTAGGTATAGGTATTAGATTATTAAATATTTCTTTGTATGATATTTTATGAATTGAAACACTAAGCACATTAGTTTATTTTTGATTTAATTTCTACAATTTTTTCTTGGAATGTAATTTGATAAAAAAAGAATTTATATTAAAAAAGCCATTTTGACAATATTCTATTAGGGTTTATAGTTGCATGAAATATTCAGCGAAATCCCACCAATTTTAACGTCTGAGATTTGCTTTTAATGTTTATAATTTACATTAATGATCTCCGGGGAGTGTATTTACGCAAATGTGTTAGGTGACATGATTATTATTGAACATTTTGCTCAAGTAAAATTATGTGGGTGATATGTAAATATTTATGACGTAATTCACAGAAAATACCAAATATGTTGTGAACCATACAACCTTAAGAGTATAACGGTATTATTTAAATATTTCAACATCGACGTTGCTTATAAGCCTTATTATACGACTTAGCTGTGTGTATACAAATATTTGAGAGAAATAATAATCAAACAAGTTCTTTCGAAAATGGTTTTAGTGAAATAATTCGCTTGTAAAAGATTATTTTTTTTTCTTGTACCTAATAGATTGATACTATTATACATACAATTTCTTAACTAAAAATTAGACTTAAAAAATTGCTTATACAATTGCCAAACGGTAAAAAAAACCAGAAGGATAATAATTTCTATCTAATTTATTAGTTAAAACTAACTATGATGATGTATCATGCGAAAAGTCAATCGTTTGAAAATCTCTACACTAAAAAAGTTCGAAAAAAATTATTGTTATTTGAGTTAAAAAAAAAAACTATTATACATTATTATAGTTATAATATTTAGGTATACAGTTTTAGAAATAAAAAAATTAAAACTAGATTATATTACATTATGCTATTTCTCGAATGAAACCTGCAAGAGTTTCGAGAAATTAATTTTGTAGAATTCTCATTTTTAATTGTATTAAAAGGGAAATCTTGACGTTTATAAAATTAACATAAAAAAAAAACAAGGATATAAGATGCATAATGAATTGTTGAAATTTGTTTAAACATACCAGTCGACGATTAATATTTTAATATTATGTCCGATCATTTAGTCAGGGTAAACTACGGAAGATTCACTTGAATTTGAATAAATTTAAAGTTTTTAATAGGTACCCATATTCAATATAATCAATATTTTGTGTTAAAAATTGTTTTGTAAGTTTGATGTTGGGAATAGGGTAAAAAAAATTAACGATTCGGGTTCAATAATTGTAAACTTTAATTGTCTTATTTTATTACTGTTTGGAAGAGTTTTCGGTTATTTGAGATGCTATATATAATTATATATATATAATTGGATTGTAGCCCACTGTTTGGTATTGAGATATTGCACTTGGTAAATCCGATGGCACGTGACCTGCATACGTTGTGTTATATTTTTTTTGATCAAGTTTCACTAATTTTTTATTGGGTCAGGAGCGTGACATTGAATACTTGGCAACTTGACATTCACTGAATAAAAATGATCTTATTTTATGTATTATCTATATATGATCGACATTTTTTTCTCACATCGTTCACAGTATTCGAATTATTATTATTATTTTCTAATTCGTATTGTTTTCGAATAAGTATTGTTTATAATATTTTAATATACTTGTACAATATTGTGTAGGTATACTCACTAACTCAGCAACATTTTCTTTGACTCGACATTTTAATCGCTGCGTTAGGTAGACAAAATAGTATTGACCGCCAATAAACGCTGAAAAAAAATAATAATGTAATAAATACAATATTGTGCACCGTTTAATTATTATAATAAGAGAAAACCTCTTGTGTGTGAAATTTACGATTTTGAGGGTTTTGGTACCCCCGAATCTAGGAATTAAGCTATGTAGTTGTAATATCTATTTTGTGCTAACTGCATTGTAAAATTATTGAAACCAAAAAAATGAAACCTCCCGTTCGTTACTTACAATAAATAGGTTACTAAAAATATCTATGCGATTTAAAATGTTGTCAAAGTTACATTACATGTGTAGAGATGCAACGGTAGATTGGTGTTGTGGAATGTTGGAGATTTGAGCTTGTAATATTTAAAATATCTCTCACGTGACGTTAAAAAACCTCCTATATAAATTAAGCAAAAACCTCTAACTAATATTGATAAGCACCGAGATATTTCCATAACTATATTTAGGTACTAGGCACTACTAACTATATATTATTATTATATAAAATTAAGTTCAAAAATTGTAAATTGTCCTCTGTTGATTATTGGCAATTTGTTTCTTTCAACATTATTTTGTTTTTTTTTTCCAGAAATTCGAGTGTTGCAGGATTTTTTGTATCATTTACGGTATAATGGTCGATCCGATTTTCTTATCTTAAGTGGTAGTCTGTTTCTATTACTGTTGAAAAGATACACACTTTATACAGCATATATTTTTTAACCACGTTTTGTACATACACAAAATAACAGTTATTTTTAATATACTTATTTATTTTCACACTGTTGACTTCCCGAACAATTAATTTGAACTTACCCCCCAGCCATTTCCAAAACCTAAGGATATTGTTTTTGACCAAAATATTTATTCATTTTATTTGTTAGGTTTATGACATTGGTATACGTTACAATTTTACAAGGACAAGTTCTACAAAAACGTTTTTGAATTTAAATTCACATTTTTTATGTTAATCGCATAGTCACATGTGCAAGTGACGTGTCTAAGTTACTCCCTTGCAATACACCATGTTATGTAAGTGTACATACCCAGTATAAAAGAATACATGAAAATAATAACAAAAAAAAATATAATATTAATAGTAATAATATACATACAACAATACATTCTAAGAGTTCAGTTTTTTTTCCAATAGGAATATTTATATAGTTTGTCATATTGTGCACTAATCATTGTTATATTTATTGATTATTCCATATACCCACATTAAAAGTTATATTTTTAAAGACATAATAATTATATTATGTATAGGTACAAAAAATAATAAGTTTTAGGTATTTTAATTGGTCTATAATATTGGACCCAAGGTTAGCGCTTTAGTCATTGTATTTTATTATTTATTGTACCTAACACTATTTACGGGCAATATTCGTGGTCGCAGTAAAATTTTTTTTGTACCGGCGATAATTTGCACGCAGAGAGTATGAAAAATTGAAAATCAAAATATAATGCCAAATTAATGTTTTTTAGAGCGTACAATTTGTACGCGCATAGTATTATTTATTCTCAACGTAAAAGTTGTTCGGACCAAAAATGGGCGTTTGGCTGGTGCGAAATAAATTTCTTTTTGTTGTTAATATCAGCGAGAGTGTTGCACGATTTATGCTGTTACATTTTCTGGTGGCGAGGTAATGGAATTTCCATATAATATAGTTGCATCACCTATACTTGATGAAATCAAAGTATTATTTGGCAGTAGCGTTTTCCATTAGGAGTATTAGGACATTATTGGGCAATAAATTTCAAACGACGATTTACCGTGTATATAGGTATGGCGACAGCGAGTGAGATGAGCAGCGTCGTGTGTCACGAAAATTAACTGTGAAAAAACTTGGGAGATAATAAATAAGATCGATTAACTCACATGGATCATAAGCATTTGAAGATCATGAGACATTTTGGAAGTATTGATTTGGTGGTTATTGAAGTTTGCAAACTATATTTAGTTTACGATTTATGCTGCTACATTTTCCGGTGGCGAGGTAATGGTTACATATTTAGTTACATCACCTACTTTATGAAATCAAAGCATCATTTGGCAGTGGCGTTTTCCATTAGGAGTGTTAGGCCATTATTGGGCAATAAATTTCAAACGACGATTTACCGTGTATAGGTATGGCGGCCGCGAATGAGACGAACAGCGTCGTGTGTCACGAAAATTAACTGTGAAAAAACTTGGTAGATAATATAAAAAGTTTGGTAAACTCACGTGGATCACAAACACTTGAAGATCACGAGACATTTCGGAAGTTAATATTTGTTTGTTAATATCAGTGAGAGTGTTCCGCGATTTATCGAGTTACATTTTCCGGTGGCGAGGTAATGGAATTTCCATATTTAGTTGCATCACATACTTTATGAAATCAAAGCATCATTTGGCAGTGGCGTTTTCCATTAGGAGTGTTAGGCCATTATTGGGCAATAAATTTCAAACGACGATTTACCGTGTATAGGTATGGCGACCGCGAGTGAGACGAGCAGCGTCGTATGTCACGGAAATTAACTGTGAAAAAACTTGGGAGATAATAAATAAGTTCGATTAACTCACATGGATCATAAACAGTTGAAGATCACGAGACATTTTGGAAGTATTGATTTGGTGGTTATTGAAGTTTGCAAACTATATTTAGTTTACGATTTATGCTGCTACATTTTCCAGTGGCGAGGTAATGGAATTTCCATATTTAGTTACATCACCTACTTTATGAAATCAAAGCATCATTTGGCAGTGGCGTTTTCCATTAGGAGTGTTAGGCCATTATTGGGCAATAAATTTCAAACGACGATTTACCGTGTATAGGTATGGCGACCGCGAGTGAGACGAGCAGCGTCGTATGTCACGGAAATTAACTGTGAAAAAACTTGGGAGATAATAAATAAGTTCGATTAACTCACATGGATCATAAATAGTTGAGATATCACGGGACATTTCGGAAGTATTGATTTGGTGGTTTTCAAAGTTCGCAAACTATATTAATTTTTTTAACGCAGTTGAAGTTTTAAGTTTAAACGCCACGAGCGTATACGAACAGATAATAACAATTAACAACTACTATAAAAGCTTAATCGTGTTAAAAACATTACCACAGGACAGTTAAATTCAAATTTGCAATAGTGAACTGTGCCTATATATAGTTCTGGTATGGTATGTGGACTATTGTCATTTATTCTTCTTCGAATTGGCTTAGTTTTAATCAAAGTTATGTGTTTACACATTTTAAAGTTTTAATCACAATTACATTTGGAATATTTTTTGGCAAAAAATGCGTTCGGTAGTAATAAGAAGCAATGAATTATGTCTTCGGACGCAATAAGTAATAATAATAATATTGTGTCAATGGTTTGCAGTTTGTACGGATATGTGCCTACATCAAATAGATGAATAATATTCTATAAAGTATATTAAAAGTTCCACAAACGGGATGTAATAACTGTATACTATTATTGTTATAACTGTAAACTGAAATATACTTTACAATAAAATAAGGTCGAATTTACATAATGCCTATAATAATAATAATATGCTCTGTATACTAAAATACTCGATTCGATTGAATATCTTTTTTTTTCCACAACGTCCAGACAACTTGTCTGCAATATTAAATGTTGTATGAATTATTAGCGTAGTATTCGTATACAATACGCTTTAGTGCCAATATAACAATAATAATTGTATCAATTACATTTATCGTAAAAACCTATTGTTACCTCTTTTGTACATGCGATTAATTGAGAGGAAAATATATTATTTTGTAAAGGTATGTGGCTAATGTTACGTTGTAAAATAAAATACTTTAATCGCTATACCTACACTCGGAATCTATAATACTGAATTTTAATGTTGATTAGAGTAAAAGAGCAATGTTGCTTTTTCATATTAAATATTACACAGGATGTAACAGAAATAACTGACTAATAAAATGACTTTTGTTATGATCGATATTTTAAACATTTTTTTTTATATTGTAAAATTTGTAAACACTCACTCTATACTAAAGTATAATTTTTTTCGTTTTTATTTCTTGAAACTGAACATTTTAAATTTTAAACTTGATTCAGTCTTTTGAAAAATTTCAAAATAGACAAATTGTAAATCTTATTATAAGAACAATTTTCATGGTAAAAATATTTATCCAAGTCAATAGTAGATTATATGTTAGAATTTTTTTAAATATCAATATTTTTTTGCATTAAATTAATTTAAAACGTAATAACTTTTTTTCAAAAAATTATTTTTTTTCGGAATTTCCTGACATCAGTATATTTTATAAATTTTTGGTTATCTACATAATTTTCACAATTTTCGTTATACGTATAACTAGCATACATTTTTTTCAGATCTTTCTGTTACACTCTGTATATATATTATGAGCTTTAATGCTTTATACATATTCGTATACATTTAGTTTATAGTTTACATACACTACCCATTTAGGGTACCTAGGTCGCTTTTGTATACTTACTTATATAACATTCATACTTCGAATAAGTATTCGAGACCATGATAAAATAGTAATATTTAATTAAACTTTAGTTATGTGTTGGTTACAGTCTGTAGACTACAGTTTCGTATATGATTCTACTAAAATATAAGTACCTATTTGGACACTCTATAGTAATTTACTATTTAAACATTTTTTTAAAGATATTTTTCGGTGTCCAGAGAACAAGTGCCACCATCCCCCACCCGGGCATGGCAGATACCTACCGGTGCTCAAATAAAAAATTCTGCCAATACAAACACGCACGTGTAAACAAATCTACAGTACCCTCCCCTACAGTACCACAGGCTAATGACCTAGTAGTTGAAGCCTTAACCCTAATTTAAAAAAAAAAAAGATATTTTTTACAAGACAGATTATTTTTAATATTTTTTAGATTTCTGTTAAATTTCTTATTAAATAATAATAATGACATCATAACATAAATATTATCGTAAAATAATAACTACCTATACGTACCTACCTAATAAAGAATAATATTTTTCAATTGCATACAATAAGCTGTTCAGATCTCCTGTCAATACGAGTCTATAAGATTTGCCATAACATGCAATAATAATAAGAATAGAAGATAAATAATAAGAAGGTTGTCTTTCTTATTATTTTGAATATACTCTGACGTATACAAAAAAAGTTATTTGTAGTCAATCCTTTGCAGTTTTGTGGTTCCTTCACTATTGAACACGTAAGTATCTATTGATGTGTAGTGAAAATTTAATTTTTTTAATTGTTTCATCGGTAATGATGATGAATGATGATTGATATAAATACTTAATATACTATACAGTCACAGTATTCAGAGGTTTAAATATTTTAAAGCGTTTTATGAGTTTCATTAATGTAATATAATGATAATAATATTATGTAGGTTATATTATGCATACGAAATTAATTGATACAAAACAATAAACTAATTCTTAAATATGAAATGGTTTAAAATTTTAAATACACACACGCTATACCAAACTTAATCAATATTCAATCTTTAAATACCTATGCCAGTTAAAATAATTTAAAAAATAAAAATATTTAGCGTCGTTATTACAATTGATATTCTTTAAACCGCTGTTATTTAATACCCAGCTAGCTTTCAGTTAAATCAAATTTAGCAAGACATTATAATGACCGATTGTTATGAAAATTCCAACTGTTATTAAATATTTTATTTATATTGTCATAATACGATTATGATAGGTATAAGCATACGCCTGCATCGGTACAATTCAAATTAAATATGGCGTAGGATAGTAATTCAACGTGGAGTCAATAGACAAAAGTTTTATTAGTATATTTTGTGGAATTTGCTTAGTACTTTTTTCCCTTCATTTCATAATAATAAAATTGTCAATAGAATCGTCTTAAAATATCACATTTTAAAGAATAAATGTTCTAATATTGTTGAAGGAACATTATGTCTCTCGTATTATAACATTATGTACCTACGCTATGTTCGACTGTACCGTGTAAATATCATTATTACAAATTATATTTTTTGGACTAAATTGAAAGAATTTAAGGACATATTATTTTTGATAAACACACAGATAATAAATTAAAAATATTAACTCAGTTTGCTATTATAGTTTATAAATAATAATAATAGTAATGATGATTGTTCAATCGGATGTTGTAAAATAAATTAATACTATCATTTTATTTTTACATTTTACCTATGGAATTGTTATCAATATTTTTCAAATACGAGATGCAATAATACGAACATGTAGTTTTTTTTAAATAATACGATGGTGCCTGAAAAATATATCATAAAATATATAATCTAGCTGTTGTGTCAGTTTCAGAAATAGTACAAAAAAGGCACATCATATTATTATATGTATATTTTTGCAACCACAGCTGAAACGATCGATTTTTAGATGCTTTTGGAATTGCATAGAGACACGATTCGGTGAATGGGATGACGTCATATAAGAAAAATATATTATATAAATAAGAAATAAATTATAATAATATATATGTTTGTCCGACGTGCATCTTTACAGTTCAATAGGACAGCAAACTGTTCCAGGAATGAACGTCGACTACGGATATAGTCAGTCGATCGTTTGGCAAATACGGTTTTACGAGAAGGCGAACATAATATTATACCTAGGTATAGGTATTAGCTGGTAAAGAAACTATAATTATATAGAATCGTACGTCCTTCTAAAATTGTTCGGTGAAACAGGTGAAGCGTGAGACTTTAAATTTATTAGATGAATGGAACGTTTTCGATAGAGTGATGATAATGTGTGTTTGGAACGTGTGCGGATAGGAACTTAACTGCATTTAACATCGTCTCAACCGTCCACCACGATGAATTCGCTCTGATATTACTATGATGAACCAGGAAATTCTCATAACGCAGGAAACTCTTGGTTTTCCCAAAACTTATATATTACTGAACATTTTTTTTCGCACACGATTTAATATTTAAAGTAATTATTGCAAAACAAATTTTATCTTTACTTTTATCGTAATGACTTCAAATCATGTAAAAATAATGTGTTCAAAAACGTTAATATAGCTGTTTTCGGTATAATGAGTGTGACACGTTAAGAGGACGTCACACATGTGACACAAGACACATATTATGTGTTGTCTACTCGTCTCCGTCTTACGTACGTGCGACACAGACAAAACGCGTTACGCAGTCTGACTAGAACTCGCTCAATTTTGGAGTTAGAATAAAAACACCCATCACAAAATTAAAAGATGACAATGTTTTGGAGGGTAAGACGTTGAGTTTTTTTAAAAAAAATTTTAATTTTGAAAAGTTACAGGTATTTTAAAAACGTTGAAATTATTACTATTTCTAAACGATATAATTAACGTTATATTGAGTATAATGGAAAAATCGCAACGACTTGCCCTCAGAAATATTGTCACAATTCAATTTTATAATAGGTATTTTTACTCCAGAACCAAAATTGAGCGATTTTTACTCGGACTGCGGTCTATATCATAACACATGCGGGTGTTACGTCCTCTTAAAAGAATCACCTGGTCTTGTAAAAGATACTTTTAAAAAGTATTCAAGTACAGATATAGATACTTATTTTCAAAAATATTTAAAATACGTATCTGAATACTTGGAAAAGTAATTAAGTACAAATACAAATACTTTAAAAAAAATATTTACAGATACTTTCAAATACTTTTTTTTTTTTAAGTGTGTTTTACCTGGTAAAATGTCATACATAGTATAGGCCACTAAAAATGTTACAATATACCAAAATGCAACGATCAACGATCTATAGATAAAAATCTTGTACAATTTCAAATTTGTATTATTTCATTTCAATTCGGCGTCCCTGTAAATAAAGTAAGACCAAAAAATTAAAAAAAAAATAGAATTTGATTTTAAATACAGATACTTTTAAAAAAGTATTCAAATACTATGCCCAAGTACTTTTTTTCAAATGTATTCTAAATACGACAGTACGTATTTGAGTACTTAAAAAATATTTGAAAACTTTTACTCAAATACTTTTACCCAAGTACTTTGCAAGACTAAGCATCACCTGGTATCAAACTACCGGCGAGTAGTCACTTTTATATTTTTTAAATTATATTTCATTATCAATTTGTCTAAAAACGAAACAAAAAAACGATTCACGTGTAATAAAACGATCAACATTCCGCCAAAAATGTTGAATGTTTAAAATCATATTAATGCATTTTACACCAGGACTCAAGAACGTTCGAGTATAGTTTTAAAATTAAAATTAGTGACAAAAATGATAGCGGCGTATCAACATAATTGGATCATCGTGCCGCAAGTTTTCCAAAATGTTAACAACTCTGTGAAAAGTTGTTAAAAATAAATAAATTTGAAAGCCTGTTATTAGATGAACGGTTTTCTCGCTCTACTATCATCGTGACACATTGACAAGCATAATGTCAGCTGTAACGTGCGAGTAGGTTTTTTTGCAATGTTATTCCTCTGAAATTGTTTTATAAAAATTGTCCTAACGGCTATAATAATATACAAAGGTAATCTTATAATTTACCGTACCCACACGCGTCTGTTTTATCTATTTAAAATCGTCCATTATTCATCCAAAAAACAGTATAATACAAAAGTATTATATTATGTTTTATGAAGTAGGTACACCAAATATACAACCTACATCCGTAAACATTAGTAACCCTCGCCTTTGGTCGTATACCTACATATATTGTTATTTGTGTTGTAAGTTAAATATTTCATTCCGTTATTTATTGTTATTTGTTGTTTCCATTACAAAAACCGCACCTCTATATTTTCATCTAAATCCCTTTCCGAAATCCGATCAACGATAGGGTACAATTATTTAACTTAATTCCAACAATGATTTCTTCACGAGAATGGCGTAACACTCACACAAACATTATTGAATAAAACGATCGAATAATTTGAGCCTGCTACTAAACCTGCTTGTATACAATAATATAATCAAAGCAATATTTGATACTTTTTCGATAAACCTATCTATAAAAATTATTGACGAATAATCACATCAAGTCATAAACATTGAAGTAGGTAATCCTACGTTTTTCAATATTTATAAAATATGTATAAATCGTTGGAAAACAATATTACATATACGAGTGAAACTCTGAAATCTAAAAAAATCTAAAAAAAAATTGTGAATGCTGTGATATCATGTAAATATAAATTACAGTGACGATGCGAAAACTTTTCACATTTATCAAGACGTGTCTTGGCAATAAGTAGGAATTTTATTTTTGTTTGGTCGTTTTATGGTGATCGTGATAGGTTATGCGAATAGTCAATACTATAATTAATACCAGCCATTTATTATGTTATACGTCACCACTCAAGTTTTTTTTTTCATTGAAGCATAGTCCCTCGAAAAAGCAAACACAGAGACAGAAATTCAATAATGTTTTTTAGAAACCGTGACCGCCAAAATAGTTAAATCAATCTGCTCATAATAACTCATTAAAAGTGTTGATTAACAATACAGCAAAATACGTGTTTATTACACACACCTACTTATTATCATATCATTATATTCTATAATATGAAAAATTAACATTGTTGATCAGTTATTTTAAAACAGACATAAAACATTTTATTAAGACTTAAGAGGAAATTCAAGGTCATCGAAGCTCAAGTTAAATATTTTTAGAATGAAAAATTTTGTGCCTGGATGTCTGTTAAAAGTTTAACAAAAAAAAAATATTATTATTCATTTTTTTTTTTTTTATAAGAAATACACAATCTATGCTCAGAGCACAATAAGCGTATCTGAAGAGAGTAAACAAGCAGGATAATACGGGGGTAAATTATTAATTATTATTATTAAATGCATACATTAATTATAGTATACAATAAACAATAACAACCTTCATAATCTCACACAACTAAGAAATCGCGAAGTATAATAATTAACCTGTCTCGTGAAAAATACGTTTAAAAAAGTATTTTCCAGTATCTATACATAAAAAGGACTAAATCGATAGGAATAATTAATACTAAAGTTCCTTAAGGCCAAAGTGGAGCCCACTCAATGCACAGTCTGTGGGGATACTCTAACAGTATAACATATAATAACAGAGTGCTATAAATACACCGACGAACTCAGAAAATTCAATACTCCACTCAACATGAACAAAACACATTAAATATATTAGCTTTCCTAAGGAAGACTGACATATATAATAAAATGTAAGCTCTTTATTAATGATAATTATAATATTAATGTTGGTAGAAATTACATATGACAACATATTATTAATTGTACAACTTTAGGACCAGAAATCACTTATTATGTATTTAACATGAAAAGTAATAACCTTTGCTGTTGATGTTTTTTTTAAGTTCAAAAAAAAAAAAGAAGTTAAATACCAAAACGAATAATTAATACGAACATGATAATAACTTGTTATATTGAATAGTTCTAACTTTTTGTTTATATGTTTATAGAATATTTACGTTTGGATAAATTATTAACGAATAACTAATAAGAATTGTATGGTTGGACAATTAATTAACCGTAAAAGTATTCCCGTGGTATACCCTAGTTTAGGCTGGCGTGGACGAATTAAAACGCATTTAAATTGTACGTAGAATATTTGAATAAAGACTGTAATTAAATTTGCGAAATTATAAAGGGAAAAAAAAATGTCGTCATTCGACGCATCTCAACCATAATGCCAGTAATGCTCTAGATAATGAAATCCATTAAGATTTACATAAAGCAAAACAAAACCTTATGAACGCGAAATACAAAAAAGTTGAGGAGGGATGACAAAAGGGTAGCATTTGACGTTGCTGAAACCCCTGAGCTTGGTAAAATGCAGTGAGGGCGCCCACATATTAACTACGTACCTATTCAGGTAACAAAATTACTATAATATTCATGGAAAAAAAGTCGTCAAAGTCTAAAGCAATCAGTATCCGCCCGAAACGAATGGTCCTAAATATTCTTGCCTTTGCTGTTTGCCTATTACCTACATGAAGTATGACGCTAAGTCTTTTAAACTGCTTAGGTTTGGTGACTTGGTAAGAACAAAAAGTGTGGGACGGATAATATATCATTATGAATTATTTTCGTGTAGTATACTTTCTACTATACTGGGCATGTATGACGGGCGGGTAAGCAGTATTTGATCAATGCAGTTTTAATCAATAATCCAGCTGGAAAGAGACCACGAGGAAGACCGCGCCAACCATGGACGGACCGTGTAAAGAATGATCTAAAAAGAACTGATCAATCAGTAGTAATAGAGGATGCCGATGACAGGGATCGTTAGAAAGTCTTAGTAGAAGCTGCGAACGCCTTCAAGTGTAAAGCAAAAAAAAAATACACTCCAATCAGTGGGGTAGCCTGCGTAAAGTGGGGTAGAGGACATTCTCCTCCCCAATCGATCATATTTTTGCCGAATATAATATCAATAAAGAAAAATACCGCTTTTTCTTGTAAGTTTAACATCATACTTGGACAAGATTGGACACAATAATAATATTATAATATAATATTATTATATGTTCTCCATTAATATAAGGTTTTTTATTGGTCCCTCCACCCCCCTTTCTGAAATCCTGGCTACGCCACTGTCTCCGGTACATAGTGACATTTTTGGAGGTGGGCCGGGTCTCCCCTCACGATTTCACCCATGTGGAGGGGTAAAAGAGGGGGACGCTTGCACATTTTTAGCCACGTGTGTCATGAAAAATGGATTGAAACGACTCGATTCTTGCGCGGACAATACGCTCAATCATACGAGACATATTATATAATAACACGACTGCTGCTGTATGCATACAATAAATGACAAAGACAACAATATAATATATTACCTACGAGTAAGCAAATAATAGCAGTGACAATACGATCAGGTGATACCTATTATCGAATTCAATGCGACTTATTTTCTGTCAGATGAACTGCGGGCACCGTTCAGTATAATATTGTTATTATGTTTTGTACGACAATGATGTATTTATATGTATTTTTTTTTTTATTTTTCGCCTCTCTACGCAGGTATTGCTTTAGTTGTAGGCGTATAATAATAGTTGTTATTTTCTATTTTATACACTTCCTACGTCATTTCGCCGAGTCGATATAAAAAATACTTGGAATTACACTATTGCTCCGTTGATTTCCTCAACTGCATCGCAGTATTACTTTTTTATAAGCTCTCTTCGGTGTCTAGTTAGACGTCATGTATTGTATATTCACATGACAATAAATAACGTCGAGTGAATATCGATAACAGTCACAGTAATTAATAAAAATTACTTTTATTTCGTCATTATAATATTATTATCTTGCGTCGTACGATAATATCACAAAATAAGTATAATATTAGGTAGGTGCACAAAAATAAGATAGAACTTGACCGTTATAGTTTCGAATTGTAGTTGTATGCGTCATATACAGAGTGATTCACCAACATGTTCACACCTTTTTTTTTTTAATAATTCAGTTATTCAAAATCTGATGTTTGGAATTTTTGAATATACTTAAAGACTATATTTTAAAATGTTTGATATTTATTGTATTATACTTAAGCAGAGTCCTGCGGTGATGCAAACTTTCGTTTTTCAAATAAGAGCCCACTATAAATCTATTAATTATTTAAAGGGTCATTTTTCTGAACAATTTGAAGTGTCAGAACATAAATACGAAAATCGTATACGAGTAGTTTTTGAGTTTTTTTCTCGAAGCTATCAAACGTTTTGTTCTCAACTAGAATATGGTATAAAATGCATCATAGTAATAATATATTATACTTACTCACATTTGTTTTTTTTTGTATGCGTTTAGTTAAAAATAAAATCCATTAATCGTGTTAAAAGTTTTGAAAAAAAAAAATCTGTCCCTAAAAACAGTGTGTAGGTATATTACGGCTCATTAATTTGATTGTAATATTTTTCATATAGGTACTTTAGTACAAGATTGATTGTTGTAACTTGTGTGTTATACGAACCTCGAAATGTCACTCAACGTCGAGTTGTTTCGAATGGATATAATTAATAAAAGTGTGTATTATTCGTTTATAACATGATAATAATAGTATGATTAATATGAGAATATTTTAAATGTTATTATGCAAAACCTGACCTTTTGTAAATTCTTTAAGATTTAATTTATGTGGATTTACATTATACAATAACGTTATACCGATTATATTATACTATTAGAGCATCCATAACAGTCTTAAACTTTAACATTTAATTTTATATAAATTATTATATTTTACCAAGTACCTAGATATACGTACATTTTATTTTTAAATTTATTTTGTTGATTTAAGGCATAAACAAATTTTGTACTCTTATACATTTATTGGTATTTTTATGTATGGAATTAAACTTGTAATAATATGCGATATGTTGACACATTTAAAATATAATAAAAATAATGTATGAAATAATTAATTGTATTGATTTCATAATGTTTTAATTAACATCCTTTATCCATAGGAATTATTTAACAAGTGACTTTTTTTGAAAATGTTGATTTATTGAAACCAAAATTCTAAAGGGTTGTTTTGGATTCATTTTATTTTATTAGAAGGATAACACGCCTATTTCAATAGCCGATAGATTTGAAAGATGGCCCATGGTAATTTGACATTGGAGTTATAAATATTATTAATTCATCAACATCTTATATAATTCATAAAATTTGTCCTATTGTAATAGTACTTATTACATATTATGTTTTATATTTTTATAAAACCGTTTTTAAGGACTAATATCCTTGTATCCTTGGTATCCTCCAGTTTAATAACTCAGAAACTACTCATTTGAATATTTTATGTTTGGATATTCTAAACAGGATACTCCTAAAATGATATAAGTATGTATTTGAAAATATGGTCTTAATAACAAACTTAATAATGCCAAGGATCAGAATTTGAATAAATTATGTATTGCTTGGAGAAAAATGTGGGTGAGCATGCTTGGTGAATCACTCTGTATATAAGTATAATGCTTATTTATGTTTAAGTACCTATAATAATAGAGATTTTATTAGATAATATTGTTTTGTGAATAATTTATTAGTATTATTGCGCGATATAGTATAACAATAGTTTTACTTCAACAGTGCATAGGTATAAAATTTGTATATAATAATACTTTATGACACATTAGGTTTATAATGTGTATCTTTTATAAAAACCCTTTTGTACTAAAATCATAAAATATATGTATAGTGGAATCGTAAACACACGTTTTTACGAGTTAATTTCTTAAAAAAAATTTAAAACCACATTAGGTATGTTATTATTAATCACAGGATTTATAGAATATTTCATCAAAGCTTATAAATAATGTAAATAATTCAATTATATTATGTGGCACCTAATACCTATCTAGCTATCGAATCAAAACACTATAATATGACTATACAAAATCAATTAATGCAAAGATAATATTATCTTCTTCAGACCTATACTATACTTCGTATATCTTATATTCTCGTGCAAGAATAAAAAACTCAAAGTTTCCAGAAACTTGGTGACCATTATAATATGTCATTTAGAAATAAACAGAAGAGGTACTCTGAAATATTTCAATGAATTAAGAAGAAGTACCTGCGCTCATGCCACACGATATTAATTATAACAAGAATTAATGATTTTATTTTTTTTAAAAAATGAACTTGGGTACTACAACAGACCACTGTACTATTACTGCAAATACTTATTTCAACGACGGCGTTGACATCACTACTGCTTGAAAAAGTCACGTGTATTTATTTTATGATAGTGGTGGTGCCAGGGGTGGGCCAGGGTGGGCCAGGATGACCAGGCGTGGCCCACCCTTACATCTCGGCCCCCGGCTGGCCCATGGGCACCCTCTATGAAATAATATTGTAATTTTTAAAATGTATGTTTTTTTTGCTCAAGAAGTGTTGTAAATTAGTGGATATATTATGGCTTTACTCAGTAACATATCGAAGAGGAAGAGGGTTATTGAAGTTTTCAAAAATAGCTGGTATTACACTCGATAGTGACTTACATTTTTTATTAACCTGTAATTGTAAGTTGTTATCACCCGATGGGTAAGGAGAATTTTGTTACGCCACTGGCCCTCCCTTTAAATCAGTGGCCCTAGCTAGACAAAAAAATCTGGTGCCGCCTTTATACGCCTTGATTGCACGCCCTTGATTGTTATTTACAGAAAATTATCGTTTTTTTTTTTTTTATTGATATCCCAGTAAAGAACACGTGTGTACAATATGTGTCGAGAATTTGTCACAAAAACTCGGGTGGTAACCAATCAGGGAACTATAGTAACACCAGCCAGTACCTGCACTCAGAACACGTTTCGTGACTAAATGCAACCACCACGCCATACCAAGCTACAATATTATTTTATGACATAACCTAGCAATTTTACTTTACACTAAATATAAAATTGGTTTATTTTTCAATTAATTATATTATAGTCACGCGGCTATGGCAATAATGTTTCTAAATAAACGTAGATACCTACGAACAATAAGCTACTATTATAATCGGTTTGATACAATAGTTTTCACATTTATTGTGGACTTCACTCGAAAGTAATATTAGGTATGTATTGTTCACTTTGAATTGCACAGTATCCTATTGAGGATTAGTTGATTAGCGTAGAACTTACCGTAACGCAACAATACGAATTCAACGACTCTAATACAATATATATATATATATAATATATAAGAAACTTTAGAATAAAGACGTAATTAGGGCTTTTAATTAGACAATAGGTTCGGTTGAAACACGAATGTCACTTAAACTTGACCTAATAATAATTTGGAATGAGAAACCATCGAGTATTTCACTCATATCAGATTCTTTTATTATATTCTTTTTAAAATGATATTTTTTTAGATAATATTGTTTACTATTTTATATATAATACATAATATGGTGTTCAAGTGTTCAACAATGTTTGTTCCCTTCATGAAATTTTTTTCAAACAAATATTTTTGATGTCTCATTTTTAAAAAATACTCTTTATTACTTTCTATTATATAATGTCTTAATTTGTGAAATATTATTGTCACGTAAAGTAATGAGGTATGTGCACAGACAAACGAATACCTGTTTCAGAAAATAAAACATTTAATTAACGTTCTATAATTCTATATTTTGAATAACGTAATCGAATTATATTGAAATAAAATATAAAAACGAAATCTGATCGCCACCTAACATTCTATGAATGGTGTGAAATAGGAAATATGGTCCTAAGTTATAAGTGCTTAATTAACTAAAAATCACAATATTTGAATAATTTAATTATTAAAGAAAAACGCGTAGTGGAGAGCATAATGGTTTGTCAATCTCTCCGTATAATCTAATAACTAATCTAATATATAAAATTCTCGTGTCACATTATTCTTATGAAATTTAGTGTGCATATTCAGTAGGTCTGAGAATAGGTCGGAAGTACTTTTAACCCTCCTACCACCCATCCGGGGAGGTGCTCAAATGGGGGTTTTGAGATTTATGGTGGACATTTTTGTTTATAAATGGTTGCTATTGGTTATAGGGCAGATCATATGTAAGCATAATTCATCAAATCAAATGATCGCACATTGTCTACCGAGGAGGCTGAGTTGCACCCAAAAAGAGTTGAACAATCACAATTTTTTTTACGGGCAACAAAGTGATCGGGATTAGCTAGTAATACAATAAAAGTCTCGTGCCACGGTGTTAGTGTTCCAACTCCTCCGAAACGGCTCGACCAATTTTAATTAAATTTTTTTTGTATATTTGGTAGGTATTTGAAAGTAAAGTATTTTTCACCCTCCTAGGTCCAACCCGGGGGGTGCTCAAATGGGGATTTTGAAATTTATGGTGGAAATTTTTGTTTATAAATGGTTGCTATTGGTTACAGGAGAATTAATTAATATAAATTAGTATTTGATATTTGGTTGCCATTGGTTAATCGGGCAGATCAGGTGCAAGCATGCGCGAAATAAAATTTTCGCAAATTGCCTACTTGATATGCTGTTACATATTGTCCGCGATTCGACGTGGTCGGATTGCCTACCAAGAAGGCTGAATTTCACCCAAAACGAGGTTGAACAATCACAGTTTTTTTGAAAGTTGTAATTTTTTACAGGCAACGGAGTGCATGGGATCAGATAGTATTATACATGGGGTGATTTATTTACATACCTGAGACACTAATTTTGGAAAATAATTATATTTTTTAAAATTGTTAATCTTTGTATATTTTTTTTAAGTAATTTTACTCTTTTGAATGAAAACATACATTTTTAATATCAAATTACATAGAAGAATATTTTGTGAAGTTCTTCGATGTATAACAATTTAACTCTGGAAGAGTTGTTTATGAGTTATAAACTCATAACTTATAAGTATTTAAAGTTAGGTTTAATGGATTGGAGTGGTCATGAGTAGGTATCCCGCAAACGTTGGTCCACTACTCCGTTCATATAAACTTTTGACACTCATAAGTAATAAACTACTAGTCCAAAATTCAATTTTTATGCATCGAAGTACTCAGAGAAATATTCTGATTTATGGAATTATAAATGCATGTTGTCAAAACTGTGAACCATAGTAAATTTTTTTTTATAAAAGTATTGTTTTTTGATTACTCAAAATCGTGTAAAGTACATGTTCTCAAAAACGTTAATAGCTTATGAAATAATGACTTGTGTCTCGCGTTGAAATAATAAATGGGTCACCCGGAAATAGTTTATATTAATTCCGCACGTTGACGCGAGTGCGATGACGACGTGCCGTTTTATTGTGCTTTTCGTCGTCGGAAATCCGTGGGCGCAGTGTTCATAATAATATTTTATTGTTTTTCCCGGAGAGGCAAATCGTCTCGTGTCCGGAACAGGCGCCAATAAAACCGTGTGGGCCAGTTAGCATCGGGTGGGCAGTCTCCCGACGCACTTAACACGTTTCGAAAACGTCAAAAATGACATTATCTACTTACCGATGAGGAACGGTACACCTACCGATACATTTGGGCATTTAGCCAAAAGGGTTATATGGTCGGTGGCTGTGTACGCGTTTCCATCACCTCAATCGGGGGGTTGGGGGGGGAATATCTGACGGCAGCCACAACGGTGTAAATGGTCGACGATTTGCACTTCAGTTGTTCGATGACGCGTGTGATGTGCACTCATTGATCACCGCCGAACCACGGATACCGCGTTTGCATTCTAATCCGGGGCTGTAGATCAATCGTTCCGGTTATCGATCATAATAATGTATTGTTTTTTTTTCTGCATAGCTATATTTTAGAATATTATAATATGTACATATATGTACGCATTATACAGGATGATTCACCAAGCATGCTCACCTCAAATTTTTCCTTTAATAATGAATATTTATTCAAATTCTGATTTTTGAATATATACCTACTCGTCCTACTCGTTAACCATATTTTTAAATAGTTGAATTTTTTTTGTTACTACTTAAGGAATTGTCCTGTGACGATGAAATCTTCTGTTTTCAAATGAGAAACCTCTTTTTACTGTAAATAATTATTTAGTGAATCATTTTTTTGAAATAGGATCGGGTGAACATGATTGGTGAACGCACGTGAGTTTGTCTGTCCATTTCAGTTATTTTCGATGCGGACATTTCTGTTATTTTTCTTCTTCAAAATGTTTGTATGTTTTTTTTAAAATTGTACGTTTTTGAGATTTTGTCAATGCATACTGTAAATATAAAAATGAATGTTTCTTTGTTTGTCTGTCCTCTACACACTCAAAAACTACCAGACCGTTTTCTATTAAAACTATATCAATATATTCCTTGAAACTTGGAGGGTGTTTACAGCTTAGTATTTGTTCAACCCCTTTAAGTTTCTATAGCATTGCCCACACATGAATTTAGTTTTGGGCTTACGATAATCGAATATTTGTTTGTATATTTAAATCATCGTTGTTTTAATTAATTTTAGATTATACACTATTATAACAAAATATACAAAATATATGGCAAATAACATTTTGTTTGAAGAAACAATCTTCAAATCAATTGCCTACTTATACTAACACAGTTATTACAATGATTACCTTTATGTCTTACTTTCTTAATTCAAGGCTTATTTTTTATGTAGACTCATAAATACGAATATACAACTCTTGACGATATTGGATTTACGTATTGGCTTTCGTTGAATCCGTCTCCAGTTGTTTGTGTTTACATCAAAAAATTAATATGTCCGGAATATAGAAGTGGAAAGTCACAAAATTAATAATTTTAATTTTGATTGTATTATTTAATATTTCAACAGAAGCAAATCGGAAAACAATATAAAGCTATAGATTGATTTTAACCCATGTCAAGTCGTACAGTACAGCTTGTAACTTGTGCGAGTATAGATGGCACTATTCCTATGATATTTTTTTTGGACTTTTAAACGTCACAACTTATGTCCTCCAGTAGTCACACATTTTCGATTCTATATGATATTATATGTGTAGACCGAGTAAATTATTTTACTTAGCTGGTTCGTCTATATCGCAACGTTTATCGCACAGCGTTATGAAAAATATCGTAAATAAAAACACTGTAGATAACGGTGAAATTTATGGTATAATCATTTTTGTGTTCATATTTGTTATAATTCAAATCATCGACGTTTGAAAATCGTACTCAAGATTTATCGTTATTGTATTATATTTTAAACTAAGCCGCATGTCTTTTATTTTTTTTCCGAAAGCCTCGAGCCGTTTCTATTATAAAACTATGGAATTTACAATAATAATTATTTACCCAGTTTGATGTGTCGTAGGTATATTATATTTATTGACATATATATATTTTATAAGAAAAACACTTATTATTTCCATCTGGATATTGTTTTTTTTTTAGTTTCTTAAAATATATGTATTTAAAAACACAAGTACCCAGTCGTTTTAATTATTTGAATGTGCCTGCAGTTTCAAATTGTTAACGCGACTAATTAATTGGACTCACAACAAAATAATATGATGGACAGAACTTTACATTATCTGGCATTTTTTATACCCATATTATATTAGATCATTCCGTGATTACAACTACTAACTTGTATATATTATGCACATTGCACACAATTTTAATTTTTAAATGTACAACCGTGTTTTTATCATAGTTGTTATTTTTTGTTCCAGGTACAATTTTATAGTTGTGTATAATATTATGGTGAAACATTTTTTTTTGGATATTAATTAATTTGAAAAGTTGTTCATAGTGTAACTATTATACACGGCACTACCTATTATCGTGCACCTATTATTGTATTATACTTCTTATGTAATTAAATTGTAATTGTATGTTTGTATCGTTACCAGTCAATTCAATATTGTACGAACAAATAATAAAAATATATAATCGTATATTAGTTTTGTATGTGTATTTAATCCGCATAATTGTCTACATTCTACAAGATAATTTATTCAATATCCACCCTTTTGAACAACAATTTAAAAAAAAAAAAACCAGAATAGTTTTGTGAAGATATTTCAAGTATATATTAAAATATCAATGTATATTTTCTAAAGTTTTCTAATAAGTAAATAATATATTATTCATTGCGAGCATATGACTTTCTTAAACAGTTTAAAATATAACGATTGTAGATTCAAGTATTTTTCTACATAATTATAGTCTATTCAAGTCTATTCTACATAATTTTTGCCGTACAATACGAGAGTCGAATATATCGCTACACATTTATATTGCTACGAACTTGGGTTTCATTATATTGCATCAATACAAATGTTCATAATAATAAATATATAAACTTAATATTAATACTCAACACGGTTCTGTTGAGCTGTAGATTTATTTTTCTTTGTCAACTTAGGTCGAATATGATAATGTGTCTATCAAAATTTCCGTGCTGATAATATCATTCAGCGGAATATTCGAGGTAATCATTTACGGTGTTTATAAAAATAAAAATTAAGGACGTCTTATACTATTCAGTCGAATTTAATATTATTTTAATGTATCCGATAGTTCATCGTAATAATAAATAATTGTCGGTCTCCGCAGTAACAATACAATATTATAATGTTTTGAATTTATTTATTTATTTTTTGAGGTTTTTCAAACATAATATAGGTAGTTAAAAAAAAATATAATTATTTTAACTGTACACATTGTTCACTATTCTATTGTTTGTTTTATAAATGAAGAATCAGAATATGAACGATACAAGAATTTTTTTTCTAAAATATTAAAATATGGTAAATTTAAAATGCAGAACAATATGTTTACGAATTCGGCTGACAATTTTCGGCTATAATAAATATTCACGATCTATAAATTTAATTTGCTTTTACAGTTATGTTTATTTTATGTTTATAAGTCGGACGATAAAAATAAGTGTAAGAGTTTGCCTCGTGGTATATGCTGAGGTTTTATCCGCAATGAATTTTAATGCTTTGTTTTGTCTACGTTAAAGCTAAAAATATATAAATAATTTGTAAACTTAAGAAAGGGATAATGTAGTGGAAAAATAAATGTTATTACAGTTATTATTTGAGACTTGAAGCGTTAATAAATTTGATTCATTTGTTATGTATATTAAAGTAAACAACACAAACACTATTCGGGAGATACATTTTTTCATCTACATATATTAATAATATTTCGAGTAATCACATAATTTAATAAGTAATAAAAAAAAAAAACAGGTCAATATAATATTTAAATCATAATATCTTTAAATAAACCTACTCAAGAAATTAATAGGGTTAAACAACGCGAAGAGGCAAAAATGACTCCGGTTTTAACGATGTCCTTTTTCAAAAAAAAAAATAAATAAATAAATACAATATTAAAACTTAATTTCCAAATTAATTAATAATATTCTTCTCGTAAATATAATATCCAGTCGTACGAGAGACTTTGGTTTAGTCTTGCAAACAAATCTTACATAATTGTTTTTGTCATTTAAAGATTACGTTTGTACATTGTAAATTCTGGTGTTTTGGCAGATACTTATGAATTGTTATCCAGTAATTCTCACGATTTAATCCACCGCAATTTTCTCTGATTTGATTCGTAAATTATTTTATCGTTATGAAGTTGGTCCGTAGAAAATTCGAACAAAACTGCAGCGCACATAATATTATTGTAATGTAATTAAATCACATATATTGCAGGACAAAAGGTTACACGATCATAAAAAATGTAATTTCTACGTCCATAATATTTTCTTAGCGCAGTCTTAAAATTATGTTGTTCAACAGTATAACAATATGATATTATGGTTTTCATTTTATTGTACCGTGGAAACATTAGCTGTACAAAGAAATGGCATTAAGGTATTTTGCATTTCTAATGTCTTAATGTGTGATTATGTTTTCCAAAATATACTAAACTTTATAGCATTATGTTATTTATTGTAGGTTGTGCATAAATTTAAATCATAATAAAAACTCAAATAAATGTAAAATTGATTAAACTTTGAAAACGCACTTTGACAAAATATTATACCTACTTTATGTGTACTGCGAAGTACAGAATTTATGTCCTAGATTATAAAAAGTATTTTGTCAAATTATAATACTATAATAATTTTAATAATAATACATGTTTTCCATCAATTACAGTTAATTACAATTTAGATATAATATTATACGCATAAGATTGGTAAAATATGGATCACATCCAAAGCCAACGATTGAGACGGAGGAAAGAGATACTTAACTATAGGCTAATACTAATTATATTTATGAGCATGTAAAAAAATTTTTCTTAGAAAAAACAATTACTAAAACAATTAAATAGTGCAATAATATACATATTATTTAAAACGTATGTACCTCTTGCTATACATAATATACACTTTTAATTTTCTAAGTGATTGATTTGATAGGATTATAAGCAATATAAATTAAAAAAAACAATTTAAGTTATTAATATGCCCTGTCGGAACAAAGTAATTCGAAAAAATCAATTTGGATAAATGGAATAATATTGTTATTTAAAAGTTTATTGAATTAATAAAGATATTGTTTTTCGTAACCAAGATCAATTAAATTGTTTTTCATTTGAAAATATTATAAAATATTTCATACTTCGCCGGAAGTAAATGATATTGTAAGTTCACTGGAACTCAATATTTTGACAATAATTATTATTGGCCACCGAGTGTAAGACGTTAGTGGAGCATTATATATGTACACGGATTATGCAAATTACATGCCTTACGAACAAGATATTACGCTTAAACCCCTTAAATATGCAAAGTCAAAATATGGTTTATGAAATCAGTTCGATGTGAAATGCCTACGTTTTGAGAGCTACGGTGCATACGTCGAGCATTAATAATATGCAAATGCATACATTTCCGGTTTCTCAATAATACATTACGCATCGACCGAACCGTTTTTCGTTATGGTTCAAGCATAATAATAATATATACTTACAACCATAAGTCTGGTACCTATAATACGTCACATAGTCATCCTTACATCCGATGGCTGATTGATTGAAAAGTGTTTTCTCGTGCGAATATTTCTCTGAATGTCGTCGTTTGTTATTTGTCCATCAGCATATTATTATTATTATTATTTATCTGGGTCGGAGATAATACCATCGTCGTCGCAGTTCGCCGCAATGAAATAAATTATCGTCAGTACACGATTATGCGACGTGGTGTATATAGTCATTTGATTTATCATTATAATTTGAGCCTTAACAGCATCTACATAAATGTCAGTGTTTTCAGTACAATAGTGTATGTTCATTGTTCGCCGTACATATTTTATAACAGCTACTATAAATGTCTCCTCAGCTTATACAAATAACAATATTATTCGGCGCTTAAATCATTTTTTTTTTTTTCACACATTGTGTTTTTGGAATAGTCGATCGATTTAATACCAAAAGTTCTTATCGATCACGTCGAACCTACCAAATATTGAACTCGTGAATGCCATAAACATTATGTATTTACGAAAATATGATATAATTATTGAAAATAAGCTAATGTGACTAGTAATTTCGTCGGACCTAAAAGTTCAATAATAATAATAAATAAACGAAAGGGGGACGGGGTGGCAGAGCGGGTTAAGGCGTCGGTTGCGACGCACGCCGGCCACGGGCGGCATTTTTCTTCGGGCAAGTCACGGTGTCCGGAGAGAAGTGCCGCCATCCCCCACCCGGGCAAGGCAGATACCTACGGGTGCCCACTTGAAAATCTGCCAAAACCAAAACACACGTGTTTAAACTTTCAGTACCCTGTCCCACAGTAAAAACCACCCAATGGCCTAAGTTGCCACGGGTTTATAAATACAAAAATAAATTAATAATAATAAATAAAATTACTTATTGAAAAAGATACATAGGTACCATTCGTATATCATTATGCACAGGGAAATATAATATAATAATATTATTATTGATGTATGTAATTGCGGAATACAAATTTAGGAAAAAATTGTAATTCAATAATATAATAAACGTATTATTTAAGGTAAATGTGAAGATATTTCAATGGTTTAGTGTTATTCAGAAAAAAAATAATATTAATTGTAAGTCGTTCGTTTGACTATCTTGTCACAATGTTTTTTTTTTTCATATATATTTTTTTCCGATGTGAATCTGTCTTGGTCATAAGACATCTTAAAATACCCTTTTCCTATTAAAATAATTCTGGATATTGCCTCAATTAAATACCACTCTTATTTTCAAGTAAATTACTGTGCCAAACAAAACGAATTTGTACAACTGTTTGCAAAATGTCATTTAAATATCTTTTTCTGGAACAATACAATTTAAAATAATTATATACATTCGCTTAAAATACCATTCGTATATTTGTAAATTGTATATATGGCGTAGAGGTGTAATAATGTATCTTAATAATATTATGTGTGATGACTGTTGAATATTTCTCATTACTGAAACAAGTTCTGATTACAAGTGCACACTGCACATAGTACACGTATGTGACATATAATTCTGTCGTTGTTTCATTATTTTAATATACTATGGCGCCTTTGTGTGCACCGAACAATATAAATTAAAATACAAATGCATAGACAAAATTAATATATATTTTGAGTTTTGCGCGATATATTTGTTCGAATTCTTATTTCAACCGTAGTTTGAATTATAATTGAAAAATAAATACTTAATATTTGCATCCACATAATAATACGCGTTTAATATTAATATACTCTGCTATAATTCCATTACGGCGTAATAATAATAATAATAAATACGTTAATATTCTCAATTCGTAAAATATATTTGAAACAATATTTGACTAATCGACTATAATAATGGATAGAATAATTTGTAATTTAACAAATATTATTTCTGTGAATGTCAGCCAAATATACTACATAGGTACCTACTCCAAATTGAGTAAATAATAATTTAATATCATAATGTATTTAGTACCGCACTGCTTATAGTTCAATAAATAAACACGATATCGTGTATTATAATAAAACAGTGTTAATTATTTTAATCGTAGAATTAATAACAATATCCACTCAGATACAGTAAAATCGCAATTTATTAAGCGTATTCGACTAAATGTTTGAAAACTATATACATATAGTTTATTTCCATTTACATTGTACATAGAATTAAAGTTCAAAGAAATGTTACACTATAATATATATATATATAGTATCTTTAAATAAACACGAATTAATGATGTCTCAAACACATGGCACCTAATTGAGATATAATACTCTGGAATGGCGTGGTAAATAAAAGTTAGTGAAAAATCGTTATAGATAAACAAATTAAGATAAAATATATCAGCAATACCAATTATATGAGCGATAAATTACATTTTATAAAAAAAAATTCAAAAACAGTAGAGGTTTAGTTTTTTTTTTTTTTTTTAAATAAAAACAAGCGATATATTAAGGAAAAAAATAACAGTATCTATATCTCACGGTAATTATAATTAACGTCACTGAAAGCGGCAGAATTTGTTACAGGACATTTACTTTATAATGTCTACATTACTCAACTTAATATATTATGTTAACATTGTATACAGTGGCTTAAATAAAGCTCAAAAAAAAAAAAATTAAATTATTTGATAGCATTTTAAAAAATAAATAGAAGAAGAAGCGTTCTCGTATTATTATTCGACTAGAATATTATACGTCTCCGTACCGACTATTATTGTACCTATATAGTCAATAATCAATATAAATATACCATACAAAGAGAAGGGTGTTGAATATCTACAGTCGAATATTCGGAATGCAAACGGAAAATGTTTAGATAAATACAAACGAAAATAACACTGCAGCGACAAATAAAGCGCGAATCGATTGGAAAAAAAAATTAATAATATTCTTAAAAGAGCTCCTAAATAATTATGATGATTACCTATATGTGTCATATTATTATGTTATATCATAAAATATTGTCGGTAACAAAAAAAAAAAAATATTTGATAACATTTTAATAATAAATCGAAGAAGAAGACGTGTTCTCATATTTTTATTCGACCAGAATATTATACGTCTCCGTACCGACTATTATTGTACCTATATAGTCAATAATCAATATAAATATGCCATACAAAGGGATGTGTGTTGAAAATCTAGTCGAATATTCGGAATGCAAACGGCAAATCTGTAGATAAATACAAACGCAAATAACGCTGCAGCGATACATAAAGCGTATATCGATTTAAAAAAAAAATTATAATATTCTTAAAAGAGCTCCTAAATAGTCACCTATATACGTGTCATGTTATGTGATTGTCGGTAAAAAAAAATATCATATTTGCTTTTACGTAATCACAGACATAATATTATACCCAGTGAACACGAAACAATATTTCAATTTTCAAGACACGATTTTAATATTTGCACTGTAAATTATATTCGTCGCAAGTCGCGTTCGCATGGAGCGTAGTACAACTGTTGTAAAATTAAATAAATATATATAAGTGCATGGTCGCCCGTCGGCGTAATGCAATTTTTTCTACTTTGACGACGATATATCTAATACATTAGCATTCGGCAATAACTGTAAAAAAGTCTATGATTTATCCAAGCAATTTATAACAGTGGGACAATTTTTCTAGAACAATATTATACTCTAAAATGTGCGATGAAAATATTATAATCAATTTTATAAAGCTGACCCCGTGCACTCGACCATTGCCCGTTAAAAATGCCAACTCTATAAATTATGATTCAACCTTTGACAAATTCGTCGCCCGTCCAGTGGCCCGTCGCCTCCTAGACCGTTTCATAGGGGGGGGGGGGCGAACTTCACACATTATATATATAAAAATACACCAATTACTAGGTGTTTTACCTGATTGAACTCGGGGTATGTAATGTCATTAGGGTATTCGACATAAGCATAGTTATAGATACAAAAAACAAAATATAATTAACAGATTAATAATACTTTTATTAAGAAAATAGAGGTCATGGGGTCCATTCGCCCTCCCCTCTTGAGGACGCCCCTGCGCCTGTCAAAAGTCCAGTGTTATGGTGTTCAAAATTCAAAAATGTTCATCTTGATTCTCAAAATACTGCTGTGCGAGTTCCACTTTAAAATGCGAATTTTGGAAAATCCGTTCTTATAGTGACTACTGCACTTACGTGTGGCGAAGGTGCCGTGAAAATCCCAAGTCTCGATCCATCATTGTTTAAGCTCTGATCATAGTCAGTGAGTCGGTCGCGATACGTTCGATTACATTATATTTAATAGACGTCCCCGCCCGGCGGTGCTCGCTAGACGCACTTGTGATTATGCGAGCAGTATGTATACGACCTACAATATATAATACATTAGCATTCAGCAATAATAATATAAGTCTATGATTTATCCAAGCAATATAAAATAGTGGGACAATTTTTCTAGAACAATATTATACACTAGAACATGCGATAAAAATATTATAATCAACTTTATAATGAACTATATAGCTGACCCCGTGCACTCGACCATTGACCGTCAAAAATGCCAACTCTATAAATTGTGATTCAACCTTTGAACAATTCGTCGCCCGTCGAAAATCCGGTTTAATGGTGTTCAAAATTCAAAAATGTTCATCATGACTCTCAAAATACTGCTGTGCGAGTTCCACCTTAAAATGCGGATTTTGGAAAATTCATTCTTTTAGTGACTGCTGCACTTACGTGTGGCGAAGGTGCCGTGAAAATCCCAAGTCTCGATCCATCATTGTTTAGGCTCTGATCATAGTCAGTGAGTCGGTCGGGACACGTTCGATTACATTATATATTTTAATATAAATCCCCGGCCGGCGTTGCCCGCTAGACGCGCTTGTGATTATGCGAGCAGTATGTATATACGCCCACGCCAATGCACATTACATAAATCCTATAGCCATTAGCCATGGTGTATACAGCACATAATTATATTATACATTACAATACGTTACAAGTATTTCGTGGAAACGTCGTCTCGTCGTACTATACATGCAATGTTGATAGACTTGCTTGCGTGTAACCCCGTCGTACTTGTTATTATTACAACATAGCCCGAACCTATGGCCCTGAGTGTTACAAGACAATAGTACATATTGTAATACGCGTGTTTATTTTTCTGGATAAAATTATCACCAGAGTTATGCATTATGCATTTACGTGGATCTCGTGCGGAGGCAGTTGACGATTATTTTGACTTTGTATACAATATGTTACTATCACAATATAGCCCGAACCTATGCCCCCCCCCCCCCTGGGTCTGTTATGGTTGTACTGCTATAACTTTATGAGCAATGGTCCTTAAATATCGACAGTATTTAATATTATATTAGCTATACTTGAACACATACATAAATAATAGGATGTATATTATTAAGATTACGGACATTTCATAACGACAACTTTTTTCACTTTCTATAAAACTAAATAATAATAAAACACGTGCACGGTTCGCTTGTACGTGCAGTATACAATATAATCTCCGGAGTTCTTCGCAAACGCATTACGCGGATCCCGTGTGGAGGTAATTGACGATTATCTCGGCCGTAAACCACGCTGTACACGCCATTATTATAATATAGCCCGAACTCCTATGCCCCGGAGTAGACAAGACAATTCATGGTTTTTTTCTGGATAAAATGAGCAATGGTCCTTAAATATGTACAGTGTTTAATATTAGTTAGCTATATTTGAATACCTCTATGAAGTTTTAAGTATAATATAGGATTGCGGATATTGATGAGCAACAATTTTTTTCACTATTTAAAACACACATTTTTATAAGACAATTTCATTTTTTTTTTTTGCTACCCCTGGAGGTTTTCTCAAGTATCACCCTGCAGTGTTCGGACTTATCTAGATAATTATTTTGTTCATCTAGATTGACTAGATTAATAGTTACAAGGTATCTAAACGTTCATCTTAGATAATTTTTTTACTTATCTAAATGAATTTATCTAGATAAATTTTTATTGATAAATATAGCGAAATTGTACAAACGAATTTTAAATATTTATACAGATTGTCAAACCAAGTTTATGTTTTATAAATAATTATCTAGATAAATATGAGTTAGGTCATCTTTATCTTTGCCTAGATAAAAAACTACATATCTAATCCGAACACTGGTGACACCCCACTCCTACGCCAATTATGCATATATCACATAAATCCTATAGCCATATTATAGTGAAGTAACAATACAATACAAATTTACAATATGTTACAAGTATTCCATGGAAACGTCGCGTCGTCTCTTCGTATGAAATTTTCATAAAACACGTGCACGGTTCGCTTACGCGTACACAATAATCTCTGAAGTTCTTCGCAAACGCATTACGCGGATCTCGTGTGGAGGTAGTTAACGATTATTTCGGCCGTGAACACGTTATTATTACAGTATATAATATCCCGAACCTATGCCCCGGAGTTGACAGTGTGGCAGTGCGAGACAATACATGTTTATTTCTGGATAAAATGAGCGATGGCCCCCCTAACAACGCCATTATAAAGTTAGTGACGGTGACAGCAGTGACGGTCGTATACAATTTCCAACAAGATGGGGTGAATCGGAATATTCTGCCATAGCTCTTCTAATGCGGTCGGAATTTCAACATTAACCGCCAGCTAAACAATAGACATCACCAACCTATAATAATGTCACTGTGGTATTATTATCGTTATACTGTAATGCAGTTTGAAATTATGAAAAAAAAATTACCAAATAAAAATTATACGCTGCAGACAATATTGGCAACAATAATAATTAATAACATCACACTAATTATAATATGTTCACTCTGCAAGACGTTTTACAGAATGGTTTCTGTTTGTTTTGTTTTATAATTTATCAATACCCAAAATCAATAGATAAACAGGATATTAATAAATATTTAATTTTTTGAAATATCAGATAATATTATATTTTTGGCTGTATATTTACTACTACTTATACCATTCTGGTACTGAGATGCATAGAATAATAATGATAACTATATTAACACTTCGTCGAGATCTAAATGTTGAAGTCAAAACATATTTTATTTTCGTTATCACAAAAATGTATTTTTAAAAACATACTAGGCACCTATAGGTTAGGCATAGGCATAGGCATAGGCATAGGCATTCACTATTAATTTGTTTTCTTTATTCCTTAGACAACCCAAAGGGAAATAAACCCAAAGATTCTTGACGTGCAATGAACCCGTCATTGCAATCCGTTCAAATACGTTATCAAGGGGAAAAAATTAGTTGCAGTATGCAACGACATGCTGTCATATTTTAAGTTTCGATTAGCGTCCTTCAAATTTAATGTCCGCATTCGTTAAAGAAGTGTTTGCTTGTTGGAAGTATGCTTCAAGCATGACATTCAGGAGGGTCACTTTATGACACCGTTAAACCACGTGTCAGTCTGGTATGTCCGATTCAAGACCGATTAAATTTTTTCCATCAGAGTATTTCCACTTTGTATAAAATAAACATAACATGTTAGTGTATTATACTGTACAGCATGTACCTATATATTTTTTTAATTTACAAAATGAAAAATGTGGCAACCGCACAAGTCTACTATATAGGTTAGGTATAGGTACAGGAGCTATAGGTACTTGTTTATTTACACTTAACATATTTGAATTTTTGCTTTAATAATGCCTTCCGTGTATTGTTGCATCGGGTTTAAGTATAACATTATAATATCACGAGTGACGTGAATATTAAACATTTTTTTTCACATTTTTCAAATAATATAAAATATTTCTTTATATCAGTACCTACCTATATTATGTCGGAATTATTGGACCCCCCACAAAAAAATTTAAATTACGCCACTGCCCTGGTGGAAAAATTTGCCTATAGAATCTCGAATCAGCGTTTTTTTTATGGTCGTTATATTCTTTGAATAAAAATATGTTATTAAATTGTCGCTCAACTAAAAAAGATTATTATTTTTTTTCAAAACATTAAACAAAAGTAATAAATAGGTACATATTTAAAATTTAAAAGTAAAGAAAAATTTTTGTGCATAAGATTCTTATATGAATATTTATTATTTCAGCAGTCTTAGTAAAAATCTTTTACCGTTGACATCTTTTTTAATGGAAAGTCCACGCAAAATGGATTGTTACCACGACGACGTATTTCTCTAATTCTTGATTTTTATAAATGTTTTTTTCTAGCATTTATGCACGGCCTATTTGAACGATCTCGAAAGAAAAACGTTGGTCCACCACCTGCAGAACCTACTTGGATGTGATACACCGTGTAAAGTTTGACATAGTCTGCCAAATGGTAAAATGATAAAGTAATAGCTCTGTAAATCGATTTACACTATTTAAATTAGTTTGATTGCCAAAATTTGTTGTATATATTTTTATGAGGAAAGGTATTTTACAATAGTTCACTTAAACGCAGAAATGTACATTTGTGTTTCACCATACAGTTAATGTTGGTTAGGTTTCGATACCTGCTACTGGCTGCTAGAATAGTATTTGTTGGCAAAAATGTAAAACCGATCGAATACTTTTTTAAAATAATATCATTTGTAACTAATTATGGTATTTTGTTCTACATTTTAGTAGTACCTAGTACAATGTTATTTTTGTTGACGCTTTTATCAATTATATTCTCAAAGGTATCGAAAACTTAACCTAGGAGTAAGTTATTAGAGAATTTCAATATAATTTTCAATTGACTTAAACCATAAGATTAGAAAAAAATGGTTATATTGAAAATTCCAAAAATCTAATTGTACAAACACTTGTAAAATTTAGCTAAATTTTGTAATATTTCGCTATTAAATAGGAATTCGTTTTATAGATTTCTTTTTGAGTGATTCTCAATTAAACGTAGTTATTAATTTTACACAGACATACACGTACCTACGCATAGGGTGACTGGCTAAACATCTGAGACAGACTGTGTATTAATATTGTTACTAAATGGTAAATACCGATAGTGACAAATACGCATTATATGTTAGATCGACGACGAGAATGTTATTGATGTGTCTTGCAATCGTCTTAACACTACCCATCGCGATATCCGGCGGGGTTTATGTCCCTTACATAATTCCATAAGGACACCGTGCCATACGTCCTGATATAGCCGCTGATGTACGAGGGAAAGTCTCGATAATAATAATAATAATAATATCTCGTATTACCAGACGACCGAATTACTTTATTGGCCGTCGATACGGAAAACATAATAATAATAATAATATGTATATACGCTAAATCCACGCCGTTCATTTCGTCGAGATTTTCTAGGATTTTCTCGGCGATAAAAACGCCCTATCAATCGTTATTCGACATGTGCCACACTCGGTGGTCGACCTTTTTTTATCCGAGTCCTTTGCCATCCTATCACCGCATCTATCAGTGATAATTTACATCACAGCGGGTTCGGTCCGTCCGCATATTATTATGTATATATATATATATATGTACCTTAACAGGCAGACGTCGCTATAATAGTATGGTCTGTTTTAACTAAAGCGATCCGTCCGGTTTCCTTTTGGCTCGCGGGTCGGGTCGACTTAGCATAGTGATGATAGTAATAATATGTGTCACGTCGAGTCTGCGTTATCGGCGAAAGAGCTCTGCTGGGAATACTTAATGTCCGCGACGATTTTCCATCTTATTTACAGTACGAATCTCTGCGAGTCTCTGCGCGAGCTCGTAAGGAACCGATTCCTATACCATACTGCAGGTATCTGGTATCCTCTTCCGTTTTCGATGGCAACCATTTATTTTCGATGCTTTTACCGCACTGGCAAGTACCTATCTACAGTTATTCTTAAATTTTACGTAAACTTACGAGTATAAGAACTGCACAGCAGAGAGCAGACAGCACGCATTTCACTCGACTTACATAATATTATTCAACTGTAATTCTGGTAAAATAATAATTTACGGCATTGCAATGGTATGCGTTAGTTTGTTCTAAAGTAATGTAAATCATCCAAAATAATATGTATTAAATACTTTATTTTACGACTGCGGTTTTAAACATTACTGTACCCATATAATAGCTGTCAGCTGTTGATTATGAAATATATATTACAGTAGGTTGGTTGTAAGTACATAATATACAACACTACCTTATGAGCAATTCGACGAAACACAATGGGTTCAGACTTTCAGACATTACATTAATATAATCGTTAAACAATTTATGAAACTGATGATTTATTAAAATGTTTCTTATTAAAACGTTAAACGATAAATATTTCTTTACCTTACAATATGTACTATCAGACTTGTGTAGGTACTCACGTTTTGAACAAATAATTTATTTTGTTCCGTTTGCACGAATTTAACGTAATTATAACCCACTGGCAGCCTGTGTTTGCCACTTAAGTTTGAATTACTCCCTTATAATTCCATCGCCCGGTAAATGTTTCCTACTTCGGACAATTAGTTTCGTCGTATTATACGCACCTACACACAATCTGTGCGATAAAATATGATACGTTCCTCTAGTCGTGTTAACTGTTAAACCAGCATTGCCATAAACAAGTTTTAATTCCAAAATTATTCAGTATTATATTAAACACTATATTTTGTGAAATTTTTGTCGGCCAAAAAAAAAATGTACACCTTCATAAACATGTGAAAAAAACGATGTTCCCATGCCCACGCCCTGCGTTTACATTACTCTAGCACTATTAACAATCAATAATATTCAAATACAAATTTAACAACCGTACTATTGTGTGATTTATTTTGTACAATATTGTACAAAATGGCAATTCAGGCCCGACCTAAACCTGACGCGTTAAACTATAAACTATAAAAAAAAAAATTATACATATAATATTTGACATCAACCAATATTATTTCAGTCATTTAAAATAAACAATATTGTATTCATACCCAACTCGGTATCTTAAAAATTGATTAGTTAAGTCCCACGATATAGATCGGATATTATTAGCAAAACAAAATAATACTTGCGACGACGTTCGTGGCAGTAGGACGAGCGATGATATCTTCGGTAGTCGGAAGACGATTGTGGACGAGAAAACTTACTAGTTTGATGTGTGTGCGACAATTCGTTCCCAAAGAACGGCACAGCAGGTGTTAAGTGTTCAATTAAATTGGATTTATAATAATATGATGAGTTGTGTATGAATTTTCGCGTATGAAAAACTATTCTGAACGGAAACGGTCCGCCAGCCTATATATTTCTATCTAAAGCACAGTTTTTCAATTTGCAGTTTATTCATCGGTGAATAAATTTATTTGATGAATAAATTTCCGAATAAGTCAACAAATTCGGTCAAGTGTTTATCGCAGTGAAATTATTTTCCAAATAACTATTATCGGATTTCGGAGAATAATATTACCTAATCGGTAGATTAAATTTATTATAATAATAATATGTGTCAGTAGTCTGACTACTATATCAACTACTTTATAATTTCAGGTTACAGTGAAAAACACTGCGAACAGCGATTATATGATAATTATTATATTTTGAACCTTTGACTATGCAAACTTTTTTATTGGTAGGTTTTGATAATAATTAGAGCAGAATATTTTTAGCATTCGAATATTTGTTTTGCGCAACCGTAAACAAAAAGGATAGGTTGTAAAAAATGTGTTTCGTGTTATTAGGACGAAGTGAAATCTAAAATTGTGTGTTGTATATTTTTGCATATTATTCATTGTCTTTTTTGCATTTTGTGACATATTTAGTTTTTTTTTTTAATTTATCTATTTATCCAATATACATATTATATAAATCACGCATATAACGAGTTTGCGTGCAAGCACTCCAAACGTACTCAACCGATTTCGGTAAGATTATGCTCAAATATAGTGAAATATGTGTGATTTGGTCCAACTTAAAATATGGGTTAGGATAATAGTTGTTACCTCGGAAAGTGCCCTTAATTTTTTTATCGAGCATTTGAGAATGGTTTTTGAGATTTACGATTGAAGTTTTTGTTTATAAATGGTTGCTATTGGTTACAGCTTACAGTATTATTATAATGAGGTATTTGTTTTAAAATATTAAATAACGAATTGAACAAAGTTTGCCAATTTTTAACGGGAAACGAAGTGCACGCAATCAGCTAGTAAATTATAAAACTAAATTTAGTGTATTACTATATTAACTTTATAAAATTGTATATTGTATGAAATTGTTACTCATTAAATAAAACTGTTTTAAATTTAATTTTTACATATCTAAATACTCGAAAATATATTCTGCTTTGGAATGTAATACTAATTATGTAGGTACCTATACGGCCTACAAATGGTATTGTCATTCAAAAAATTAAAAACTTAAAATACTGATTGTGATAAATAACAGTAAAAAAGTGGGCAAGTGGATGTCGTTCTGCTGTATAGTAGGTTACAAGTGGGTCACTGTAATGGATGGTGTTAAATTTGAATTCAATGATATAATATCATTGTATAAGAAAAACGATTCTGAGCGAAAACGGTCAGTCAGCTTGTTTAAAATGTTCAATCCTTGGCTATAAAAGTTGAACATTTTATAAATTTTTAACTACAAAATAATTATTAAATTTTAAATTTGATAAATTTTATCAAAATTTTAACTTTAAATGCTTATAAAAAAAAATTGTGCCTATGCATTTTTAATATTTTTCAACTGCTATTGTAATTATACACCAGGAGCCTTGCATTACATTTTCAAGCTTTTTTATTTAACAAATAAAGTTTTATTGACATTCATAGAAAAAAAACCTAAAAAAGTTGGAAACTGAGTATATCCGTAAACAGCTCAAAACAAGTCAAAACATTTTAAAATTGTTTTCATGTATAGATAAGGCTAATATAAACATTCAGTGAACATTTCATGTATTTACAATCATTTGTTTTAGTGTTCCACCAAAAGCCAAAATCGATTTTGCGTAAAAATTCCAGTTTTTCCTTAATTTTTATTTTGTTTTTCCGGGCGCTTTTGAAAACTATTGGGAATTTTGTTCTCCCAAAAGTACCAACTAGATTCACTTTCCCATCGAACAAGATACTGAAGTGGAAAATCGAAGCATTACTTCGACTACTAATCGTGTACACAGACACAACAATAAAAAATAATAATAATAAAACACACATCATTGTAAAATCAATACATTCATCGTTCCACTCAGAATCTAAAATATGATTTATTTACCAATCATGGTGTTTCAATCATGAAGAAATAAAATATTTAAAAAAATTAAAACTGTAACCTAACGTTGAACATTTTTGAAATAATGAGTGTTTTACACAATAAAAATCACCCTTTAATCCTTTATATAATAATATATTATACAGGGTGATTCTTTTATCAAACAACACTCATCAATGAAAAAGTATTGAATTTTATCAAAATTTTTTTTTTTTCAACATTGTAGATTTACGCTCTTCTTGAATTGTATATATTTTTTATATTTTTCACCCTTATATTTATTAGATAAACCACTATCAACTTTTGATTTTCAAATGGTAACCTATACTTAAAATTTCATGATTGAATAAAACTATTTTTTTTGATTCTGAGCGGAGCGATGAATGTATTGATTTTACAATGATGTGTGTTTATTTATTTATTTTTGTTTTTTTTATTTTTATATCCGTGTACACGATTAGTAGTCGAAATAATGCTTCGATTTTCAACTTCAGTATCTTGGTCGATGGGAAAGTGACCCTAGTTGGTACTTTTGGGAGGTCAAAATTCCAAATAGTTTTCAAAAGCGCCCGGAACAACAAAATAAAAATTAAGGAAAAACGGGAATTTTTACGCAAAATCGGTTTTTGGTGTAACTTTAAAACAAATGAACGTATATATATATATATTATGAATTTTTCACTGGTTGCTTATATTTGAATTTTCTATAGGTATACGATAACATTTTCAAAATATTTTTATTTATTTTTTTTTTTTTTATTGATCTTGAGCCCGGTAGCTGAGACCATTAGCTATTTTTAGTTTTTTTTACTGTAGGTTATTAAGTCGGTAGGGGGAGGAACACGTATGTGTTTAGTTTGACAGAATTTTTGATTGGGCACCCGTAGGTATCTGCCATGCCCGGGTGGGGGATGGCGGCACTTGTTCTCCGGACACCGTGACTTGCACGGAGAAAAATGCCGCCCGGTGGTCGAGGATCGAACTCGGACCGGCTGTGCCGAATCCGTCGCGTTAGACCGCTCATATTTTTATTTGTTTTGAACAGTTTAGAAACATTTTCTGGTTTCCAATTTTATTAGTCTTTTTTTCTATGAATGTCAATAGAACTTTATTTGTTGGGTAAAAAAGCTTGAAAATTTAATACAAGGCTCCTACTATATTGTTACAATGACATTTGAAAAATATTAAAAATCCTTAGTCACAGTTTTTATTCATAAGCATTTAAAGTTCAAATCTTGACATAATACGGAAAAATCACGAAACGTAGCAAATTATTTTGAGTTGAGTATTCTAAGTGCGGAGAGGATTTTATTATTTTCGATTTTCCGACCGATTTTCACCGGAGAGTATGGCTTTTGGGTCTGGGAAAAAATTTCAAAATATCAAATAACGTACAAGAGGTTTTTATTGGTATACAGTAGTAGAAAAAAGTTACGTAGTCGGATTTCCGTTTTGCCGATTTGTTTGTGTGTGCTCCGTCATTATTTTGAATTTTTTTGTCATCGCAGCTATCAAGTGACAATTATATTTTATCAGACAGGTACAACAAAATATTGTCACTTTCAATAAATAAAAATATATACTTATTATTAATATCTTATACTATATATTTAGGTATTTAAAATGTGGTGGCCCTGAAAAAGGTCGTTTTAAATGGTTGGCTCTTTTAAAAGAACCGTTTATATTTACTGCCAACGTACCTATGCGGTTTCCGGAAAAAAAACACAACTTGATTTTTTTTTTTGATATGACGTACCTAAACATACGATAAAAAATTTGGTTGTTTTTTTTAGTAAGTTTTAGGATTAATAGGATTAAATACGGTCCAAGGATATGCACGTGCTATGTCAGACATAAATCGTACAAATTGGTCCTGTACACTACCACATCTCTCCAGGATATTTGTACGGTAAATTCATTGTACTCGACTATGTACGCGAGTCATATACTAAAAATATGTAGGTATGTTTGGTTTTTACCGGATCTTATATACGAGAATTTTAAATTAACAAGTTACATTTCGTAAGCTTACATTTTTGTAAGAACAGCAAAAAATCCTTAACTACCTAAATGTCTGCTTACAAGGATTATGGGCTCTCAACATATCATTACAGGTAAATGAATCCTGGTCGATATAACACTGCATTATCGGCAGTTACGTATCTGTCGTTCTATAGGGAACAATTAAAGAAAAATTATCATTTAATAATATTATTTAAATGACGCCATTGTTTACATATTATTTTACCATTGCGGCATACGAGTCGATCATATTATCACCAAGGTGCTAGGTAGTATACATTTTATACTTACATAATATTACATCTTGTATCTTAATTGTACACATATTTTGTATAAGTTGGTAGCGATTAAGTAGGTATTTATATACGTTGTTTTGATCACTATTATTGAATTTATAAATAGTAAGAAATAGGTACTTCTTTAATAGTATTTGAAATGAGAATGTATATTATAATATTATTACTATCATTATAGTTTATAAATAATATTTGAAGTGTCCGATCCAGTCCCGCATTATTGCACTATTTTGGAAACCAATTATTATGGTATAAACTATAATTATATAACTATGAATGAATAAGTCTACTATTTCTGTTGAAATATTTAAATCCAATATGTGAAACATTATTTTTATTTTTCACATTTACCATTTTCAAATGTAATTAAACATTGCAGTATGAATATAATTTCAACATACAAGATCTTCTGAATTGTGTGTCATAGGTAGTTGATTAATTCATTATGGCATATTTAAATTAGGTAAAATGACCAATGTGAAACTGATTTTGAATTATAATATATTATGTAGATAAATAATTTTCTATTCACTTTTTGTATATGAACTAAAAAGTGGAGATTTCGATATAACTTTTGTAGAGTAGGTATAGAATTTCATGAAAAACCCAGTGTCTAGCTGAGTATTGTAATTACTAAATTTAAATAATATGGAAATAAAAATATAGCAGCCACACCAGTTCCACATTCTTAGATGTAAGGTAAATAGTAATACTATGATCGTAAGGATCAACATTCACTGATATAAAGACAAATAATTGTTGTACCATTTAGTAAATTTTAGTATATTAAAATTATCGAGCAACCAAGATAATTATGCTTGGTAAAATAAATTTAAAAGCAAATTCATTACTTTCAAAAAACCATCCATTTTAAGACTTAATTTAATTGTAATAAATGTGAATATATTTGATATGTAAGGATTAATATCCTCTAATAAAAAGACACGTTATTGTTATAATTTAGTACATTTTAGTACATTAAAATGAGCGATCTATCAATGTATGTATGGTAAACTAAATTAAAAGCAAATTATTGAGACTATTCTTTTTCTTTTAATAAAACAATCTATAGTTAATAGTTATGTATCTTACATATACCGTTTATATCTTAGATAGGTACCTATCTAAAGAAATGTAGAGTTTATAAAAGCTAGCAGTTTAATATATTATGCATGATAAAAACATACTTAACAATTTAAACTTAGAGAACATTATTCGTACTAGAGGTTCAAAGAGAGTTCAATGGAATAATAAATTATATGTATATATTTACTCTATCTCTATATTTATTACATTATTAAATGAGACTAATGTTTAAACAAATTAATTAAAAAAATAGGTATGTTAAAGTATTCATATGCTCAAATTGGTTAAAAATAGTTGGTTTTGTGCAAATAACCCTGTGAAATATAACTACAGCCTAAAAGTCTTTAAAAAGTTAAGTTATATCAATATAGGTACCAACTAATTGTTTAAAACACTCGCAATACTTTTATTTGCAACAAGTTATATATAATACAATATGACTATGACTGTCATTTTAGACTTTTTTGGTCCATGCCATAGGCTTAAATGAGTTCAATTGTCTTCTACAATGTATTGGTTTCTATATTTATTACACTATTAAATGCGACCAATGTTTAAACAAATTAGTAGAAAATAATTATAAGGCATTCATAAGCCCTCAAAATGGTTGCTTCTGTATGAATAACCTTGTAAAATATTACTCCATTAAAGTTTTAAAGTCAAAAAGTTATAAACTGTATAATTTTATTAACACAAACCAACAAAAAACCATACATGCAAATATGTATTAAGTAAATTGCTGAATCCTATGAAATTATTACCCATGGTCAGGAATTAAAGCAAAATAATGTTAAACACATTATAAATATAGATATTCGGGTGCTGAAATATGCTGAATTGTGCCACTTTTCATTAAAGTGAAAATGTATCATCATACATAACAATATGAATATGGAAATATAGTTTAATAAAAAAATGATGTCACATTTGAAGTCTTATGAACAAAGACTTTAAGAGAAATTAAACATTGCTTTTTTATAATAACTTACCATACATAACAATAGACTTTTTTCTTAAACTGTTTGAAGGAAATGGATCATTTTAATTTTAATTTAAATCAATGGGCTAAATAAAAATTAAACAAACGAAAAATGCACATTGAATTGTACTGAAAAAGCTGATTTGAAATTTGAAATCATAGATAGGTATAAATGTACAATGACTTTTAGAGAAATTGATGAATACTCGAGAATAATGACGGCTATGGAATTTAAAAAAGTCTTATTCAAAATGATTCAACGTGTCTACATTTCAAGAATTACAATTTTTCTAATTCTTTAGAAATTATTAATCATGAGTCATGAGTCAGGAATTTAAGTAAAATAAAGTTAAATACTTTAGAAAATCTAGATATTTAGGTGCTGAAATAGTATACATATATACTCATATAGTCATATATACTAATATAGTATACACACGGCTTGGCAATGTTATTTTATTTTCGTCGAAGACAAAACTGCCAAAAATGAAATCAGCCATTCAGAACAGTACGAAAAACTTTCAGTTTTCAATATCCATTACACCGTGCAGAAACTTTCAGGACAGATGTCTTAACGACAATTTAAATAGTCATCTATCTCATCCTCTAACGATTCACATTTAATGAATTTCCCGTTCTTTCAACAAAAAAAAAAAGAAAAAAGAATTCAGCGGAAACATTGAAAACCCGATTCATTTTTATATTTTGCATTCTGCAAACGGTCGTGACTCCACAAACTCGTGAAAAATATCTAAAAAACCATCTTTTGAAACCTATTTTGTTATTATTTTTTTTTCCATAAAAACAAATGAGGCAAATCGTAATGTATCTTAAATACGATAGTTATTCGAATTTGGTACCTATCTATCCATTTTTCAGATAAAACGCAGTCACTAGCCGAGGTACCGACATCAAATTATTCAATGAAGATCGAATACATTATTATTATATCATTTTGATATGTGCAACGAGTGGGTATAGGTAATGCAGTACGTAACTCAGTTTATACGACTTTCCAGTAGAAACCAATTAAAGTTTGAATTACAATTCTTATATTCTTATATTTGTTGGTTCTATTGAAACTTAAAAAACTCCTTATTTGTATAGAACTAAGACATGGGCATTTTACTATAATATAGGTACTTGGTTTTTGAAGTTTGGACATTCCCATTTATGTAAGAAAATTAAAAAAAAAACTCCTTAGTATTTTTGTTCTGATAACTCCGTCAGAGAAACTAATTTGGTAAATAAGTTCCGTATTTTGTGTATTATTCAAAAACAACTTCACGTAGGTGACATAATATTTAGTAGGTAAAATTATAATTATTTAAAACAAATGATTATACAATATATTGTTATGGTATAAGTCTTAAAATAATTATACATATAATATGCTCCATTCTTAGACGCATTGTTTTTATTTTATTCACAGCTCGTGGTGGTAACATTCTTGTTAATATTGTTAAAGTTTGATGGTAATTATATAGTGCCCCGAAAACTATTTTGTCGACAAATGAAAGCCATTCTATTAAGTTTTAAACAATGATTAAATAAACATTAAATAATTAATGATTTTAATAACAGTTGAATGAGTACAATTATTTCTACCGATGCATTATAATATGTACGCACAAAAAAGAATAAAAAGTTCACTCAATAAATATTTATAATATATTTATAAATCAGACGAATTTGTTGATTATCATTCGTACCTACCAATAACATATTATATTGTATAGAAATAAGTGATAGGTATTTTATGATTTCGGACAAATATAATAATATCAATATCATTTTTTTTTGTTTTTTTCTAAACTTGTTCATTGGTAAACTATTGACGTTTTCGATCAAAATATAGGTGCACTAAAAACCATTTAATTTAGTGGAAAATATAAATCAAAATAGATTTATTATTAATGAACTATTGATTCCGCCGATGATTCCTATCCGCGCCAGCCTAGTACTTATAGTTTAATAAATAATATTCATAACAAACAAAAACAATATCATCATTTTCACAAAGTGTGTTTAAATATTATAATGTACATAGTATGGTAGACAATAGAGTGTTCTGAATTGTTTTCGATAAGAGACGTTAAAATAATAATATGTGGAGAACATTTTGATATCCGACCTTTTGTTAAAAATTAAAATATTTCCACTTACCTACGTCTTTTATATCACCATGCTATTTGAAATCCTTAAGGACATGTAAATACAACAAGATCAAGTTAAAGCGAAAGTTTATTAAACTTCTGAATATCACATGTAGGTACATTGTAACTTTAAAATGTGTCTATTAGCAGCAATGGAAATTATAAAACACAAAGTTTTGTCTCGTGTAAAATAAACATTTCAAAGTCTCAAAGTCCAAAGATACCTACCTATTATGTTATCATTATTTCAGCTGGGGATGGTTGAGGTGAAAAACGTATAGACGAAATAAATTGGGGTTGAGTCCTTTGGTAAAACACAGTGCAATAAAATAGTACTATAACAGATCGTCCTGTAAGTCGATTCCTGAAAAAATCAAGTTGTATAAAAAAAGTTTTATACAACTATTTCTTACACTATATTGAGGTTAGTACAGAGAAACCTCCGCTAACGGACACCTCTAAATACCGGACATTTTTTTGGAAACAAACTACCTACAAACTTTCTACAAACTGAAACCCCTGATAGTGGACACCTTTGTAGACAATATTTCAGTGACCGAGAGTGTCTGGTACTTAGAGGTTTCCCTGTAATACTATAATCCTTAAAAAATCACGTTTATAAATCTGTAAAAGCTGAGCGGATGACAAGAAAATGTCGCGTCTAATTTATCATTTTAACTGTGGTAAATTTTGGTATGCATTTTTAATATTTTTAAATGTTTATAAATTATTTTTATGGATTTTTTTTTTTTACAAAATTTTATTTTTTAAGACTTAGATCATTAAAAAAATTGATATTTTATAGAACATGTTTTTTTTAGAATTCAGTGATAATCATACTTGATAAAATATTTGTGTCTATATTATTTTTTTTAATTAAAAATTGTTGTTGATTGTCTAATTGTTAGAGTGATAGTCAGAAAAATTTTAATTGTCATCAAAGACTTTAACGTATAAATTATTGTATTTAAGTAAATAAATAATTGATTTACCAAAACAATTGCATTTATTTCATGGAAGCGAAGGTAAAATAATCTAATGGTTTCAAATTTCTGACAAAAAAATAATTAAAAAAGATATTATTTAAGATATTAATCGGTGGCTTGGTACGAAGTTGCTGGGAAGTCAAACAGTTAGTTTGACTATTTTTAATTGCATTCATTTAGTTAGGTATATAACTTGCATTATTGTTATGGACTTACATACGTATACGAACCAATACGCAAAAGCGGTGATTAATTAAAATATGTATCTAGTTTAGCTTATATTAGGTACCCAAAACCACGGCGGTCGCCTTTTATAGTGAAATATAATTTAATGTTCTCTAAATATTTATTGAGTTATGATAAACGTAGTCCCACAGCGACAAAATAATTTTCAATATAATATTTTGTTGGGTTTTTTTCACCCAATTATTTTATACCTAATTGCGATTCGAATTGTATTTACTTCTCGTCGAATCAAAAATGTCGTTTGCGGTAGCATAAATATAGTTACGGTTATATTTTTGCTAACATTTTGCACAGATTTAATTTTTTAATAAAAACGTAACATTTAGGCGTGCAATAAATTTATGGAAAAAAGCAGATTAAAAAAGTTTCATAAACACCCATAATTTATTGGTATTAGCCACTGTTGCAGAACACCTGCAGTTATAATCATAATTTTAGTAGGTTTTGGTCTTCAAAACAAAACATCGAAATAAAAACCGACTAGTTGTGAGTGTTGTGACTATTGGTGAATGATGTGGTTGATTTTAAAATTATTTTCACAAATTTATATTTTGTTTCTGTAAATTGTGTAATATTGTAAAATGTAAAAGCCTAACTTAACCTACACACATAATCCGTTTAGTTTTATACACAAACAAGACTACGGGCAAACAATATGAAGGTATACAGCCATTAGGACAAATATAGAGGGTGGGCCGCGGGGTAGCCATCCAAATCAAGTCCTTTTTTCTACGATTTTGAATTTGAACTCAATAAAATTAAAATGTCGTTCTTTTTGTACTGCAGTATGTCTGATGTGCTTATCATGTATAAGCATAGACAAAACTAATTTTTATGATTTCCGTAGAAATTGTGGTGAGAGAATAATATGACCCGATGTAATATTTCGTCACATAATAATAATATATATCAATATAATATGTGTGTTTGTCAGCTGTACAATTTACTCCGTTTTGACTGTTATAAAATATATATTGAATGTAAATTATGTAAATAATAATTTGTAACTGTACGTCGATGACCATAGTTAAGCTAGTCTAAACCCCGCATTTTTTCAAAATCAATATTAGGGTGAACTCAATTCTTCTTCAGAAAAATTTGGCCTATTTAATTGACATTTGATGCGAACGTCAGTATGTTCCTGTAAATTATAACTATAGGTCTCCTTATTTCACGTGCAATTAAAGTTCGATTTACAAGACCCGTCGCTTAAAATGTTCAGTGAATTCACTCATACGATAAATATAGATTAGATTAGTTTAATAACTTGCGATAACACAAAGCTTAACCACAGATTAATTAATGAAAAACATTTAAATTTAATCTGTGGCATAACTAGTTGACCATCTGATATGAGTAGACTGATAAGAGTATAGACCACCCGCTAGAAATCATTGGTTAAAAATTAACTACTTTTTTTTTGAAAAATGAATAATTATCGTTGATATAAATAGTAAATAATGTATACATTTTCAATTGATACCAATAACAATCATTCACAAGAACAACTACGACTTCACGTGAATAAGATTCCGATACGTCGTGTTCACGTGTTTTAGTATTAATCGCAGACATCAATAGTACCTACGTGTTTTATTTTGTTACATTCGCGTGTTCACGATATCCGTGTTTGTATTCACTTAAAAAAATAAGACCCCTTACTTATTTTTCCATTTTTATTCGTAGATGATTGTGTTTACATAATAATACACACAAACTACATGTTATAGATCGTATTAATTTAATAATCAATTACACAAAGTATAACTAGTTGGGTTAGGTGCCCATCATGCAATATCTGACTTCCTTCCGGAGGCCATTAGTTAACAATTATTTCTTTATGTAAAACGAATAACTATTTTTTATGTAAATAATAAATAATATTAATTTTCGGTTGATAACTTAATTGGTAAACTATAATTCACGTGAATATAATTCCGATACGTCTTCATAACGTGTTTTACCATTAAAATTCACAATATATTATACCAATCATTCGTGTTTTATAGTGTTACGTACGCGTGTTTACGATATCATTGTACACATATTATGTTCGTATTCACTTAAAAAAGTAAGACCCAAATATTATAACACATAATTATAGGTACATATTATAGCCAGAGTTCAACTACTATAAGCGTGCATAAAATATATCCTTTGGGTACACCAGACACTTGGTAGTCCTCTTTCGACATTCAAACTTTAACATTTCTTAAATAAAAATACAATTTTTAATGCTATTTAAAACTGTTGGATATTTATTTTGATTTTCTACCATTTAAGCTAATAAAAATAAAAAATAAACGGGTAAGTGGATGTCACTCTGCTGTAGAGTAGGTTACAGGTGGGTCAATGTATAATGGATTGTATTAAACTTGAATTCAATGATATAATATCATTGTATAAGAAAAGCGTTTCTGAGCGGAGACGGTTTGTCAGTCTGAATTTTTTATATTGTTATTATTTATTATAGCCTGTAAGTTGAATTGATATTATAATATTATAATTTTTTATTCGTTGGTACGGTGGTAAACAAAGCGTTAGAAATTAAAATCCCATTTTTTAGCGGTTTTTTTGTAATTAGTCGGTAGTTTTTCCAGCGTCATTAAATAAATATTGAGAAAATTGAAAAATGACCCGTTTAAAGTACCATCTTGATCCAATTTTCTAGAATACAAGGTACTATATGTTGAAATCAAAGTATTCCTTCTGGTAAAAGTTTTGTATACAAGATAAAAAAAAAATAATAATAAATACCATTTATTACCATCTCCGCTCAGAATCTAAAATAAATCTAATAAGACTTGTAGTAATATTGACTATAGTAACTAAGTAATATTATAATAAATAATAATTATTATTATTATTCACAATTTTCAACTATAAATAATTTAAACAAACTACATATTTTAAGATACTATATATCAGTGGTTTCCAATTAATATGGAGCCACCGTACCCATAGCTAAAACTTAAATTGGCCCGATGACCTTTCTTTTGTAAATACTTACTCTTCAATTTTAATAAATTAATTATCTACTTTTTTCTCAGTAAATTGAGTTTTAATATTCCGAAAATACCAGGAACAACAAAGGATTACGAATTTAATGATTTCACTAAAATAAAATAAAAATGAAAAATCACTACAGTAGACAACTGTGGACTCCCTAACTCCTCAGCTCACGGACCACTAATTGGGAACCACTGTTATATATTATAGTCTCCAGAACCACTGCAGTAAGAAATTAAATTTTAAACGTTTGACACTAACATCAAATATTGTTACCTCACGTGAATAATATGTCAAAAACACCTAATGTCAATATTCGTAATTGAATGTATTAATAAATGTTGATATTATTAATAATTAAATTGAATTTAATAATTACAAGGAAATACTATGCACTTTCTACATTGAACTATACACTGTTCGAAACTCCCATTTTCACTAATTAAGTCGCCCGGTGGCAATGTAATTTTGTCTACAAAAATACGCTCTACGGGAATAACGATCATGTTGTACAGAATCAAACAAATTTGATAATTTTTTTAATTATAACGGGTAACATTTTACAAACTCCATTTTTCAATATCAAACTTTATAATATGTCTACAAAATTAATGCAGTTTTATGCTTTTAATTTTTTTTTAATTATATAATATATTTACAATTATTTGAAATAAAATAAAAAATTGAAGTTCAATACGGCCTGTAGAATTCTTATTCTTTCAGATAAAAAAATAGATAATATCAAAAGTCAATAATTTCACAAGGGCTGTGAATTATTCCTGTGAAGTTAATTGTTTTCAATATAATACACCATATCAACCCTCTCCCTCTGAAATAGAATTTCAGACAATTTTAAAAACCGGTAACCGGTAACAAACTCGATCACAATATTATAGCATTGTAATTTTGTTATAAATAATATCAATTTATTATTTGAAAATTTCTTATTTTTGTTTTTTAATTCCTTTTGAATGTGTGGAGAAAGAGGCTGGTGCCTAAGATCAATTCGCATGACCACCCCCTCCCCCCCACCATTAACACAACTAATCCTGTGCTCGAGTGTAACGCTTGTCACAACGACGACTGCAGACATTTAAGATTACACATAGGAGTGTTATCGTAATATAATAATATATTATGTCCAGTCACCTAAATTTAATATTACGGTCGTCGTTGAACACGTTTATGATGTTATATTATTTTCATTTGACTATTTGACGAGCTATTGGTTAGGTTATCATATCATCCTATGTAGTGACCGTATACCTTTTTTTTTTTTTTTTTAGTGACCGTATTCCTACACATAAGTACAGTCACTGTATTATATTACAATATCTACAGCGTTATCCATATCATTCGTGGACCATTTACCCACCGATATTGACAAAGGGAACCGCCCTTGTTATTAATGGTAACATTGTGACCTGGCGGAAATGCGAATATCAACTAAACACGCGATAGACGATCAGACGTCTAACGGTTGTCGAATATTAACCTCACTTAATGGTCGTCATATTCTACTTAGGCGTTATTGGCCCGGTCGCAAAACGTAGGTATATAGGCATGTGTACTATTTTCTACCTTTAAATGAGCTCGTATGATAATATTATGTTACTATGTATAGAATTATAATATGTCGGGAACTCGGGAACCATAATAATGGATAGTCTCAGTTTTTCCGAATTTTCAGAAAAACCGAAAACCAGCTGTTCGTCGCTAGGAATTTTGGAAAATCTCTATAGCGTATCTCTTTGAATAATTATTAACTCAGAAAACGGTGTGCTGCGTCTCACTGCAAAGATGTTTTTACCAACAATTAATTTTAACTTGAAATTCGTGAGATTTTGACTGATGGAGTAATATTTGCACTTTAGATGCGGGCCATTATATCTGATTGGCCATGACGATAAACGATTTTAGATAGGCCACGATACTATTTCGATTTTTCTCAGTATCGTTCTAACTTCAAAACTAAAAACATGGTCTCAAGTGTGTTGTTGGTATACAAAACGGAAATTCGGATTTTCTTAGATTGGCTCCAATAGTTCTTAAGTGACGATATACTGGGTAAGTTATTATGCGTATAATTTTCTGAAAATTTAACGTATCAGAATCAAAATTCATTCGAGTAGTTTTTGAGCCATTTAACTTTGTGTTCTAACTTCTAAGGACATAGGAGATATTTAGATACGGGGGCTATGGTGATATGAACATTTTAGTCATTAATATATAAATCTATCAACATAAATAATTTATAAAAATGTCTCAAGTAATAATAGTTTCAATATTATGTCTACTTTATATTTTTCTAAAGCTATTTTTAAGGACTATTATCCTTAGTACAAACATTTTAATAACTAAGACAGTTACTTTTTAAACTTCCGAAAATCTAATATTGTATTATTATTTTTTACTTTTTAGGATAATATTACCTACTACGCCCATAGCTAATAGGCTAACCTATACATTTCAATCAGCTTTTCATAGCATAGGAAAACAATCTTTTTACGTTTTTATGGTTTATATCTTACAATACATTTTCAGAGTAATAAATATTTATTTAATTAGTTTCAATACAATATTTTGACGAACACGAAAGTCACCGATTAAAAATAAAATATTCCAAATACAAAATACAAAATATACAAGTGCTTACGAAAACAAGATATATTTGACATATTATATCCACAATTTATTTTTTGTAATTTACTACCTACCTACTGCAATGGATGTCTATATGTTTTTTAAACCACATTCAGTTATTATAGTTTATAGTGTTTATACTATGTGAATATCCAATATCAAACATAGTTCACAAGTTCAGAGTTGAGCTTTATACTCATTAAAAGTTTATTGGTACTTTTGGTGTTGTGATACCTGTATGGAAAAATGAAAATAAAATGGTTTATTTCCTTTGAAATTTGTTCGTTTACACCACTTCTATGCCACACTTTAAAAACTTTGTACGTTTAGGTATAAATAAATATATCTTCGACATTTTTTGAAATATATTCATAAATATTAAAAAACGAAAACATTTTTTTTCAAACTTCAAATACAACTACAATATTTTATGAGTCAGGACTTAGCGGTTTTCAACCTAGTACTCGTACAAAATCTCGGTTTGAGGAAAAAAAATCAGAACTAATATTAAAATTGTAATATTCTAGAAGGCTATATTACATAATGGCATGGCTTTTGTTCGTAAATTAATAAACGGTAAACTATCCTGCCCAGAATTTCTGATGAAGATAAACTCTAAAATTCCAACTTTCAATTCTAGAAATAATAGCCCTTTTTTAGTGTCTCAATGCTCGACCAATTTAATTAAATGTAGTCCCGAGTATCGCCTTTTAGGCTCTTGTAATAATAATGTACCTAACTTAGATTTTTCTTTTGATTCACAATTAAAAAACATGATAATGAACATGAATATTAGTTAAACCTACGTGCATTTATTGTATACCTATTATATTATAATATTTGTTGCTTTTGTTTCTCTCCCTCTCTCTTCTTTGTTTAAATATTAAATATTATTTCAACAACCTCTTGTACGACTATAATAACTATGGCAGTACTATTTACTCCTTTGGGGTGCTTTAAATAAATAAATGAGATTATGTATAAATAGTGAATAAACGTGCGTACGATAATTTCTTGTTCTATGTCTGTGACTGAAGGTTACCAGCCAGATATTGACATTTTGTATTGTTAATTCAAAATAACAAAACGTTTTCATTCAAATTTCAAGTATGTATACCATTGTATTATCATTAGGTAAAATAATAATTAAAATAGAGGGACGTAGTGGCTGAGTGGACTAAGGCGTCGGCTGCGGCACAGCCGACCCGAGTTCGATACCTCGGTCGCCGGCGGCATTTTTCTTCGGGCAAGTCACGGTGTCCGGAGAACAAGTGCCGCCATCCCCCACCCGGGCATGGCAGATACCTATGGGTGCCCAAATTAAAAGTTCTGCCAAAACAAACACACACGTGTAAAACAAATCAACAGTACCCTCCCCTACAGTACCACAGGCTAATGACCTAGTAGTCGAAGCTTCAACCCTAATAAAAAAAAAAAATGGAAAATAATTAAAATAACAATATTTTTCATAACAAAAAAAAAATGTAATTAATTAAATAAGTTCTTTAACCAAAAACATTAAATACCTCTATATAATGAGTAATAAGGGGGGACGGAGTGGCCGACCCGAGTTCGATACCTTGGCCGTGGGCGGCATTTTTCTTCGGGCAAGTCACGGTGTCCGGAGAACAAGTGCCGCCATCCCCCCACCCGGGGCACGGCAGAAACCTTTTCTAATGGTGCCCTATTAGAAATTCTGCCAAAACACAACACACATGTGTACCAACCTACCCAATTTAAAAACCTACAGTGCCCTCCCCCACACCCAATGGCCTATGTTGCCGTGGGTTACCCAATAAAAAAAAAAAAAAAATGAGTAATAACCATCTAAGTATACTCGTTTCAATATTTTTAGGTGGTACTCGGACGAAAAGGATTGAGACCCACCGGGTTAGGCATTAATAATATTACGATATAATATTATAAAGTTGAAAAATCTTACGGCGATGAATCACCCAACATCGTCAACGTGGGAAACTTTTGAAAAGGAAAACTCTGAAATGCACACGATATGCTACCTTGTTTGTAAGAATACAATAACCTTAAAATTACAATAGTTATACAAATAATAATAATAATAATATATTTAGTATCGGAAATTATATTGCATATGTGGCGGACGTGTAATTTATGTAGATAAAGTCGCACACTGTCCACTAACCTGACGCTATATTACTAGTTTAAATTAGATTTCCACATCGAAATTCAAGTCTAATTTTTTTATTTCTATAGATGTCGTCGTTGTTGATTAATTTATTTTAATACATTTCAGAAATTAATTCAAACTATTAATTATTTTTTTTTTTTAACTATAAAAAATAAAACGCTTTACCAACAATTATGATTGTTGGTAAACCTATGCGTTTTTAAATTAAAAAAGTATTTTTTTTTCATAAGATATTATGTTTTCATTTAGTCAACTTAAATGAAAATCTGTTTTAAATGGAAATTTTCTACGGTTTAATGATTCCGTTTTATATATTATTTTAAAGTATAAGATAATGTCTTTCACTAATTAAATTTTTTCTTCAACCCTCCATTAGTCCAGAGATTAGGAGATACCCCAACTATACTTCTGTATGACAACTTCAGTCAAGAATCCACTTAATAATTTGATTTAGTCGTCCAAAAGTCATAATGATCAGAAAAATATGGAACAAATATGAAATGTTTTAAAAGTTTTGTTTTGGTTTTTTAAATTGCTTTATAAAAATATTATGGGTGTGAATACTTCAAAACTTATTTGTTGTATTTTATTTTAACGACATTTCTACAAAATACCTATGTGAAAATATTTAATTATTAAGAAATACAAAGGATGTATTTGGTGGGTGACACAAATGTTTGCTTTTGATTTGAATGTAAATACCTACCAATCTTTTTTTTCCTAACATTAATTAATGATTAACAATGGAAACTGAACATTATATCGAGATAAGCGGATAAAACAATTTGCTTTGTTGTAATAAAAATGAAATAAAAGTATCAAATTCAGAATGTCAGAATGGAAAATAATTGCTCGGTCGAGTTAATTTTTTTTTTAATCTGCATTAAAAATGATTATTTATGAATTTAAATGGATTAAACGAACCTACCTGAAAGTAACACTTATTCAACATCAAACGCAATTTAATTTACATTAAAGGTATGCAGTTAATTAAATAAAATCAAAAGTATTTATTATCAAATTAACTTTTAAACAATTATGTGATTTTAAAATTGGTGGCATGGCAGGTGAGTGAGTTACAAATTAAAAATTATCTCGAAGCCATAATATAATACCTACTCTAGTTTTATGTGAAAAACTTTTAGTTTTTTTTTCACGTATTGTTTTACCGTACATTTCTATTTCAGCACATATCAATAAACGATTTTCAGTTAGAAATATTTTTTTTAAATGCGACGATTCACTATCCTTTGTTGTAAAAAGGCAACACTACTCCGACCTAAATAAATACATAAATAAATAAGATACACATTGTTGTAACACCAGTGGGTCCTTCACTTGGCTCAGATTCTCAAAGCAGGTAAAGGCACATTTGAAAATGTGAAAAATATAGAATACTAAAGCAGAATCTTTTTCGAACTGTCAGTATTTTCGTTGCAGTATTTCTTTTCATGGTATTCCAAGATTGATGAAATATTTAAATCGGTTGCTTAAAATTTGAATTAAAAAATTATTTAATTTGACGAATCAAAAATACGTATTCACTATTATAATAATACTCTGGTCGGAGATTATCTGACGGTTGTCAATTATATTGTTATATTATTAGCAGTCGTACACACATTATACATTTTAGTAAAACGAATTAATATTATTTAAGCAGCCATTTAAAGATAACATATAATATAACATAGTTTTACCGTATTATATTGTTTTAGTTCTGTTTGACATATTTTGACTACCTACCTACCTAATCATGTTTCATCGTCCAATATTATTAAGTCAATTGAAACAGTCAACAACTTCCGTTAGTTGTACAATTATTAAAGTCAGTATGCCAAGTCTGTCACGTTCATCAACGATTTCAGTTTCCTTCTTGCAGGCTGTCAGTTGCAAATGTTGAGCAGGTTAGGTTAGAGTTGGTTTATACTTTATACATTATACATTGGAAAAAATATGATTTTGGTGGTATTCAAATAATAATAATATTATAAATCAATATCCTATAAAATATTTATAAGAATACTGTTTTTCCAAACCATTTTTTTTCTTCTGTCAATCACGAAAATATAAATTCAAATAAATTTTAAAATAAGTTAACACGAATCATGGCGCGTTCGAAAAAATAATAGTGTATTACTAAAACAGATCATAAATCATAATTTCCAGTTCTCAAATCTAAAATAACAAAACTAAATATATATTATGAAACAATTGAAACAATAATAATCAATAATATCATCGCGTTTCGCAAATTTAAAACAATTCATAGGATTCGTGTCAAAAAAAATAAGTTGCCGTAGTTTGTGTATATATTATAAATGAAACTAAAAAGGACCACATATATCCAAAATCCATCATAATTCTGTCGGAGAGAATCAACCTTCTAACGTTGGTAAAAAAAACAAACATTCATCGTTTTAGTGGTTTTGAGTGGTTAATGATGGTAACCACCGGGATACTAAAATTATCCGAAAACCATTCCGTCAAGCTGGCTCGAATCAAATCGTTCATTTATATTCCATAATAAAATATATTCTTAAATTTAACGATATTGTTCCTTTTTATTTTTTTATTTTTTAATCATTACAACAGAGAGTATCTACCTGTCTATTTCGCTAGGTAATGAAACAAAAAATAATAATATCGGTTAGAAATTATTCGTTCGTCGTTGTTATGTGTTTTTAGCTGAGTATATTTTCATTAGGTATCGCTAATTAATCATATTATATGATAATTAATTAATTAATTAAAATGTATATCCTATTAAATATTGAACGAACAGAGCATAATATAATATAGTAATTATACATAGGTATAAGTCGTTGGATATTTTATCTTGACACATCAAATTACGTTTTGAATTTATCGTAATTCGTCGGAACCACAATGATTAAATTTCTATAACAATAAAATAAATATTAATTATATATAATAATATTTACTTGTTAGTAAACGTAAGACTACAATTAATCTTTCTCGAAGCATGTTACACACATAAGTAATAACATTATCTCTAGGGACATATTATTTACAAAGAACTACGATGATGTCGGAATGTTTCCCGTGACTTTTTTCATATTATTTATCACGTTTGATACAACTCCAATTATTAACCCGTGTATTTAATAAAATAAAATATTTTACCCTTTCCAAGTATATTGAATGGCTGTTCAAAAATATCAAATGTCCTCTATTGTATCCATTAAAAATATCTAATCAACATTTACAATTCGATTTGTTATCGTTTTACGAAATGTGTTTGAACATTTTCAGAACGATGGTACCTAACCTACTTATAATAATATTATGTTATTGAATGAAATTGGTAAGTACTGACGGTAATTTTATTACTATAAAAATGTCAACAAAAAAATTATTTGTATTTAAAATTAGTCGATTATCATAGTCCATGCAAATCGACCGGTAGAAGAAGCCTGAAAGCAGTAGTTTATGCATTCCACCAATGTTAATCGCGAGCTTTCCAACCGCAATTTAATAATATTCTTATATTACCTGTTTCTTCCGTAGGCTGCAAAATTGACAATATCCTACGAGCTTCTCCTCTGGATGGCACTCTAAGTCTCTCATCCGCAATGACCCACTAGGTGAATGTGCGGGTTACGATCTATATAATCATCGCTTAAGTACCTCACAAACTTCATCGTCCAAATACAATAATTATTACCATTCATCTCACATATATTTAACGAAATGTTCAGATTATCGTACTTCCTAACACAATGGAAATGTTGTCTATAACATCTATAGTTCCATTTCTTAAGCCAAATAAGTCTCTGATAATCATTGGATAGTAACCTGCATCGATAAGCCGTTTTCAATTCTGTCAACACTTATTTATTGAAACTAATAAATTAAAACGAACTTATTGATCCAATAACTAATGAGTATGGTTCGGAACTTAAAGTTTTTATTTATTCTTTTGATATGACGCCTACAATTTAGGAGAATGCTATACAAATTTATATCGTTATGTTACTACGATTTCAAATACGAATTTTGAAAGATTATATTTTTGATCATGATACTTATCAGTAATTTTTTTTAAACTCTTTTTTTCGGTTTTTTTCTGTTTTGTATTATATATTTTCTGCTTTGATACGACGCAGGTGGTAGCCACCGACAAAAACTAATTGGATTTTGTAGTCTCGAAAGAATATACTCAGCACAGACACAAAACCTAGTGTTTTATAATATAAGATGAAATAGGTGGAAGTCTTCGGGGAGGCTCTATTTTTTATTTTTTTTTTTGGAGGAGGAGGAGGGGGTTACCATTTCTGAGATTCGTTTTTTTGCTGGTTATAATGTTTTTTAACTGCTAATTTTATGATTTTAAATGTTTAAAGACCCCAAACCCCGATAGGTAATCATCATTATACCAGAAATCCGATTTTATTTTGTCGAGTGAAATATTTTAACCGTGTCTGTAAATACTGTGTCTAACACCCGAGTGGCTCGATTAATAGATATCATTGGACAATAAGCGTCGTTTTATGGGTACCTAGTCTGGTACCTTAGATTTATTTAAAAACTTATATTACATTAATTTAATATTCATTGTTGGTTTTAAAAGTAGAATAGGTGTAAATAATAGTTTAAAAAAAACACTACAGTTTTTGGTTATCATCTATATCAGGAACCACTAATTGCTATTTTTGAATAGCCACTTTAGAAAATCAGGATGTTTTTTTTTTTGGGGGGGGGGCATCAAAATTGTATGCACCTGCATTTTTATCCTTATTTGTGCAGTCAAAATCAAAAAAATTAAAACAAATGAAAAACTCATTCATCATAAAAACTAATAATTAAAAAATGAATTTCCTGTCTTTTGGCCTGATAAAGTTCGTTCTACGCCATTTGTTGATCACTAATCCATATTATATACGTATGCCATGTATGACGTGTATACATGAATACGATTTATTTTATAAGTTTAAGTATCATACATTTGTCATATTCTAACTATCAACTAACTATACCAGCTGTCAAACTTGGTTGTGCTCAGATGATATAGCTGGTATATGTAGTTGTAATAATTTAAGTACTGTCTTGTAACTAATTTTATGTTCCGCTATAATTTATGCACTTTTTAATCAAATTTAACAAAAACGATTTTTTTTTAATTTGTTGAAAATGTCAGCTATAATATGCGTTTGAAATTGAACAGCTTTTATAACACATTTTTGTTAAATAAGAAAGAATACACTTAGCATACCAAAATTCCATTCATCTCAAATTGTCTACACCTGACTGGTATTTTTCATTTAGTTTCAGCCGACGATAAATAATTTTAACAGACTATATTATGTAAATTGCTTACGAAGAGGTAATTAGTTTAAAATCAAACTATTAGTGTTTTTCAGACGATAATTTTAAATTTAATTTTCCACAGGAATTAACGAAATATATTGTCAAATCAAAGTATAATTATAAAACATTGAGTTCAAAATACACAGTAAAAGTATACAACTACCACAGAAAATAATGTTACTTTTAAGTGGATACATATTCTATAATATTTTGTATGATTTAGAAGTGTTATGTAACTACACTGAAGACGATTTGCCAATTGTCAGTGATGTAGAAAACTGTATAGATTAAATCGTACTTATTAGTTAATTAATTTTAATTAGTTCCAGTCTAAATGTCTAAAAATAAATAATTAATAAATTAATAATAAAACGTTTTAAGTATTAGATTTTCTTTATTAACATGGCTTTATTTTATCAAAGACTCGTCCCCAGGGTTTTAAATTTTAAAATGAACACTCTTATTAACTAATTGCAATGAATTAATTTTGTAATTAATAGAAATTAAAAATAATAAAGGGCCTTTCGTACATAAAGCATAATTCATATTCTGATATTTGATTCTTCCGCTAACCTAACCTTCATTTTTCGGTTGAGTGCCTCTTGAATGTTGGACACTGACCAGAGGTTTCGGCCAACTGGACTGTAATAAATGTCCGACCATTTTAGACGAAGAGCAGTTATAAAATATGTGTCTTTCGTATGACACGTTTTTGCACTACCTACATAATGATCACCCAAAATTAAATATTAATTTTTAAAATAATAATTTTAGCTTTGGAAAATTTTAAACGCATCATTTTTGCGCAGTTTTAGCAGTTTTAGCATTATTATATTATTCATTAAATAAGTGTTCGAGATTATCACTTTTATCACTTTGCACGAAATGCATTAACGAATAAATGTTTTCGTTAGGATTAGGACCTATCTTATATTATCATCGTAGTAAGTTGTTACAGTTTATAGAATACGTCTAAAAACGTTTTGTTTTGATTATTCTTATGACATAAAATATATGTTTTTGGGCTGGGTACCTACAGATATTTTATGGTCCAACCGATTTTGAAAAATATTCGTTTTCGTTGTCATGATTATACTTGATAACACAAACATATTTCTGATTCTATGAGCCAATAACCCTATGGTGTTGTGGAATTAATCATACAAAAATAATACAAAAATATTTATCGTATTTTATTGTTGAGGAAAAAATATATCGAGTAGGTTATATGGTTAGTTTTTTTAAATACACAATACACATATTATGTAAGTACCAATATTAATAATTGTATTTCGATTATTTTTTAGATGTAATTTCTATATTAAAAGAAGTACCGCTGTGTAAACTGTACTTACTGCAGTAGTGCATATGATTCATGACGAGCGATTGTCTATAAAATGAAAATATAATAACAACTGATTGAGTATCGATTTACACTTCATGTTCTATTTGAACAGTGAATGCCTTTAATGTATTGAGTATAATATTGTACAGTTTTTTTTCACAACGTTTGTTTAAAAAAAGATATTATAAGTATTGACAAACACAACAGCAGCAGATACAAATCAAATAAACATATTATTTACGAAACGCAGTAAAAAAAACAAAACCCCAGATAAAATAGTTTAAAACATTATGACATAATAATGTACCTACCGCATATAGGGTAGTTGCAATTTTTTTTTTTTCAAATATTTTTAACTATATAATGTGATTATTTATAAAATATGCATGATATTGTTTTAGTGTTAAGTGGTCCATAAAATGAAAACCCTTGCGTAAAATAATAAATGACGTAGCGCAGTGCGTTGTAAATGAATGGTCACATAAGTTTAAAATATAACGTGTTTTTTTTTATTATAAATTATGAATATTAATTATAACTAAGGTTTTATCATTTTAAAACAATTAAAAATATAAACCATGTGTTAATAAATTTTTATAATCCCGTATAATGCCTACTCATAATATTATCTATTGTTGGATAAATAATATACGAATACGCTATGCAGCACACCTTACACAATATATTTATTATTATCATTTTTTTTTTTTTATTACTATTTTAACTATAGTGAACTCATTGGCCTTCAGTTAAATTTTTAATAAATAAACATATATTTATATTTTATCGTTGTTTAATGCATAATTTGTATCATTTTATTTTGGACCTTTTTTTAGACCTTTGTAATATAATATGTAGGTTCCTGCCTTAGATACTGCTAAAGTTACTATCACTAAAACTGTCATCTACATGTAATTTAATAACAAAACATTAGAGAACTATTCTACCCTTATGGTTATTTTTGGAAAAAAATATATTAAAATTAATTAATTGTTTGATTAATAGTTTTGGGTGTAAATTGTATCTCTGAAGTACTCTTTCTGCCTGAAAATATAATTGAAAAAAATTACAAAACTATAAATCCGCCCTCCACTCATATATTATAGAATCGAACAGCTATCTGCAGTTATGTTATTTATTACTATTTGTAATGATTAAAAAATACTAATATAATAATCATACCGAGAAATGTATACACAGTTCGTATTGATTAATTCGTATTTTTCATTCTACTCAAATGTTTCATCAGTTCCTCGTACACATAGTGATGTTTAAAAGTAATAAATAATTACATGATTAAAATACAGATTCATTTAATGATTATTTATGGTTTACCTCATCTGGATGTAGAACAATTTTTAAGTCAAATGGGTGGTACAAAAATAAAAATTAAATATATTCAACAAATTCGCATTTACCTCTCTCGTCTTATCATTAAAATCCTAAAACTGTTGGCCCAAATTCGTCAATGTTCTGAATAACCAATGTATGGAACAAACATAATTTAACAACTAGATTATTTAAAACTATTTAAAACTTACAAGTACGTTGGTATAGCTAACACTAAATGATACCGTGAAGTGAGGAAATTGTTGTACCTCCGTGCGTGTTAATACATATTTTCTGAACTTTGGGATCGATGTATAACCATATTTTGTTAAATACCGTTATTATCAAGCACGTAACCAGGATTATATTTTTAGGGTATTGTTTTGATTTTATATTTAAATATAATTTGGTGTCGGAAGCAGGTGAGAGGAGAGGTCACGTACAGTCCGCTAAAGTAATCAATTTTCAAAATAATATATGAAATAGAACCATACGAAAACATGTTTTAGATAACAGAAGCATTAAATTTATTTTTTGCATAAAAACGGCTGACGAGGGAGTGTTGTCTGCAAAACATCCAAAACACTCCACTGGCTATTACTACCTTTCAACTATTTACATACAAGGGTTTATGAAAAAGTGTTTTTGTTGAAATGTCAAGCCAATCAAAAGTTATGCACAACAACTAATTTAATGTCAAACACCTGAATAATCGATGGGAGCCTCGTTTCTGCGTATAAATCAAAATAGTGTAGCTGTTAACAAAAATAAAATCCTGCAGTAATCCAACTATTATCGTGTTATGGAACGGTCGTTATATTATTATTTTGACAAATATTATCTATACCTTCTAAAATAACATTTTGAAATACATTGATTATAAAATATATTAAAATTCATTACTATTGTACAATGTGACTACCAAACATTATTTTAAAGAAAACGTTATTTTCAAAGTAACTATTTGAAAATAAAAACTTAGAAATATGGTTGAATATAAATAATTAAAATTATGTCTTATTATAAATCCAAAAATTATCATCATCATTATTATTCATGCAAGAATCTGATATGCATTAAAAAGTAAAAATCATCAATTTTTGTAACTTAATTATTTGTGACTTAAAGTTTAGTCTCATAACTAAGTACTCGCCTTACAAAAGACTCTGCAAAGACTTTGGTATGAACTTCTCGTTAAAAAACATCATTTTCGTGTGACCACTTAGTTTGAATCTCTTGTATTCATCATGTAAGAAAAACAAGCGACAAAGGAAGACAGTCAAGTTTTAACTCAGTTAAAATGAATTATATTTTAAAATATGAATTTGTGTTCATTTTCTTCTTTTGTTAAAAATAATAATTATTTATCTGGAAAGAAGAATGTGACATAAAGAACAATTTGAAGATAATAATATGGTATTTTTGTAAAAAAAAACTTTTTAGAAATTATTAACGTAAAGATTATCATAATGAAAAATGTTATCTATGTGCACAATAATATATAAATTAAACAAATATAAATCCTTTCAAATTTATAAGTAAAATATCTTAAGTGATTTGCTTACACAAAGTATTGTTAAGTTTTGGAAACTTCCAACGTTAAAACGTTAAAACGTTAAGCAATCATATTATAACGGTGATGTACAATAAGAACAAGTACAATTTACTTACCTAAATCCGATTAGCAGTGATGTGGTGCATAGATATTGAATTTAGGTATCAATAGCGGGACATTGTTTTCGAATCGACAGTGTATTCGATTGCTATTGTTTAAATTGAAAAATCAATCGTACAAATGTGATCTTAATCGAAAACCTCAATAGTGTAATCGAGACGTGACGACCAAAGGGGAAAATATAATAAAGATAGAAGTCGAGTCCTTGAAAAAAAACAATGGCGTAAGTAGGTAAGATTAAAACACTGTGTACCTTAGCCTACTTGTAAAATACCGATAAAAATGTTTTCGTTTAATATTCGTTTCCATGAGTTTATTTATGTTTTTATTTTTTTTTGTTTTACCACATCGAAATAAATATAATAAATATTACAAATTTATAACACATTATAATTATGTATAATAATATTAATTCTTCTACATATTTTTCCCCTTAGTGAATTATGTACAATGATAAATGTTTGAGAACATAACACGTAAGTACTAAGTCACTAACTAAAAGCTATATTTTTATTCAAATATTTCATGTGATTTGTAAAACTGCGTGCTAACTAAAAATAATTGCATTTTTTTGTTCATAAAATGAAATTAATTTTATAAATTATAACATTTTATTTAGTGCTGTTTTTTAATATTACGTAATGCTTATAATAATGTTATGATGGATTTTTATTTAGTGGTAGAAATAATTATTTAAGAGCTTAAGATAATTTGTCTTTATATTTTCAATACTAATATAGCGTCTATACGAATAATTAATTAAAAAACTACGTTTGTTCAAAATATCAATTCTAGTCCGTAGTTTACATCATTCAAAAAAATAAAAAAGTACTGCAATTTAATTTATATTTAAATAAATTTGTATTCAAAGTGTAGAATTATAATATAATATATGCAATTTATATTTATTTATCAAAGGGAAAAAATATATGTATTTTCTTTAAGCAATTTGAACAAAAAGAACGTAAATAACCCGATTGAATTCTATAAAAAAAAAAAAATATGCATTTAAATGGACATAATCTTGTAATGGCGATTACTAAAACAGTTAGTCACGACCTAATTTATCAATTATCACAGGCGCCTGCCTACAAAAAGTACGAACAAGCTTCTAGGAATTACATAATCAAGACACGAACTACAGTATTTGGCATCGTAAAAAATATCGTTCAGGATTTGACAGCCGTCCTTGATAAATGTTATTATTTTTTTTTCTATAAATTAAACAGCGCCGCATACAATCAAACATTCGGTTAGGTTATTGTAAGTACGAAATGTAAAGTCCAGCGTTCATGTATGATAATAATAATAATGATAAAAATTTATTCAAGTGAGTAAAACGGGCCAGTCATATAATATGTAATACAGATAAATTACTTAGAAATCAGAACAATATCAGAAAAATATACACATGAATAGAAAAAAATTGGTTAAAAATACTTAACATTCTTGAATATTTACGGAGTATATATTACATATTATCATTATTTTGGGGGTGAGTTTTGAGACCACCTTTATAACGATGAAAGAAAAAAATGTCATCAACATTTTCAAACAATTTGTGTTCTGTGTAAACAATAGGAATATAATATGATAATCTATATCGTACCTAAAACGGTGGATTAGGGGGTGGGGGGGGGGACTTTCAGTCGTGTTAAACGGATTCACCACAGTGGATCTAATATCGTATAATATATATTATTATCACTTACCGTCATAGAGTCATCCGCGGAAAATAATATATTTTACAATATCGCGTAGACGCCACTACACTGACGCTGCAGACACCACTGACCTGGGCGATGTTGTTGTTATTGTTGTTGTTGTTGTTGTTGTCGTCGTCGAGTGGTGGTGGTTTATACGTTGTGTTCACGCGGACGTATCCAACAGCGGGCGGACCGGCCAAAGTCGCGATGTGTCGGACGACTGACGCCTAAGAGGGCCGACCGACATTTAAACGGTTTTCGTCTCTCTCCACGCGCGTGTTTATAGGTACCCGCCGCGCCGCCGGGATTCGAACACTTGCGCAAAAAACGCCGTCGACGCAACTCGCGCAAAGGTCCGCTCGAGCGTCCGCGCCGACGACAAATCCGCCTCGTGCAATACTTACAATATATATTTTGTATTAATATTTTATGTCAATTTTATTCCACTTATATATATAATATTATATATATGTATATACAGCTGGTACTCACGACAAAAAAAAACAGAGGTGACAGCTGCCGCGGACGATCTGCCGCCTCACCTACATTCACACACAAACACACTCATATTATATAGGTACCGTATGTCCGCGGGGAACACAGAAATAGTTGAGCTGTTGCGCGTGCGCAAAATACAAGAGTATTCGAAAAAAAAAACCGTAAGTCGTAGGAATTTATGATCCAACAGTTGTTACATAGTCTCGTGTCCCGCAGACCGAATTCAAAAACACGTACAGGGTACTGCAGAGTATACCTAATATAAGTAACCGGGTCGTAGAGTGTACCCTGTGGGGACACTCGGTGTATACCTACATAAATATTATATTACGATATTACGAACCACCCCCAAGTCGAGTCCCCGCGGCAGTCAGTGACACGCGAAAAGTATACGGTAAATCGACACGTGACTTGGAATATTATAAAATATAATATTTCCACCGCGGGTTATGCGTCCGACGAAAAACATATTTTCCTCGTCGAATCGCGGTAGTTGTTGGTATACTCGATTAGCTTACCGCGCCCCTCGACTGCGTTAGGTAGGCAGTGTTGAGCCGAGATAAATATAATTTTATCTAGATAAAGATAAAGATAAATTATAATAATGTTATCTAGATAAATTATCGAATAATTTTTTTTTATATTGCGGTTTGTGGAACTCTCTGTAAGCTCGTAGAAATATAGAATAACTTAATAGTATGTTATCAAAAATATCGATAGTTATTAGTAAAAATCACCTACTTAATAAATTACTTAATTGTCTACCTATAAATTATAATAAATAAAAGCTGTTTAATAAATTAAATAAATTCATCTAGATAACGGTGATTTTTATCTTAGATAACTGTATAAACTAATAATCTATATTTATCTAGATAAGATAAAAGATAAAAGAATATTCATCTAGATAAACTCAACACTGTAGGTTATAGGTACTTCGACGGCCGATAGAGCCGATTTTTTTAAACGGCGAACTATAGTCGTACGTGTTTAATCGTTATTTGTTTCGAATAAAAGTTTAATTTCCTTGCCGTCTCGTTAAACAACCTATTGTATCATTTGTACCATCGGCGTAGGCGGTGCTATTATATATTATATAGGCCCTATCCTGTCCAGCGAGTGAAAACGTTTTATAAAAAAATAATGACCGAAAACCGAAAAAAAAATACGTTTTTTTGATGAAACAAGTGTTTAATATACAAGTTGAATTTTAACATGTAGATAATACGGACCATTTACCAGATACCTATATACTATGTATATAACATACTCATTATAGACCATCCAGAAGCTTAAAAGCTGACTATCAATTTTCTAGCTGATAGTGCACTACGATGGCGAACTTTATAACCGTAGTGTCTGTTAATGTTATAATATAGATCAAATATTATATTATCGATGGTACAAGGTGTATACGACCGCACCCCCTCCCCTCGCGGTACCGCCATTGTTCGCAGGACAAGTGAGAGCTGCAGTAATGTAAACATTTCCGTTAACGGCGTTATTAGTGCCATGATTTACGAGGGTAGAATGGTAATTTAAACGTACACCAATCCATAATATAAACGATTCAATGTACGCGATATTCATTTTATTATCGTTTAATTAGTAATTATTACTATGTACATCGACTTGTCGACGGTCCCGTGTCGCGTCTATAAACCGAAGGGACGTCTCCGATCTCGTCGCTATAAGACCGATCGTCAATCGTCGTAATTCTATCGACGGGTTTCATAATATAATCTCGACCGGACACCAGTTGTTAATAGTTGTAATAGGAGTGAAAACGTTTTAAAAAAAAATAATGACAAACCCCCCCCCCCCCCCCCCCCCTAACACCTCGTCAGTAAACCGAAAACAAAACGTGTCTTTGATGAAACAACATAAAAGCTGACTATCAATTTTCTAGCTGATAGTGCACTACGATGGCAACCTTTATAACCGCAGAGCTGTTAATATTATAATATAGATCAAATATACCGATGCTGAAAGGTATATACGACCACACCCCATGCACCCCCCCCCCCCCCCCCCCCTCACGGTTCCGTCAGTGTTTGCAGGACAAGTAAGAGCTGCAGTAATGTTAAAATGTAGCACTTCCGTTAACGGCGTTGTTGAGTGCCATGATTTACGAGAGGAGAATGGTAATTTAAACGTACACCAATCCATAATATGAACGATTCAATGTACGCGATATTAATTTTATTATCGTTTTATTAATAATTATTACTAATATTTACTATGCACATCGACTTGTCGACGGTCCCATGTTGCGTCTATATAAACCGAAGGGACGTCTCCGATCTCGTTGCTATACCGATCACCAATCGTCGTAACTCTATCGACGGATTTTAAATTCTTTACACCGATTCATATCAGTCGACAACTTAATTGTTTAATAGTTGTAATAGGAGCGTATACAAATTAAAAGGTTAGCAACAACAGCCTACGCTAGATATTCATATAGACAACGGTTTTTGTACCTATTGTCGTACTTAGAGAAATCGAATTAAATAATAAATTTAATTAACTTTATTCGTAATTTACGGTGAAAATAGACAAGTCGAAATCATTGAATACCGAATAATTGCGGAGAAGTTAAAATTAAATCTTTAAATATAATATATTTCCTCTGTCCGTGTGTGTCACTGAATTACTCCTAAACTTCCGGACCGATTTTGATGAATTTTTGTGTGTGTGTTATAGTGGTTTCCAGGATGGTTTAGATTCACAATTGGATCCGGTAGGTGCAACACGGAGAGGTGTTCAAACATTGTTTTTGATATTTGCGATGGACATTTTGTTTGTTGCTATTGGTTATAGGAGAAATAATTAGTAGAAATTAATATAATAATTACTCAAATCTACTTAATCGTTTTGTGAAAATTTCATAATTGTTCTTGCGAATAAAAGGAAAGTTTAAAAAGTAGTTTGACCCACGTTCGACTCATACCAATAGTGGTATATCCGATATTGATCACAAGTTAGCTGTCCATCTTGGTCGAATTAGTACGTAAAGAGACACCAAAACCAAGATACACTTATACAATGTAAACTTTGTATTTTTTCATTTTTTCACGGGTAAAATTGGATGTTGGTTTATCCGAAGCTAACAGCCTAAAAAAATCGACTGGATCGTTTTCAATAATAATTATATGAATAGATTACTTGAAACTTGGAGGGTGTTTATGGTTTTAGTGGTTGTAGTTGGTTACATATTATATTAATATTATAATTATTAGAAGAAATATGGCATAAGTACATATTATTATTTATTTTGTACAAATATATTATTTATTAAAAATACAAATCTTTGGTCTGGACCACGTCGGGTGGGATGGCTTATATAATATAATATATATACCTACATTATGTTGATATACTTTATACCCGCATTAGACATACACATATCTATAGACATTTTTTATAGTATTATTATTACCTACTATGTACAATGACTTATCGACAGTATCGTATCCGTCGCACGTCTATAATTTAAAATCGAAGGGATGCCTCCGATCTTGTAGTTACCGATTGGCAATCGTCGTAACTATATTATATCGCCGGTGAATATATTCTCTCGAAAATTATACAATCGTTCAACGTTACCAGATCGTAAGTACGCGGTTACCACTTCGAACAATAATAATAATAATACGCCCGTTAAAGTCGTATTTCTTTTTATAGCCATCGTGTTATTTACGGCCACACTCTATACAGTAGGGGTGTATTATGTACTGTCTATAGACAATAAGATCGAACTTTTACCGTGCGTCCGTAACGTTTAGCGAAGATTACAATGGTTCGAATTTTCGGAGATTTTTATACGTACAATATAATTATTATTATACAATGACCGTAAATCGAAGTGGTGGCGCAATTATATGGACTTCGCTTGGGGACCATTTAATCTTCCCGAAACTTTGTTAGTTTCGCCATTTTGGACGTGCACGTCGTATATTATAATGCTCTTGGAAGTTTTAAATTCACTGTAAATTATCCAAGAGATTTCGGACTCTATAATATAAGTTTTCATGTTTCACCCGTTGGCCATATATTATACAATATAACGAATTGACCGATTACTCGCGTGTTTCAATTATTATAAGGACGGTTTGCTTACCCCGCGTGTGTTTGTTTTTAATGTCACGGTTATTGCGGAATAAATCGCAAATATTTATTTAAAAAAGTGGTGATCGTGTGACATGAACGCCACTCGATATTTTCCACTTTGAAGAAAGTGTATACTATATGAATCATAAATAATATTTGACAATTAATTGTGTATATTATATCTATAGTGGGAATTAGGTAATTTTTATTCGTTTCTATGGTGACGAAAAAAAAAATTGGAAAAAATTTGTTAGATAAATAAAATATCTGTTCGTACCCAGCCTAAAACATATTTATGTTAAAAAAAAAACAATGGTATGCGTATAGAGATTTAAAGTCCAAAGTGGCGGTCAGGTTTCATTCTGTGACGCACGTGCAAAACTAGACGGCTCGTCGGTGTCACCTTGCAACAAATATTGTGAACTATCGGAGAACATGGAAAGACATCAAAACAATATGTCGTTCTGCAGTTATACCTAGTTTATTATAATCTTTTAATTTGTAAAGTTTTGAGGAGGCCGACACGCGGCGATGTGAATATGACTACGACTCTGGTGGTAACTTATTTTTGTCCGAACGTCATCTCAAAATGTAAACTGTATTTTAATACCTATTTATATTTGTTTACATCAAATAATATTTTTGTCAATTTCGGCGATGGCAGCCACTGAGAGGAATTATTATGATGTATTGACAGTAACGCCTGCTGGGGCAGAGATGAGTACGCGCAGTACCTACGTCATATTATGATAACATAAGTTGGAAACAAGATAATAAAGAAATAAACTGAAAAATGAGTAACAATTGTTTCAAAATAAATAACAACTGTCATAAAAAAAAAAAAATCGAAATCAGATTATAATATAGATGTTATCGTTATTATAATATTATAATGTAAAATTCTACTGATGGGACTATGGAAAACAAAATAAAGATTACTATTGGTGCAATACAAAATATGGTATTATGCCTATAGTATTGATTGGAAGAATTATCTTGTGTTTTTGTGTGTGTGTCTGTCTATGTCTATGTGGTGAGTGAGAACAATAGAGAAATCTGTTTTCATTACATTGGTTTTTTGTTTTTTAACATGCAATATCATAATATAAATTTTGATAATACATAATATTAATTATAATTTATTAATAAAGTACTATGCTTACTATGCTTCAAGGGATGGGGGTGAGGGTAGGGGTGTCTACCCCCTTCGGTGCAGCACCATGGTGTGAGGTTACCGCTGTACCAAAATAGGTTCGTCTCAGATTAGAATATTTACGAGTATGTACACAAAGCTTCCCGTTTAAAACATTTAAATTATTTTTGTGTTTTAATTTTAATATTATGTATCAATGTATTATGTACTTTATTTTAACTTTTTCTATGATCGCTCTTCCCCCATTTTTTCATAAATAAATAAATATAATTGGCTTTTATTCGTGTGCGTTTTATTAACCCTTTCTGGACTGACGGGACTTTAAAGTCCATCGAAGTATAAAATCTGTATAAATTTAAAGAATATTAATAAACTGGTCATACTGACTGATGGGACTTCTATGTCCCATACACTATCAGAAAAAAATAATATAGTTGTGATTTTAGTCTGTTATCATTATCAAAATTATCATTTCGTTTTTCGATTTTTCGATTCCACATGTCAAGCTGTGTTCCTGTGTTTTTCATTTTTTTGAAAGGATTGTAATATAGGTAAGTGTGCATATTATTCATTTTTTTAGGTCTATTATACGTATAGAATGTATTTTATCACTCATAAATAGTATTATAATATTACATAATGTTTTATATCATGTAATCTAAACTCGACTTATAAGTCCCATCAGGCAATAACAGTTTTGTTCCCATAGTGATAAATCATAAAATAATTCAAAATACTACAATTTGGAATATTATTTGTCACAGAAAATGAATTCAATACAGATTGAAGAAATTGAGAGATACTTGGAGGAAATTCCTGACGATGGTGATATTGTTTCAGAGTTTGAAGATTCTGATTTAGATGAATCTGATATTATTCATCCTCTGGATCCACTGGATAAAGTAGAAAATGTTGAAGAATTTGATATACAAAACTTAGGTAACTTTATTTTCTTGAATAGTTATTTATATTTTATTTTATAAATTAATGTATTAATTTATTTTTTATTTATTTATTAGTTTATTTATTTTATTTTATGTTATTTATATTTTATAAAATTCTTAATTATAAGAAAAATACTTTTTTTTAGATGTTGTATTTGATAACAACCTACCCACTGCTGATGGTAACTCCAATAAAGGTAAATTAATATTTGGTATAATGTATACATTACACACATGTATATATTTTTATACAACAAAATTTACTTATTGTACTTATTCTATGAAATTTAAATTCAAATCTTAATTTTGTTTTATATTAGTTTTTAATGATATTTTTTTGATATTTTAGATATTGAATTGTCGTCAGATGAAGAATATGTTCCTAAGAAAACTCAAAATAAGGGTAAAAAAAAAGGAAGTGAGTACATGTAATGTTTGTATAAATGTACTGGTACCTAGTATTAATAAAATAAAATAACATGATATATATATTTTTTTTAGCTAAAAAAAGTAAAAAGATAGTGACCAAGCCTAAATCGAAGAATACAGTTAGAACTTTAGATGACGTTGAGGCTGAGGAGGAAGATCAGACCGACAATTTACGACCTAGAATTTGGCTAAGAAAGACAGATATTGATACTGTTAGACCAGAATATTGTAGACCTGAAGGAGTAAATTTGTTTGAATTTAGTAGATGCAACACCCCTACAGATGTATTTATGGTATTTGTTGAAACAATTTTGAATGATTTGGTTTATCAGACAAACTTATATGGCACACAAAAAAATAAAACACTTAGAATACAGAGAGAAGATATGCTGGTATTCTTAGGTATTAACTTTTTGATGGGATATAACCGTTTACCGTCATATAAAGACTATTGGAGTACATCAGATGATCTTGGAGTTAAACTTGTGTCAAATGCTATGTCTAGAGATATGTTTGAAAAAATTCTCATTCATCTACACTGTAATGACAATACACTATTGCCTATAAACAACAAAGATAAGTTATTCAAATTAAGACCAATAATAGATAAGCTTAATGAATCTTTCAAACGTAACTATTTTGGTACTAGACAAGTTAGTGTTGATGAAAGTATGGTGAAATTTAAGGGTAGGTCAACATTGAAGCAGTATAATCCGATGAAACCAGTAAAGAGAGGTTACAAAATTTGGAGCCTAGCAGATCAAAAAGGATACATGTTAGCTTTCAAAATTTATCAAGGTAAAGAAGAAATTGTAAATCACGAGTTTGACAAATATGGACTGGGTGAACGAGTGGTTTTGGAACTTACCAAATCAATTTGGAACGAACAACGAGAAATATACTTTGATAATTATTTTTCTTCACTACCTTTAGTGCAGAAACTAAAACTAGAGAACACTCTAGCTTGCGGAACAATAAGGACAAACAGAAAAGGGTTACCTACAGAGATGTGTACAGACAAAAAAATGAAAAGAGGCGAACACGATAAAAAGTTTTTACCAGATGGGATTTCATTTTTTAAGTGGATGGATAATAAGGCCGTCAACTTTATATCTAATTTTCATGGTTCTGAAGTTACATCTGTAAACAGAAAAGAAAAGGATGGTACTTCAGTTTCAGTAACATGTCCAACTGTGGTCTCAGATTATAATTCATATATGGGTGGAGTAGACCATGCTGACAGATTACGTGCATTGTATGATATAGATAGGAAATCTCGCAAGTGGTGGCACAGATTGTTTTTTGGTTTGATCGATATTATGTTTGTAAATTCTTATGTAGTTTATTGTACCTTATTTGAGAAAATTCCAGTGTTGGAATACAGAAGAGCTGTTGTACGAGGTTTGCTAACCAAACAATTACCACAGAAAAAAAAATCACCAGCTCAAATCCAAAAAAATTTAAAAAGAAGAAAATCAGCTTATTCTATGCCAAGAGACGTCCGCACTGGAAATCTAGGTATCCATCATCCAACATTCGTAACACAACGGGGAAGATGTGAAGTATGCAGCAATAAAGGTATTGAGTCAAGACCACATTCAAAATGCTCGTATTGCAAGGTCCATCTATGTGTCAATGAAAAAAAAAACTGCTTTTCTGAGTATCATGAATTATAAAAAAACATCTTAAGTATATAAAAAAAGTAATATTTTCTCTAAATTGTAATCGTTTGTATTTTTTAAAAATTAAAATAAAAAAATCCTTAGGAAAACGTGTTTTTTTTTGTATTGTTTATATGTATAAGAAAAGTGACCTAAATGCCTGACGGGACTTATAAGTCCAGACCGTAAAGGACTGACGGGACTTTTGAGTCCCAGGATAAAATAAGGATCAAGGATCAAAAATAATGGATTTTTTTGTTCATACCCTATCTTAGATATAGGAAAAAAATCGAAATTCACAAAAAAATTTTTATATTTTTAATGTTTTTAAGCTATCGTCCAGAAAGGGTTAAATTTGGTTGTAAATTCTATATTGCTAATTAATAGGGCTGGGATTTTAGTTAATATTTTAACTTGTTTTTGCTAAAAAGTTTTGATAAAATTGTTATCGACGATAACTTGTACCTATGTGGCTATGTATGTATGTATGTATGGTGTAATAAAAATAATAATTCATAATAGGTATATAACGGTGATAATTTCCGGGGAAAAGCTTAGCTATGATGAAATATATGAATATATGGTACTATATTATATAATTTATTATTCGTAACGTCGGCAGTTTGTCGATAGTTTCTTGTGAATCGCAACAAATTTCGTTCATGTTATGAAGAAATTGTGAAAAATGCTCTAAAAACTAAGAAAATGCACGTCAAAAATTGTCCTAAAAATGCATTTAAGGTTAATTTTGTCAAAAAATGCAAAAAAATGCAAATTAAAAAATACTTTAAAATAATCAGTATCACCAAAAACACATTTTATACTTACGAATCAACGTTATAGAACATCAGAAAAAAGATGCCTTTGCATCAAAATCCCAGCCTTACTAATTAAATAACAACATTACAGCTTTAATATACTGTAGAGCGATAAAAATAAGATAATAATAATATTATGTAAAAAAAAAATTTGTCAGTCCAATAAAACAATAAACATTTGTAGGTATGTGATGGTTAAAGAAAATATGTATGTATATATATAATATATATGTATTTATTTATATTATATAGTAAACTGCGAACTCTACTTGAAATCGTCCCTTTCAAATTTAAAATAACACAACTCTGGTTTTTATATTTTCCTATTGTACGATACAATAAAAGGGATAAAAAAAATTTGAATATTATAGAAATAAATTTTATAATGCGACATTTTCAAATGTTTGTAAATATTTGTTGGTTTTGATTTTTTTATAATGTTAGAGTTACACAAACAACATGATTATAGGTAGGTAACATTATTGTAATGGATTTACGGGTTTTTGAAATTAAAATATCAATATAAACGCTGTAGAAAAAAAAAAATTTTTATTAAAATTATCATAAATATGACAAAAATGTATGTACGATTTCACCAAGCCTGCTCACCTCCTTTTTATCCTATAACAATAGAATTATTCAAATTTTGATTTATGGAAGTTTTCAGTATAATTAAATACTTACCATATTTTCCGGTACTTATAGATTTTAATACCATTTATTAATGAGTGGCAATATATTAACTTCAGCTTATTTTAACACCGTTTTTTCACTGAAACTTTGTAAACTAGACTTTTATTTGAAAATGTTGATACATCAAAATCGAAAGAGTAACTTACGAGTTATCGAACTTAATAATAATCCTTAATTATGGTTTTGCATCAAGTATAAAATATAGATGTAATACGTACATCCCTACTACCTATTTAGTCAGTAATTTTTATGATTATAATACTATTATAATAGGCTCCATATTAAAATATTTTTAAATCTATTTCCAAGGACTATTGTTCTCATATAGTATAGATTAAGTTTTCTAATTCAGTAATTACTTAATACCTACTCATTTAAATATTATGATTAATATATATACAAATTTAAAAAAAATGTCCATTAGCTTAAGTATTATTTTTTTGGAACTGTAAAAAATATGTACTCAATTGGAAAAAAAAGTGGGTAAGTGGATGTCGCTCTGCTGTACAGTAGGTTACAAGTGGGTCACTGTAATGGATGGTGTTAAATTTGAATTCAATGATATAATAACCTATGATATTACTAAATATATTTGATGATATTATTGTGAATAAAGTAATTTATATATTTACATATTTACGGCGAACCTTATTTTAAATTTTCAATCCTTAGCTATAAAAGTTGAACATCTTATAAATTTTCAACTACAAAATATTTATTAAATTTTAAATTTGATAAATTTTGTCAAAATTTGAATATTAAATGATAAGCAAAAGTGTCTATGTATTTTTAATATTTTTCAACTGCTATTGTGACAATATATCAGGAGCCTTGTATTAAATTTTCACGCATTTTTACACAACAAATAAAATTTTATTGAGATTCATAGAAAAAAAGACTAATAAAATTGGAAACAGAAAATGTTCCTAAACAGTTCAAAACAAATCAAAATATTTTGAACACCTTATCGTGTATACAAAATGCTTATAACACGACCAGTGGAAATTTCATGTATATGCGTTTATTTGTTTTAGAGTTACACCAAAAACTAAAATCGATTTTGTAAAAAACTTATTTTGTGTACAAATTCCCGTTTTTCCTTAATTTGTATGTTGTTTTTCCCGGCACTTTTGAAAATTATTGGGTATTTTAAATTTTGACCTCCCAAATGCATCAACAATATTCACTTTCTCATCAAACTCAAACAAGATACTTAAGTTGAAAATAAAAGCATTATTTCGACTACTTATCGTGTACACAGACACACACAAAAAAAAAACCACATTATTATAAAATCAATACATTCATCGTTTCACTCAGAATCTAAGAAATAATCTGCACGTTCACAACTATGACACTCTATAAAAATTTAAAATATGCTATTAAAAATCAGAATTTGAATAACTGCATTCGTAATGGATAAAAGGAGGCGAACATGCTTGGTTTATGACGTCGTATAATATTATGTCAATACTTTTTGGTTCACATGGTTCACATGGTCTGCCCGATTAGCATTAGCTATCATGGATATTGACAAGAGCTAATCGGGTCGTTAGTATAGATTAAGTTTAATAATTCAGTAACTACCTAGTCATTTAAATTATGATCAATAGATAAAAATTTAAAAAAAAATTATCATAATTTTACCGTTTTTTTTTAACTGTAAAAAATACGTATTTGATTGAAAACAATAATCTTCATGACGACAACTTTGACACTCCTTAAAATATGGTGTTAAAATCAGAATTTGAATAACTGCATTCGTGATGGGGGTGAAGGGGGTAAACACGCTTGGTGTATGACGTTGTTTAATATTACGTCAATAATTGTTGGTTAGTGGCTTGTGGTTGGACTACCCGGTTAGCATTAGCTCATCATGATTGTCGGGACCATCAATTTGCTATCATAATACTATAGTACCTACAAGCTGCACTATATGGGAAAAAAAATTAGAAGGGAGATGCAAAGGTGTACAACGAATTTGCGTATCTGAATATATAAATGTCTTCATTGATCAGGATATTATATTATTATTAGAAGGGATACGCTTACATTTTTTTTAAAAAAGAAGAGAGAGACCCCATTACCCCATTATCTCACTCCATCCTCAATCCAAGCACTGAGTATAAGAAACAAAAATGTAATAACTAATAACTACCAACAAAATATGTTGCTGCGATGCGTTTTCCAAATTGAAAAATATAATATATTACTATAACAACTCATTTCCTCAGAGTGTTTTTTTTTGTACAACGTTAATTTATAGGTTAATGACGCCAAAGGAAAATGTATACTGTTCAGTGAAGAAAAATGTCTATGTTTCTTGTGAAGTGGTCACTGAAATTAACCATTCTGTAATTAAAAAGGTTAATTATTACATTATGTTTCATTTAATGAATAAAATCTGTTAATTACTTTTCATGGTGATATTTTAGGGCGTTATATACACAAATACGTATTGTTCGCAGAATATTTATTATTATCAAAATACCTATACATCAAGTTATAATTTTCATTTATTTTATTTCAATAATTAAAATATGATTATTCAATCAAGTCCACATCAAAGTGTACGTATTTGCGTGTTTCGGCCGATCGTTTTGTGCACATTGAAATGTAATTATTACAGTAACTACTCATAACGGAATAAATTCATTTTGGCGATTGTTTAAAGGTTGAGATTTTCAACTGTTTGATATAGCACGGCGATAATAAACATTAAACACTAATGTCAGGTGTGTTCAGATTATATCTGTTGAAGTTTATCGACTGGATAACTCAAATTTTACGGGAGCTGAACGGTTTGGCATCCCTCCAGATTCGTAAAACCCGTATGATTGAATTTAGTTTAAAAACGAATTTTTGGTGGAGAGGTGCATGTTTGGGCTCCATATTATTGTATACATTTTTTTCACGGCTATGCGTTTCAGATGCGTTTTCCGAGTAAATAACGAGAAAAATTTAAAATGAAATGTTGAACATATTATATACATTAATAATAATATATTGTGGTTCAAATAGTCTTTTGATACAGATCAATTTCCGCTGTCTAAACATACATCATACCCTAATACCAATCGTTCGTATTTCCTTTCCTTTTTAAATATATATATATTTTTTTTCAAGTATAGGTGTCATGTTACTTTAAATCCCCAACCGTATATTAAACAAAGGTAGGTCTAAATTTTAGTGTATTTATGTCCGTATAATATAGCCGTATAAGGACGACGTATTTGTTTTCACATGTGATTCAAATAAAAACGTCTCTATAATAATAATTATGCACCGAGCAATCAGTAATTAGTATTACAAATACGATAGAAGTTAGTTTTAATGAAAGTTGAACTTTTCTAAAAGTCTTACTCTGTTTGAACACAGACGAAACACATTAATAATTAAATAAATCAATAAATGTGTTGAGATCTCGTAATTATTATTCTAAATTTATTCCTGTTGTATATATAAACAAGGTCACCCACGGGCAATTTTCAAAAGGAAGGGGCACAATGAAACTAGAATTCAAACCTATTCATAGCATATAGATACTAGGTATTTGGTATTTCTCGAAATTCAGTGGCGTAGGTACGCAGGATTTTTCAATGGTAGTAGGGGAGGGCTTAAAAATGAATTACAATTTTATTTGTATTTTGTCCAGTACCTATAATAATTTCAGAAGTTTAGGTGCGGTATTTAAAAATGTTTATACAACTTCAACTTCTCAACTTTTCTAATAAATATTTTAAAATAATTATTATAAAAACACGTAACACGGTGCGAATTATTTCACGAGTGTTGGTTAGTTGACTAGCCATCATACCTCTAAAATATGAAACGCACAAAACCTAAAGATTTATGTAGAAGAATATAAATAAATATTCTTAAAAAAAATGTATAATATGCGTAAGTATAAGTTCATTTATAAGCTCTGGTACTCAGCAGGTTAGCAGCTCGCAACTCTCTTAATCATCAAATAAACTTGTAGACAAAATGTTAGAATTTGTTGAGTTTTTTTTTTTTACTTTTGCTCGACTCTTTTTAGTTCAGATAATGTAAACTCTTAACTTTGCACTGCAATAATGTAAATATTTATCGAACCATTATTTATGAGATTAAATTATACTTTTTATTTTAACTTCGTTAAAGTCTGTAAAAGTAGGTATATAATCTTTATTTATAAGTTTATAACCTATTTAAATAATCATTTGTTATTACTTTAAAACTAATGTTCCAAAGTGATATCATCGCATTCGATGAAAAAATAATCACTTTAGGTAGTTATTAAAATGGTTCCAGGAAATAACTTTCTTTTGGACGAATAAACCAGAACTTAAAAAATAAAAGTCCGAACGGTTTAGTTTAAGTTATGATTTGATATTCTGCCAGATTATCTTTAAATACGGTCTAAGTATTTTTATGTCTGAAAGAATAAAAAAAAAACAATAAAGAATTTAACTCGTTAAATATAAACATGTAGGGTGTTATAATAATATAATTTAGATAGGTAATATACTTTGTTTGGAACATTGTGATTTGCACTGGTAATAATATACTATTACTGACTACACAGTTACGGGATGATCCATATAGTGTAATAGACTATTGAAAAATATTATATTTTTTACTATTTTTAATCGTTGTCATTTTTTAATTTTTAACTATTATGGTAGGTGATAATAGTATTTGAAATAATATGAATGTCTTTAAATGGTTCACCGTATAGGTACGCATATAGCCTTATGTAATACTATATGTATAGATTATAGGACTATTTATAATAATATTTCCCTGCTGTGTCTGAAAAATCTATGACGATGCGTTACGGTTTTATCCGAAACAATAAACCACCTATATCTATTGATATTTAAGAATAATTTTACTATCTGTAACAGCATTAGGTATTTTATTTTCATAAAACGATGAACACCAGCTGTTTGGTTTTAAATTACCTAGTTATAAATATTAAGTGGAGTGTGTTCGAATTATGTAACCACAAAGTAGCAATACCAAACGATAATATTAGTTTATGATATTATGCAATATCGCATATAAATAAATCATAATGGATAAAATAAAAATATAATGACTTTGACAAACTTGATTGCATGTTAATTTTTCAATTCTGGGATAAATCACTAAACTTACTTAGATTCACAGAGATTACTTGGTAGGTTGTTATTGATTAAGGTCTTAGGTCCAGGACATGTCAGCGTAGCATTCTTGATGTGACAATTTCGTCTTGACTTGGAATCATATTTCAAATGCGATGATTTATTATTTAAGCTTTCTAAGATAATACAATAGACCTGTGGAAAATGAAGCCAGACGACTGTCTAAGACATTCAGTTATTTTCGGGATTTTATTAATTTGATTTGTATGGTCATATACTCATATTGTACCTATAGTTAGCGTCATCAGTTTTTTTTTTTAGATGTCTTTAAAATGGTTTTCTTAGTGTATAAACTGAAAACACAGATTTTTTTGTTAAAAATATTTAAAACGTGAATAAACGCATTTTTAAGCTTTAGGTAGCTGTAGAAAAAACTGTTAAGTTAAATAGTTAATTATTTAAACTAGAATTGTTATCCACATAATACTAAACTACCAGGTTACGCTAAAAGTGAAGGGTATATTATGTATTTTAGTATTTACATTAAACTATATTATACAATAAATAAATAAATGTATGTCTTTAAAATACTATATTATATTATGCAAATGACATAGGTGCCTACAGTATTACCCGATAAACATGCATAGCAGTTTACCAAAGAAAAGTAAGAAAATATTATTTTTTAAATGTAGGTACTCACCTTCAAATTGAATCTAGCTAATGCCGACTGTTACCTTGTAAGTCTCAGTTGGATGAAATTTACTATATAATTGTACAATAACTAGTTAATAACGCGGACAATTGTATTTTATAATATGAATTATGTGTGTTTATGGTTATTGTTTATGTGTATGTGAAATATAATTTGTACAATGTAAGCTTCGGTAGAAAGCCACTAGAAAACAAATAATTTTCAAACCACAAATAAAAAAAAAACAATTGCAATCTTGGGCAAACAAGTAACATTGTTATACTTAGCCCAAGGCTATAAAGTTTCCTTTTACTCCAGCAATTATTTTAGTGAATTTCGAACATATATATATATATATTGGTAATAATTAATACATTGTGCACAAACGCTCGACGTCGTAAACGTTTCTCTTTTTTTTTGCGAACGATGATACGCAAACCATCGGAATAATTGGAATTTCAATTTCGTAAAGCGAAGGAGTTGCATCCGTGATATACAATTATTATTGTCCTGTTTTTATATTCGCGTTTCAAAATAAATCGTTATAATTGGTAGCTTACAGCTCAAGACACATACATTATTTGTGCTGTCGAATTGGGACTACTATAAAGTTTATTATTATATATAAGTATATAACCGTACGCACCCAATAGTTTAATAAACTTGCCTGCGTATATCATTACACAGAATGATTATTTTATCAGTCTAAAAGTACGATAGGCTTAACAAAAGTGTTTTTGTCACGATTTAAAATGAATTTATAAAACAACAGTTTTGAAAAAAATTATGTCTACTTTTTACCATATTTTATCGTTATCATTGTTTAAGTTTTTTAATTTTTATTGTATATTCCAAAGCACTAATCTATTTTTCTTAAAATTTCGAAGTACACGATTTGTATTTTAATCAAGTAGTTAAGTTATGACTCATATTAGTTATAAGTACTTAAAGTTTGGACAAGTGCAGGTAATGGAAAATTTGAGAAACCCACAAATTGTTGGTCTGCAATAGTCTACAACTTCAAATGTTATATTAAAATAAATGTATGCCTTCATTTAAAAAAATAAGAAACTTATTCAAATTCAACTATATAATAATACGAAATTATTGTATTTTATTTCTCAAAAATATTGTTTTGTTATTATTTCAAATCATGTATAAAGAAATATATTTTTAAAAACATTAATATTTCTCGAGATAATGAGTGTTTACCGCTTAAAGTTTCACTCGGTATACTTAGCAGTTAGTACAATGTTTTTTTTTTTTTTTTAACGCATTGTGTTTTAAATTAATGACTGAACACATTAAGACTGAACAGACGATTATCAGAACTATCAATAAATTTATTTATTTTGTTTTTCATTGATATCATTAAATATTATTTTATACCAATCATAAATTTTAAATACTGCTAATATAGTATGATATACAATCTTTCAAGTTTCCGACCTATACGACCAACGAAATAATGTTATTAATCGACTTCTTAAAAACATATAATATTATACGATATGCATTTTGGCCGTTAAACCAATAATTGCAAATATTTGCAATATCAATCTATAACATTTACGAGGAAAATTCAAAATATCTAACTGTCTTATGAAAGTCTTTTTCCGAGTAAGTCGACTAATGTATTGATTTTATAATCAAGTTTAATTTGTTGTTTCCGTGAAATTATTTTCGGAAGAGTAACGCATAGAATGTTAATTATTGCTGTTTAAAGTCTATATTATAGCCTATTAGGGTCCTAGTGGGCGATATCTTAAGACATAATATCATATATTTGCTGAGAGTAAGAGCACAGTATTAATATTAACGTATTGTGGTTTATATTGATTTAGGTAGCGATTATCTACTGAAATCAGTATACCTATAGGCTATAATCACGACTAAATAGATATTATTCTATTCTATATAATATTATAATCTATATAGTCATACCTATAATAGTGTAACGATTCACAGATTACTGACTCATCATTCGTATAGAAATCGGCGAATTTGCTTGGATAGACAGAGCACAGAAACGTATAGAGTACAAGCCTATACATTGTTTGCATAGGCAGTCAGTCGAGTTGTAATCGCGAAGTAGAGACTATAATATCGGTCTGCGGTTATATCTATACATGTTCAATCATAATAAATCAATATCGCTTCCACCCGTACTCCGCTACCCCTGTGATCTTCAATAAACTTCCCTCAACAACAGGGTTACTCAGGTATGGTGTACTGAATAATAGCATAACTATTTTAGACATCTAATCAATAATTGTATACGTTGCTAAGTCGTGTTCGATTGTGTTAGGCCATAAGTTTAGGCCATAAGTTGCTATAGGACCTGTAAAATATAACTTGGAAAACTTTATTTATATCGGTCCGACAACCCGGTTATCAAGACCGGTTCGTGTAGAAGGAATAGCCAACCATTTACTCCTTAACTGGGTAGGATTAGGTATACATACCGAGAGTTACTTGATTAATTCAACCGAGTAGGTGTGTTGCAATAGTATACTGTGTGGCAAGAGTGGGAACTGAAATTGCCTTCCCACACGAGCCACACACACACCATTTTTTGTCACGCCTCAGCAGCATTCATCGATCACGGCAAAGGTAATGCAGGGATCTTTGCAACAATTAGACTATAACATTTTACTGCAACAATTTTTCACGAAAGAAACGGTTTGGTTTTATTTATTTTAATCGTCACGCATGGAGGTTATAATATTATGAACATAAGATGTAACCAAAAGTTGATGTTTTCTAATAACCGTGGTATAGTTTTCAGTATTAATAATAATATTGTCGGATTAAAATAAAATATGAATAAAGAAATGTAATCACGGCAATGCGCTATGTATATTTTGGGGATCCGTGCAACAATCAGATTATTCTACGAAAACAATTTCACGAAATAAAAATGTTTAAGATTCACGCGCAAGGAGGTTATAATATTATGAATATAAGGTGTAACCAAAAGTTTATGTTTTTTAATAACCGTGGTATAGTTTTCAGTATAAATAATAATTGTCGTATTAAAATAAAATATGAATAAAAAAATGTAATCACGGCAATGCGCTATGTATATTGTGGGGATCCATGCAACAATCAGATTATTCTACGAAAACAATTTCACGAAATAAAAATGTTTACGCTTCACGCAAGGAGGTTATAACATGAATATAAGGTGTAACCAAAAGCTTATGTTTTGTAAGGACCGTGGTATAGATTTCAGTGTCTGGTTGTACGCGAGTGATATGCGCACCCAGCACTATTGGGGATTTCCTGCACTTTACCGCCTGGTGGACGGGAAAAGGACGCTGTCCAACGCTTCAACCGCTACCGAAAACCAAACTTTTGGTGCAGGTGTAACAACGTTTTCAGTAATTGTTTTCAATGGTAATGTAAAATGAAAATCCACAAAAGATCTGGGCGTACCCCTTGAACAACCAGACACTGAAATCTATACCACGGTCTTAACAGACCATAAACTTTTGGTTACATTTTATATTCATAATAATATTATAACCTCCTTGCATGACGCGTAAAAATTTTTCTTTCATGAAATTGTTTTCGTAGAAAAATATGGTTGTCGTGCAGATGTCTGCACAGTGACAATCGCGTTGACAAAAAACAGTATGTGTGGCTCGCGCGGGAAGGAAATTTCTGTCTTGGGCGAAAAATGTTCCTAGTTGCGCCTATGCGTGACTGAAATAGCCATCACTTCCTGCGCATACCACACGATAATATTGTACTGTATTAAGTTTATAACTATAAGTAACGGCAATATAATCCATGAAACTTTTCTCATAAATAACGTCGATTAACATCGACAAGGAATAGCATTTTTCGTAATATATTTAATTTACACGCGATAGGAAATTGCGTCTGGAATACAAAAGAAAAAATTCAGGAAAAATGGGAAATTTTATGCAAAACCAATATATTTACAGTTACACCAAAAAACAAAATCGACGAAGAAAAAATCCAAAAAAACCGGGAATTTAAAATGGAAGCAATTCGTATACAAACAAAAAAAAAACATCATTGCAAAATCAACACATCCATCGCTCAGCTCAAAATCTAAAATATTTTATTACAAAAGTAATATTATTACATTAATGTCGTATACATAATATACGTAGGTATAGTATATTTACATTTTAGATAATGTTTTAGTATAGTTTAATGTATATAGGCCTACCTTCTTGTAGCACTAAGTTTTCCATCCAAGATGCTAAACTTTTCGATTTGTAAACATTTTTAACAGAAGTATGCGGTCGACTTTTTTTAACCATTTTAACCGTTTGAAATAATAAAGTATGCAAAAAAAATTATGTATGCTTTGAACTTATATACTTATTTCATATTTGATACCACGTTTGATACCATTGACTTTTACTTAATTCTTATCACTTCCAACAGTGGCATACGCAAGGGAGGAGGGGGAGCTAATGGGCTGAAGCCTCTCACCCCATTAGCTATTACCCGTATTATTAATATTTAAAAAAAAAAAATATTTGTCAAGTTTCAACTGTCGTCAACTAGTAAGCAAGGACGTAAGTTCATACACGTCTTACCGGAATAGTTATAGCCAATAACTTTTAGTATTAAGTATAATATACTTAGGTAGGTTGAATTCATTTTGGAAATAAACTTTGTATTTGCATTACAATTTTCCAAAAATGATCAGTAATATTTTGGTAAAAGCATGAACTACTTGTATGGATGTCTTGTATTAAATTATCAATACAAATTTAATATCTTATAAGTTTTTAACTACAATTAATTAATTCTGGTTTTGTCAAAATTTTAACTTTAAATCATTATAAAAAATATTCCAATAAAGGAGCCCTTGGTTACAACTCTTTCAACAATTCACTTAGAAAAATTATGTTTAGTTATTTTGAAAGAAAAGTGATCTAAATCATGTCTCCAAAAAAAGGCTATTTTTATCGATTAGATATTGTAAAAAAATCAATATTCAAGTTCAAAAATGAAATTTTTTGTATTATTCCCTCCACATAAAAAACAAATCAAAATATTTATTTTTTTTAAAAATCCATCGAGGAAGCACAGCTTATAAGTCACGATCTTTATATTACTGTTAAAACCATGTTTCTGCGGCATTTGTGTATTGTGTTGTGTGCACAGAGCCGAGGTAAGTTTTACACCTTCAAAATACACATTCGACATCCTCTTAATGATTTGAAGATTTTAAATAGAATTATTCAAGTATTTTAACGTTTAATATAAATGCAAATTTTACATAAATAAGTTAAAGTTCGGATACGTGAAATTTAAACTAATTTTATTGCAATTCGAAATGTTTAACAATATTCCTAACGTTACTTTACAATAAAAAAAATTGGTGTTTCGATTGAACGGGTTTTATAGTGTGGCAACAATTCATTTTTAACTTTTTTCATCGATGAACCCATTAATCTGTCCAATATTTTAAATTTATAGAATATAATAATGGTTTCGTACATGCTATCACGAAGCTCAATTCGTTAAGGTTATAATATGTTTTCATGATATTAGTTGCAATGACGTGCGTAGGTGTGCATAAGGATCGTTCAAATCACATTGTGTCATACAATAGGTATACTATTATTCAATTTAACTCTATTTTCGAAAATATTTTTAATTATCAATTTTAAATATTACAAATAAATATAAGTCGATTGAACTTTACTGCCCTAAAAAGATTGATTTTTACTTTAGTTCTAAAGTTCCGAAACGTGCCCACCCCTCAAGTTATTGAAGAACTTACGTCAAAAATGGACTGAATTCAACTGCGGCTGAACGAAGTGTTGTCAAAGATATTTAAAACAATATTGAAGTATGTTAGCAAAATGTTAAATGTATCTAACTCTTCAACACTTTACATTAGACGACCCATCACCATGTTCCTTGTTTGTTTAAAAGCATACTGTGCGCATGTCCCGAGGTTCGTATTTATAATTGTATTCAACAAAGAATGAACAAGTCGACCATAAAATTATGGTTTGAATATTTTTTACAGATGCTAAATCATATAACACCTTTGATAAAAATCGTGATTTTTTTTTCAAATCAAATTAGGTATAAACTTATTTTTATAAACTGGTATTCAGTTTTAATTGTTGTTAATTCTAACAGAATAACATTTCTACAAAGTCACACTATTTCTGCAAACAGAATTTTATTATTATCGATCACCAGTGTTTATTTTAAATTTTTTTAAATTATATAACATTCGAGTTTTTAGTATCGTTCTTACTTGTTATACCTACTTATCGTATCATAGTATATTTATGGTATAATAATTATACTGTCAATACCATTATTTTTAATAAAATTTATAAGATATTTATAAAGTTAATAAATATTATTATTGTACCTACCTACCTATTACATAATATATTATACCAATTATTATTATTGATAAATATTTTTTTCCCGAGTAATAGGTATTTTGTACTTACTGATATATTTTCTGTACAATATTATTTGTGGACACCTGTGTTATTTATTGAAATGTATTGATATATTTTGATTGTATTAAATGCAATCGAGTTGTTGTTTCTATAATTTATAAACAGTATTCTTAAGTTAAAAAACGGCTACACAATATTTTTTTCTTAATTAATCGAATAAAATAATCAAAACAAAGTAAAGCGGTATTTTATAAAAATATAAAATATATTGTATGATGTACCTATACAGTAAAAAGTTCAGTTATAATAATACTTTAATCGTTATATTTAAAGGCATGTTAGTTATATACACCAAACAAAGGATGGAGCCACTATTAGATTGAAAAAAAAAAATAAATAAAATATTTACTATTATAATATACTGTTATGATGTGTTAGACAAAAATGATTTAAAATATTATTATAGAACACCAAAGGAAAAGAAAACCCAACGGTATCAATGATGAGTATATGGCGTATACATTATTGCGTTACCAAGAACGTGACGAAGAGTTAATATTATTAATTATTGAGGTTTCGACAGTGTTTTTATCATTAATCGATGTTCCGAAGTTTCCATTAAGTTTCCTTTAAATTATGATCGCTTAACGTTGGATTGAAAAGGATATATCGATAGTAATGACGACAATAATTTCTCATATTGTTTGAATATATAAGTACCTATATATAGTGTAGTCTTAAATCATAGAAATAATTCATTTTCAACGGATTTCGATGGTTTTTTTTTATCACTGAAGCTGTGTACGAGTTCGATCATCGTTTGAATGTAATTTTTAGGCATTATGAGTACCTACTTACCTACTTATTATTAGCAATTTATTGTATATGAAATATTGTACTAATTTCATATTATAATACAATAGAATGATCGTCGTTGTTTATATCATATTGATGATATCATTATGCGGTGTGATGGAATTACATTCACCGTGGCGAATGTGATGGGACATGATTTAGTTACGTTTTATTTCAAATAATCTCGGGAATGACGATTTTTCCGATGAAATGTTATGGCAGCTTGCGTTCGGCAAATGGGAAAATACAAAATTTCAAAAAATAAAATAACCACCTATAAGTCTTTACGGCGTGCAAAATTTCCGTGTCTGGCGTATAGCTTATATTTAACAACGAAGAACACTTTTTCTTTTTTAAGAAATGCCACTTATCATCACTTACGCGTAAATAAAGTTTTTCGCTGTTGAAAACATCGAGGTAACCATGGAAACAATGAGCACGGCGGATTGTTAATATTAATTTTTTTTCGCCACGGGAATATTGAGTTTTGGAGAATTGTGGAAATTAACGCGCATAACTATATTGTCATGAAACATTACTGCCGTGTTATTGCAGTACTCGGGATTTTATATTAAAAAGCTGTCTGCAGCGTGTGGTTTGGTGTGTAGTAGAAAGTTTAGAAAGCCTAAAAACCTAGATAGGGGATCACATCACGTGGCAAGAACACCGCTCGCGACGGTTGAAGATTAATATTTTAAAGTTTTAAGAGGACGTCGTGGACAGTTTTCGTTCACTAGTTTCAACTTTCAATGGACGAGTGTACTGATCGTTTTGATATTTAAATTAATAAGGGTAGAAGGTAGAACGTTATGACGTGTGTTCTCATGTATAGATATTTTACGATATTTTAATATTTAAGTGATTTATTAGGATTTTCAACTTTCAGTTATTCACATATTCATAACCCACTTGAAAATTAAAATATCGTAAAATACCTGCGCAAGAACACAGATAAATATGTTTTTACCTAAAAATTTGATAATATAGATCAACTCACTCCAATAGCAATACTAACAGCACACTGTCGAAATTGGTGATCGAAAATTTGCAATGTACAGTACGCGTGTAAGACGTAGACAATACATGGGGGTACTTCGACTTAATGGTATATAATATTCTATAATATGTACCTAGGTATGTAGATAATAATAATATATTAAAAACAGATAATATTATGCACTGTTAAAATGTGTCAACTGTGTGAATAACAATATAATATTGCAGTTATCTTTGATCGTTGCATACTTTTGTGGAACACGTTTCGAGTACGAGATCCTCTGCGTGCAATAACTTTTGGACTATCAAACTTTCTAAACACGCGCTTGTACAGTAGTCAATTGTGACACGGTCTGGATAGTTAATATAATATTTACGGCTGCAACGTATTATGAGTAAGTTACCTATAGATAGTAACTTTATTATATATTGATAACATAATATAGTGGCGAACACAATAAATATCATAATAGTTTATGCGTGATAAATACAATTTGTTTGCATAATATTCGAATCGTATAATACACGCATCATTGCTTATCAACTCGCACCATTAAATGTAAAACGTATTATGATGAATTAGTTTAACTTTCAGATATCTATATAGGTACACGGTCACGCTGCAGTCATATGGTAGTGCTCGAATTAAATTTATTTTACTCACAGTATTGTTTGAAAAATTGTAGAGGTGAGTGAATTGCAATATAATAGGTATATGTATGTATTTTAGTTGAAATAAAATATATATGTCCAAAATTGTTATATGTATAATGTCATTCGTGGTGTTGTGAAAGGTATCGAATGTAAAACCCGGATAACGTCGATTTGGGTCAAAGTTTTGCAAAACTAAATTCCAATGTGTGGAATCATTTGGAAATCGTATTATTTCAAAACTTTTATTTTCATGGAATAACGATCGAGTCAGATAAATACATAATAATATTATGTGTGCCTATACGCCTTAAGAGTACCTATATCAATTGTGTCATCTATACAACATAATTATTATTTATGCAATGCTAATGACATGAATGGATAACACGTAGGTAATCTATTATATGACATGATATATGAGTAAAGTTGTAAAACTAAATATTAGCGAGAAGAGGTTCACCTTTGTGTAGGTATTACTTTTTGAAATTTAACGTTTGACTTCAATTTTATATTTTATTTAAGAAAAAAATCTTCGTATGGAAATTATATATGAGTGCTTTATCGCATTCAGTAAATGTTTGGACTTTTTCACTTATAATTTGGGCCTAAGTTACCAGGGCATGTTCTCAATAAAAATAAAAAATAAATTTGTTTTTATAACGCTCAACCCATTGTTAAGAACGTTTCGACAGTGAAAATGGTCAAATTTACAATGTATGCATATCTGTAGGCTTTATTCAATTACTATAGTTTAACTTTGTTTGAACTTTGAATAGATTACCATGAAAATTAATGGTGTATGGTTATTGATTATATTATTTTCTAGGGCTATTATATCGTGATGACGTGAATCGTCGTAACGGTTAAGAGACTTTGAGACTTGAGACTTACAAAGATGTAAAGTGTGAGGCAATTAGAATTTATATTAATTTTGAGATAATTGTATAAATATAATAAAAGAATAAGTTGACAGTTGTACATCGAAAAACGATGATTTTTTAATATAGGACTTTCCGTTACACAGTGGGTTTAAATTAAAAGAATATGAAAAGTTTCATAATTCATATTGATTTTATATAAAAATCCTAGAGAATTTTGTTTAGAAGATAAAGTAATTAAAAATTAAAAACTAAAAAATTAAAATTAAATTAACATTCCTGTTTGGAAAACAGAAATTTGTATTATCACAGGATCATCCTTGAGCGGTACAAAAAATCTCAAATATTCGAAAATATGTTCTTCAAGTGTATATTCCAACAATCAAAATGTGAATACATGCAAGATTTAAGCATACAATTAGGACGAGCATACACAAAAACACCGTATATAATATAAACCTACCTATATTTGTCATAGAGTAAAATATAACTAATTACAGTGAAAAATACACAACATGCAGGGGAAAAATAAAGTTTTGACAGAAGAAAAAACTATTTAGTCAAATCAACAGGAGTGATGTATTACAATAATATTCTATAATTAGTAAGTATAAAATAACACTATTTTGTAAAAATATTTGAAAATTTATCAAAATATATATATAAATATATTACATGCAATAATAATTGTGGATAGATTAAGGAAATGTTCGTAAGCTGTCATAATATTCTGATATATTTATCCTGGAATTAAGGTGATATCGTTGTATTTGATTAATTGTTAATCTAAATTTCAAGTTGTATAAATTATTTATAACATCAAATAATTATATGTACATCAGTCATCAAACAATCGGTTAAGTATTAACTACATACACTTATTTGTCGATATAATACATTTAAAATTAAACGTAATTATAATATAAGAATGACATTAATTATATAAGATATATGTAGTAAAATAGAAGAATAACAATGATTTATGTTTATTATTTTAAATAACATTATAATAGAATAATTTATAAAAGGATAAAAGAAAAATGTCATTAAAGAACGTTGTATGAACTTTTATTAAAAAAAGTGATTTCAGTCATTGTCCGATAATGTTTGGCAAAAATCCTTTTAAACGTTTTATATTGTATAATAATATTATAATTTTCTTACAAGTTACAGTAATACATATTAACTATAGTTTTATTAAAAATGAAAAATGTTTTTATAACAAAAAAAAAATAAATATTAATTTAGTTTAAAATGTTTTTTCCACAAACGTATATTATCAAACAATAACTGAAATCACTTTTTAATATCCACAGTTTTTCTTTCAGCCAGCATTCCATACAACGTTCTTTAGTGACATTTTTTTATTTTAGATTCCGAGTGGTGCGTGGGACTACGAGAGACGGGAGTTATATTATTGGTTCTACTATACACTGATAATATATTGTGTTTTTTTGTCGTTCGCAAAACTATTTTTGAGGCACTAGAGCCAAAGGTTTTGTGTAGCTCATATGTGTATTAGATTAACTAAAGACGCACACACACACACACATATAATATGGTACTTTAAAGGGTTTTATTTTTAGAAACATACAGTACTTCAACGGAAAAACTGGATATGCGAATCTGGCATTCGTATAAATATTTCTCTTTTATTTAATCCATTATTATAGAATACAAAATACAAATTCTGACTTAAAACTTAAAATGTATTATAAAAATATTTTAGTATACAGGGTAAAAAGAATTTATAAAATATGGTGGCTATGCTGCTATGGTAGATTATACATTTTAATTTTTAATTTTTTGTAAAAATGGCCAAAGTATAATAAATACTATAGTTCCAATATTAGGTACGTCAGTTCTATATTTTTGTAAACCCTTTTTAGGGTTATTATCCTTAGAACAAATATTTTAATAACTAAGAAACTGCTTATTCGAATTTTGAATTAGGAACATTATAATTTAAAAAAAATTATCCTCTTAATAATTTATAAAGAAAGACAGAAGTTTGTATCATCAAAGGATATTTCTTAAGTAGTAAAAAAATTCAAGGATTTGAAAAAATTGTCTAAGTGTATTTTAAAATTCTAAAAATCAGAATTTGAATAAAATTCAATAGTAAAGGAAATACAGGGGTGAGCATGCTTGGTGTATTATCCTGTATAATACTTGAGGGTTATTCGGGACAAATTGCTTAAAAATGTAATTTCACAAAGAATAATATTTATACACATTTAGATGGTGTCTAAATCATTGAAAAAATTCCACTTTTGCCATTTCATCCCATACCACGATCTACGACCGTAAATATTATTAAATCCACCGTATGATTCGTCCTGCCAATGAACACCCCTCTAAGTTTATGTAAATATTTTTTTCATTTCAGATTATAAGCTCTTTATATTCTTGTAAACTGTGTTTTATTTCAATAAACGATGGGAGCCAAAGAAGAAGTAAAGCTAACGCGGTTCCTCCTCTGCCCCTCTATTCCACGAAAAAAAGAAAGGTTCTCTGGCCAGAGGTTTGCAAATTGTTGATTCTTAAATAATAAATATCAATTCGACCTGTATAGAGCTGTAGTAGTGCTTCGGAAATAATAATATTATGGAATACTTGTCGAGTGCTGATATTGTGTATAGCAGATTTCCAAGAAAAAAGCCATCACGGGGATATCTAGTGGTAAGATTTGATTTTTAGTTAAATACTTTTTCATTGCGTTTGTCTTGATACTGAATTTCCAATACCTATTATATGGGTATATTTTTATTTGTTTATTTTATTACCCCACGGAAAGGCTTAGAGCCATCCCATTAAATATAGGCACATTATTTATTTATTCGCCATATCCTATATTGTTGGGTTCGTTTTCATTTTGTTATTATATATTCATTTTCCTTAGGTACATTTAATGTTTTATAATCGTATCAAATAATCATGAGAAGTTTCTAAAAATTACGACGATACTGTTGCATTCTGCGATCGAGTAATTAAATTAAATTTTACATTATTTTATTGAATAACAATAATTGATTATACCCACTAATACGGCAATTTTTAATATTTAGAAGTTTGATTTCCCCTTTTTATTTAACAATATTCCGAATATTGTAGCACGATTGTTGCAGTTTCGTCGATTAATAGCTTTTTAACTTAACAGTTTATTAGTTATTGTGTAATTGTATTTATAATATTTTATTACATATTAAGTTGTACATAATAACTGCGTAATATGGCTCATGCCCGTCAAATATTTAATAAAATAATATCGATTTGGTAGGTAGGTGTTGATAACAATATAATATATTATTATTGTTGAAATTATTTTGCATAATGTAAAATAAGAAATTGACCATATTATATTATTATTTTAGCCACCTGCCCACTGCTAACTGCCAATTTATCACTAAGGTATAAAAATTTCTATGTAAACAATATTGATAACCACTGTGTGACGGGGAGTATAAGATCATTCCCCCGGGGGTTTTTACACCTTTAGCCATATGTCGCGAGTGCGGCTACTTCACGCCTTTTGACGACGCGGTCACATCCCTCCGACGGGTTTCGTCAGGACGCCCTGGCGGCAGGCTGGCGGTCCCCCGCCGGCTACTCTCGTACGAGGTAGATCGTTGGGTCTCGTTGATCCGCGTCGGCGAGCGCTGGATTCGACCCAGTCAAATTCCTCCCCTTCTACTAAGGCGCTACTACCGACAAGTAGAATAAAAAAAAAAAACAACTAGTAAACAATATTATAAATAAAAAATAAAAAAAAAAATTTTAAAAACACACTTTTCCATAAAAACATTTAAAAAAAAATTTTAAAAATTGCACTAAAAAGACAAAAATAATTCTCTGTACTTAAAAATAATGAAAAATTTATTGATGAAAAATTTAAAAGTGTGTGGTGCTCATACACTTGACATATATTCCCAGTCACTATCTTATAAACATGATTGAACAAAGAAGTGTATGTGAGACTTTCCTTGGCTTTTAAATTTTTCATCAGTAAATTTTTCATTATTTTGCTCTTATACTTGACATATACTGCCAGTCACTATCTTATAAACAGGATTGAACAAAGAAGTGTATGTGAGACTTAGCTCGGCTTTTAATGTTTTGTATGATGCACCACACACTTTTAAATTTTTCATCAATAAATTTTTCATTATTTTTAAGTACAGAGAATTATTTTTGTCTTTTTAGTGCAATTTTTAAAATTTTTTTTTAAATGTTTTTATGGAAAAGTGTGTTTTTAAAATTTTTTTTTTTATTTTTTATTTTCTACTTTTTAGTTGAAAGTAAATAATTAAGAACATGAAGTTACGAACAGTCTGTTGCTCTTATTTTCACTGCTGACTGTAGTGTTTAAAGAATATCGGTATCCGGTGTTTTCGGTACCTATATCAGAATACCGGTATAATGTTATTTGGTAATAATTACCGTTGTTACCATAGATATTATAATAATGGATAGGACACGCCTATACTTGCTTCGTAAGAGGTTGCGGTTTTTTTTGGAGAAGAGAGAAAGTTCAATATCTGCGAGAGATATTACGGCGACGTCGTGGGGACAATCCTTTTTTTTTTTTTTGGTCCATGTCCCAAAATGACAACGGATTATTGTATTGTCATCCAAGACCAAGGTCTATACCAATTTTCAGAATTTTTCATCTTCAAAAAGTGCCTCAAATCGAGTGCGCAAGATTTGATCACAGACAGACGTGAAACCAAACTTAAGAAAAGTGTTAAAAATAGGCATGTTTTAGCGCTAATTATAAAATATGATAATAGTACAACGGGCACCGGGCCATTTCGGGCCGCTTTTAAAATCAGACAGTGGTAAATTCCCACATTGCCCCTCCCCCCCCCCCCCAAATGACGCCACTGGCTGAACTTGACGCCGCGGAAATATCGTAATGGAACGGGTTAGTCGGAAAATGGGTTGTACCAATAAAATTTCGCGGGAAAGCGGAAGATTAATTCCATCATCAACAAAATTTACAAACTATTACAGATAAGTTTGATACGGGTGGTATTATATAATAATATAGGTACTAGCAAAGTGTACTAGGAAACATTGTTTTTTTTTCATACGTTTTCGTCATCATAATATTGCAAACCGTCACAATATTTGGCGTCGCCGCGAGCGATGTCAACAATGTTACGAAACCCGAGATACTATACAGAATCTGGAGCTCCCTTTGCAGCTCATTAATCGTGGTCGAACACGGTTTCGAGTATAAACCACTTGAACAGGTCTCGGACACATAAGATTGCAGTGATATGGTGTATTATTACACGGTATTATAACTTTAATAGGAATGATAAATCGTCGCGTCTGAGAAAAAATTATTTCATGTCGAGCTCGCAGTTTTTTATGGTTCGTTAATAGTTTTTTTCCAAATGTTAAGACGTGTTCATGGATTTATGTGACTAATAACGATTTTTCCGATTTTTTCCTATGCCAATATAGTACTGTTAGATCAATACGGATATTATATTTTTATTTTTTTATAACCTTCCAAAAATTAAATAATATTACCTAACGTTAAAAAAAATATAAAAAAACGCTGTAACTATTGTATTAAACCTTTTTTTTCAACATTCGAATAAACCAATAACTAAACAAATTAATAATCAAGTCAGTTTCATCAAACGTCGTGTTAAATAAATAAAATACTTACACTTTTGATTTGATCACATATTACGCTGTAGGTTATTTACCTATTAAACGGCTTGATATATTGATGTGATTGCCTTAATTTGTAGTATTGAATAGGTATTGCAACATTGTAATCTATATGCAAATCATTAAGATCATAAGCCTTTATCCTTAAACTAACCTAATACTGTTGTTGTTTTAAGCCATTGAGATTTGTATTTCTAGACGCGAGTTGAGAAAATATGATATTAAGAGGACGCCTCACCCATATGTGTTGTCCCCGTCTTACAATTGCGTAACATGGAAAATGTTCAGCAGATTACGTTAAGCTCCAATTACTTTAAAAATTTGAGTGAATCGATATATTATTGTGAAACTTGATGGTAAGAACATTATCTGTGTGTGTATGTTAGTTTTCTACGATAATTAAATTTTTTAGCAAGTTGTGCGTATATAATATAGCGTAAATTGAAAATGCTTATATATAACTCACTTAAAAATGAATAATCGTAAAAAACCAACATTTGCGAACACAGATAATTTGCTTACCATCAAGTTTTATCTTTTCAATCTAATTTTTAAACTAACGGAGCTAAACGTGATCTGCTGAGTGTCAATTTGCTACCTATGTTATAATCTTGTAAGACGAAGACAACACATGACAAACTGTTAAAAATGACAACATTTTACAGTGTTTTAGTATTGTATTGGTACCTATAATGATTTTATCTAACTTTAGGTTTATCCATAATCGAATAATATTAAATTAGGAAAAATTAGGTTTATTATGTTCGTCCATATTCTATATTATAATTGATAAAAGCTCTTAGAGTTGGGTTAAGTATTTATTTAATTTAAAATTGGTTAAACTATGAATAAAACACAACGCTTCACAAACTGCTTAAGTTTTTTAACTGGTTAATAAAAATAAATTAATAATATTATCCTATAATGATTATAATGGAAATAGTGATAATATTTAATGAACAGAATTCTGTTTTTTTAGAAAGAAAACTAATTTAGATTAAAATTTTAAATTCACTATTTTTAATCACGAGAAATTATCATAAACTGAAAACGTATTATCATTATCGAGGAAATTTATAAATAGACTATTTAAATCATATGATATATAAAGTTACATATATAGATATATATACTATAATATATTATTATATATGGTAATCAATCGTGTTTTATAAGCCATTGCTTCTCAGCCTTTTTTTTTATACAATGATAGCCTAATTTATTAGACGCATAAAAATAGCAACACAAAATAATAAGAGGGTTTTTGAAAAATCAACACGTCTTATAGACCTAAATGTTCAACATAAGCCACTTTATTGGAACAATAGTCTAAGTCAAAATCCAATTAGAATTCTTTAAAACAATACAAATATATTAAACCTAATATAGGATAATATAACCGATAATATTTTAATGTACCATGGTACCTACACAAACATCTAGATTTTATTTTAAAACTGTATTTATTTATTATTTTTTTTCTTCTAAATGATTGTCTCTCAATATTTAATTATAAAAGTTTTTATCAAAATGTAAATATATAATATACAAATGTAATGCTAATGACAGTCGAAGCAGTCGAAGCAGAAATGTCTAATTTCAAGACAAAAAAAAAAAAACCACCTAAATCTAAATTATTTAGAATGAGATGACTATATCGTCACAATTGTTTTTCCTTATATGTGGTTTTTACTATTGTCCATCACGTCAAAATTATGGTTAGTCCCTGACCATCGAGTAGGTATAATATAATATTATATTATGATGTTATTTGTTTTTGTTATTGTTTTGTTGTTTTTTACATCGGATAAAATTTTTTTAAAAAGGAGAAAGTAGGCATGTGCATATTTTGTAAACACAATACACAAACGACTGAAATTAAAAAAAATTGCAACGATAAATTTACATAATAGTACAATACACATAATATCCAGTATTCCAGTATATTATACGTCATAATGAACGACAGGTGGATAATGTGCCTAACCGTACATTATAAATCGATAAATTTATTTTCGTTAAAAAGTTCTTTGTCAATAATATTCCGTGTAGGTAATTTCATCGTGTGAACTGCATAGATATATATTATACTAATTGTTCAGCATGTCTTGCTATTGTTATTGTTTGTAAGTATTGTTATAAATATTTATTTCATTCATAAAAAGAATAGGTATACATATATAGTATTTTTATTGATGGCCGATATTTATCGTAAGGATAACTATTGTACACTTGAATGCGTTTTATATTGATAAAAATGATCGATTTTGTTTAGCTCACGTATATTATTGTGTACCTCGATTTCATCATACAACAATACAACAAAAGTCAATATTGTAATTTATTATTATAATATATACATTATATACAATGTACAATGTACATGGTTAATTGAATTATGGTGAACGAGATATTTAGTTTTAATATGTTAGTAGTTTATTGTTTGTGTTTCGCGGTAGATATCTTTAACCTTTAAAATATAATATTGTAAGAACAAATTAAAACAAATGCATTATTTATTTTGCCATCTTACAATATACCTATACTACGCATTTTAGATTCTGAGCGAAGCTATGTTGATTTTACAATGATTTGTGTTTTTTTTTTATTTTTATTTTTCATCTTTGTAGTTATTAAGCAAACAGGTAGATTTTAATTTGATTTCGCGTTCAACATTCATTAATATATATGCATACAAATAATTTTAAGTTTCACATAGCATAAACTAAAAGCACATTACAATTTTATTTTTTAATTATTTTTATTAAAATGATTTTACCAATTGTGAGTGTTTTACCATAACCGTGAAAATCTTTTCATTAATTTACATACCGTTTGACACGTAAATAGTATATAAAATAACATTCGCCTTTTGGAAATCATTGCTCAATGACGACCTGGAGGGTCTCCGGCTTTAAGGCGAAGTATATTATATAACTCTGTTATATCGACCTAAATATTTTGTTACAAAGCAGTGAACAAAAATATCATCCCTTTACGCATCAAATGTACAGTATTAAAACTTATACAAACAACTTATGATAAGCAAATACTTAAATCACTTTTATACACGATTAATAATCTTTGACTGTACTTATAATACAAAAGCTACTGTTGTACGACTATTGTATTCAATTGTGTCACATTTTTTTTTGTTCGGAGTAGAAAGTCAGTGTTTAATATCCTAGTTCAAATGTGAAGTGTACTATATTATTTTTGTTTTTGAATCTGTATAATATTATAAGTCTTAACTAAAATAATAATAATATTAATAATATTTAAATATAGTACCTATATTAATTTAACCTTGTAACTATAATATTATAATGGTATTCGACTACGTATAGACACGTAAGACAATGATGACATAGAATTCTCGAAATTTAGTATAATGTAAGGTTGTATTGTTGTTTATGGATTTTTAATCTTTATGGTTTTCTTAAAGTATTTTATTAAGAATTTTATTTTAAAATTCATAACCACTTTTATTAAAAATAGAAAAACACAAGAAATGCGTGAAATATTTTAATAACAGTTGCTTTCAAATATACGAGCACTTAGAATATATTGTTTGAAACGTGGTCTGAAATATATTACGATCGTCTTAAAAACAATGCGTACGATGTAGATAATTGATATACATTATATATATTCACATGGACATTAAAAAATGTATATAAGTATTAAAAAAAAATTAAATTAAATTAAATTAAAATATATTATAATACCAATTAAGGTCCTTTTTATTTAAAAATCCACAAGTATATATCTACAACTTATTGTACTATTTTATATGAGTATGTAAACTTAAACAAATTAAATTTAAAAAGTAACATCTCAATACTGTGACAGGTACTTAAACTCTGTTAATATAAAACAACACAACTGATGTCAATAACTCGGTTACCAAATTATTTCAATTAAGATTTTCAACTTAAAAATAAAAAAAAACTGTACCTACTTCAATAGATAATAATATTTAAATTTTTAAAGACTTGGTAATATTATTCTGAGATAATTTTTTGTTTTCACTGATTTTATTCGAAACGATAAAAAAACTTTATTGAACAATATTATAGTTTAAATAGTAGGTACGTATTGTTTTTAATTGCCGGAGGATCTCTCTTTTTTTTTTTAGTAAAAATTAAAAATACGGTCTTGAAAATATTTAATGGGAAAATATATTTCCTTTATAAATCATTAATTTACACTTTATAGAAATATTATACAATAGATCATCTACATAACATTAAACATTAAATATATTCGTTTAGATGATATTTTAATTTTTTTAAACATACATATTGAGAAGATTTATCAGGTCACAACTTCTCGTTCCTCCATGAGTTTGTGAACACTTAAAAAAATTATGGAAGATTTTTTTTTTAAATTTGAAAAACTTCAAACTTCAAACTTCATAATGACATTTGCTAACCAAAACATTTTTAACGTAGAATCATATTTGTTATCAACTTAAAATATGTTAATAATAATATAAAAAAGAAATTAGCCCTTGTTATATTTTGATTTTATATCAAAACATACTTATTACTTATACCTATTATCAGTGTTATCTATATGTCTTAACTGCTTTATTGACTGCATGGTAAATTTTATCACTGCTGTAAGTTGTTCTTGAATAAAAATATATGCTTTAGTAGTAAGTTAAACTTGTAATTATTTGTAATTCATAGTTTTTCCAGCTACCATTTTTCCTACTTGAGTTTTCTTTAAAAATAAATAGATTGATACATTATAAAACTAATTTTAATTACTCAAATTTGTAAAAAGGTATTGCATAACTATGGTATTACATGAAACTATGAATACCCTATGGGAATTTATAATATACATACAGGTAAGTTAAAAAACACAATAATAATTGTATTTCAAATTATTTGAAACCACCCCCTCCCCTTCCGTCATGAAGAAATGCGCTTGGCAGAAAGCGCAGCGCATTTATTGTTTTTTTTATGACTTTCCTTATTCTATGCCCTATTGATGAATCTAATACCAAAAATATTCTTTGAATTTTGGATTCAATTAATTTAGTTTAATTCTCGGGGGTCATTTTAGTTTTAAGAGGATGTCAGTGCACTATTTGTTTTCTATCTCTGACCCACTCGCAACATAGACAAAACGTATTTGCGTAGAATCGTTTTTTCTATGTTTTTAAGTAATTTCAGAGTAAAATCACTCATTACGAAAAAGATAGAGAATAATATTTTACAGGGAATGACACATCGATTTTATATTTTATTGTTATTTGACTTTGTATATGACTTTCAAAATAAACAAAAAAATGTTGTAAATTTAAATTATGTTTAAATTGTTTTGAAACAATATTTAGAGAAACCGATAAAATATATCCCTCTAAAATAGTATTCTCTATCTTTTTTGTAATGGGTGATTTTACTCTGAAATTACTTAAAAACATAGAAAAAACGATTCTGCGCAAATGCATTTTGTCTATGTCGCGTGTAGGTCAGAGAAAGAAAACAAATAGTGCGTTGACATCCTCTTAATAGGATTATTGTGTAAACATCTACATTAATTGTTGATTCGATAAAAATATTCAACAAAAATATCTCGAGGACGAAAATTGGACATAAAAAAACTGTAAAATGTTTGTTTTATTTTTAAAGAGAAATGTAATCCTACATCGAACGCTATAAAATTCGAATGAGGAGAACAGTTATTGGGATTGCGAACGTGACTACTTAAGTTTTGTTATACGTAGAATAAACAAAGCAATATATTTTAATGTTGTAGAGTGTTAAGGGTACTTTGAATTCTATTATAGTTTCTCATTAGTCATTTGTATTCATTTTTCCCCTAAATATATTTATGCAATGGCGCATGAGGTAAAGTGTTTATATTTAATTTTTTTTAAGCTATACATTAGACAAATTGATTTTAATAATTCAATTTTTTTAATAATGATGTTAAACATTAATCTAAGTTTAAAGAACATAGGCACATAGTATATAGGCCTAATCTAACAGAAAAATACTAAATGATTTGTCACTGTCCCCACTCCTCATATACATATAACATAAAATATAAATAAAATATTTTGAACCACATTTTCGTTATCTGTTTCCGAAAATATTATTATGTTTATGATACAGATTTATCAATGATAGAGCATAATAATATAATATTAGCAAATCATAGCGATGGTTGTTAAAAAGTGTAGTTCTCCACCAAAACTCGATTTCATCTCTAATTTTATACTATTTATTTCCTATGACTCAAAAGCTAAAACCGTAGATCAATTAAAAATGTAATAATTAATTCAAAACATTATATACGTTATGTGTATATATCAACTGGCTACTATATATCTAGGTATTATTATTATCTAATACATTTGTTATCATAAAAAAACTATTTCAGAGCAATGCAGTATTTTGTTGAAAATAAATGTAAAAATGGGAGGCATAATTTTATTTAATATACGTCATCCTATACGATAAAACTAGACAAATACAACAGAGTTTGTTTTATTTTAATGGTTTCGGTTGTACGATTAAGCTATAATATAGTCTATATGTATCGCTCTGCAGTAGGTACTTCACTAAGCTCTCACTCGATGCATACAAATAAATAAACAGAATAAAAACAATAAGACACTGTTTTTATGATACAGTTTACGATACGAATACGAATAAATGTCATGTGTGCATGTCATAAATGGTCAAAAATATAAAACCTGATTAAAATGTTATGAAACATATAATTCAGTCAGGCACGTATAAAGAAATTCGTTGATGGGGGCTTGTATTTACATTTTTCCCAAGTAAAAAAAAATTTTAAAAATGTTTCTTTAATCTAAATTAGTATTTCAAATGTGATTGTGTATGCAAATCATAAATTATGTAGGTAGATAGTCATATAGTACCTATACCCACACAATTTCCATCAATCTCACATGGTCACGGGAAAAATAAAAATATTTTAAAAACCGTGTATACCGCGCGCGTATACCTGTATTTACCTAACCTGAATTTAGTTGACACCAATCGATGGGCATTATCATTAATTGATTATAATAATATAATACATAATACTACCTTATATGTATACCTATATGTAATTTAGTAAGTACTATATAATAATCAATGGGGTGGGTATTATGAATATAAGTGTAGTTGTAGCCTTTATGAGTGTACAGAGTGAGGGACCGAAATACAAAGCACTTAACGAAATATTATATTATATTTTGTTTATAGTAAGTATATACCTACCTGAGGTATAATAATAATGATATTATATTGATGTTTTTTTACAAGTGTTTTCAGTGTTATTTTAACCGCCACTGAAGATTGCATATTATTAAGTATATTGTATTAATAATATCACGCAATGAGTAATGTTTTGATGCGTAATAATAATAATGTAGGTTCTCATTTACATCGATTAATAATAATAATTGTGTTAAACAAAACGTAAACATTGTTCTTTGAAATGGAAATTTCTAACACGACCGCAACTGAAACAGTATATATATATATATTGTTGAGAAAAGATAAAATAGTTTTAAATTCATATTTTTTTTGTTCAAGGAGCTGTTATTTTTTTTATGGAAAAAAATGTGCGTCGTAAAATCTTTGCTACGTGCAGCAAAACGCTTCCATGCGGATTTATTATTTATCTCATTTTTTTTTTCAAACAATATTTTTCGTTAAGCGATAGAATGCATATAGTAATTTTTGAATTATATTAGGGATCGATTTAACCTTAGTTAACCTTATTTAACCCTAAATCAAGTTCTTAAAAAAATATATATCACATAATAAATCACAAAGTAGGTATATTTACTATGTTTTTTACGGATGTTTTATAGATATTATTGTTACAAGTCGGTTGACCGTAGCCTCGTACTTGTGGAGTTTGTATATAGATTTAGTAAATAAAGTAACAAACACACGTTCAAATATTCAATTAATAAAGTTTATTGCGTTCTGAACATGTACAGTCAATGGCACTATCTCCATTCTCCACTGCCTGTCTTACAATCTTAACGTTCCTTATATCTAAACTTCTGTAGGACAATCCCTCCTATATAAAAAGTGCTTACTCGCAGTTTCGGGATTGTACCTGTTTACACTAATTTACAATAATCATTTCATTTCATAATTCTAAATGTTTTATAAATACTACATTTCTAATTTGTTTACTAACTGCTACATCCTTACTTACTTCCTATGTTTAATAATACCAAATCATAACACTCCCCTTGTTGAATGAAAGCTCATGTCCTCATGAGTCAATTTTCTTATTACATTCTTTTTTCCTCATAAAAACAAATATTTTATACATTCATAAATCATTATATAATTATATCTTAAATCTACTTAATTTCTACGCATTGTATGTCGTCTACTGATTTTGTATTGACCAATGCTTTTATATAACTCATTGACACTTTATTTTGTTTATACAGTTTAAAACTTATCTTACTTATTACAATTATTAACACTAATATACCTATACCTATTCCTACTGTTACGTATGTTATATTAGATACAGTTACGTATTCTATACTATCATCTATTTGTGACTGTAATAATAAATCTAATTGTTTTGCGTTATTTGCTAATGAATGAAAATCGGGATAATATGAATTATTTATTTTTGGAAAATCATCCTGTATCCTATTAGTTTGATATTGTTTCATATTAGCCGTTATGTTCACTCTCGGAATGAAATCATACGATGTTTTCGTTACTATTGATCTGGTGGGGGTTAGCTCATACTCTTTTGTTATCGCACGACACGGATACGTGAGAGAGATTGTACCTGTGTTTTGCAAGGTTTGCAACACTGGCTCTCCACTCGCACAATCAATGTTGATTGTCGTTGGTTGTTCTGCCGTGTACAACCAAACATTTTCGTTATCTAACTTGTGTATCACTAATTTTTGAATACGTGTAATTTTTATTTCACATGCTTTTGGAATTACATCTTTATCCTGACTACTAAATAATTTCGCTTCACAATTGTCCGTTTCTTGAATATAGTGCGTCTGAGTGTTCGAACAAATATAATATTCTTGCATATGTATGCATTTGCTTAACTCTATGTCATCTATGTATATTGAATACACATTATCCTCTGACATGGCCAAGTATTTATTCGTTGGTTGAATTAACGCATATACTGACTTTTTCTGTTTTATAGGCAATGGTATTGATTTGTATAGGCGGTATTCCCTTGTATCGACTATCGGAATGGCTATTATGAATATCAATGTATCTGCTACTCTTATTACTTGTAAGTTACTCATTTTCATTAACTTATGTACATTCTGTATTGTGACTTGTTCAGCGAAGTTCTCTCTCGAATCTAATTGTATTCTCACTTGTTGTAACTCTGCTAAAAAATCTGTCGCCGAAACAATGCTAGAATGCATATGACCTACTTGTGCTGTATTTACTATTGCTACTAGATTGTGAGTTTGGAATGAATGTTGTGTTAACAAAACATTTAATTCCTCAGTTTGTTCATTCATTATTTGTCTAACTTCCATTTCATTAATCAATTTACCTACTTGGTTTGCTTTACTTTCCAACTTGTTTATATTACTTATTATCGCTGTTTCAGTTTGTTGTATCTTCACCATTGCTCGGTCTACATCATGTACTGTTGACTGTACTATTCGCGTTTGCTGTCGCATATCGTGAATAACCCTAATTTGTTTTTCGCTTATTTCACTTATTTTCTTATCAAAAAATTCATAATCTTCGTCCGAACATATTCCAAATAATGTTTTTGATAATCTACCAATTCCGTTTATCAATCCTCTTCTATAGCGTTCGTTTCTACTAACGGCATAGTTTATCTGTTGTCGCGTTTTCTCTATATCATGGATATATGATGTTGTTGTTGTATTAAATTGCTCGCATAAATACGACCAAATTACCAAGTGCTCTATTGGAACTATTTCTGTGTTTTTTGCAATTTTTAAACAATGTTTTATTGTTTCCTTTTGAAATTTCTTAATTCGTTCAAAATTACCATCATACGTGGTTAAATTCACATAGACTGATAATTTCCACTTTGAATTTGTTGTTTTTATTTTTGTCAAATGATTAAAAAAAATTCCTGATGGTGATTCAATTTCCTTTATTCGATAATTTTCTGTTAAATTTGTTGCCATGATAGGTTGTATGATTAATATCCTGTAATAATAAGATATCATTGGTTTACTACTTATTTTTATGTTATTGATTACATAGTTTTAATAGATTTCTATGTACTTTAACTAATTTTTTTCCTCTAATGATTGTTACATTTTCATTATTATTTATTTCTGCTATTACATACGGACCTAACCATTTTTGTGCTAATTTATTTTTTTGTTGTTTTTCCATAAGCCATACTTTGTCATTTATTTTTAACCTAAGTGGATTAACCTTACTATCATATCGACCTTTTGTATTTTCTTTTGTATTCACTATACGTTGTTTTGCAATTTCATAAGACTGTTGAAATTTTTGCTTAATCTCATAATTATAATCTTCATAATTGTATCTTGGTTCAGGTGTTTTCTTTAACGATGTAGGTATTTTCCCTGGAAATCCATACAGTAGTTCATACGGTTGGAATTTTGTTGTTTCATGCTCTGTTGTATTATATACATACATTGCATATGGAATAAATTCATCCCAATTTGCTAAATCTTTGTCGACATAATGTCGCAAATAATTCCCTAATGTTGAATGACTTCTCTCTAATGCTCCATTACTTTGTGGTCTATACGGTGTTGTGTTGAATTTAGAAATTTTTAATAGCTTACATACTTCTGAAAAAATTTTACTTAAAAACTCTGTTCCCTGATCAGATACTATTGATTCTGGAATTCCATGTATACAAACAAATGAGTTCACAAAACTATGCGCTACAGTATTAGCTTCATGGCATACCATAGGTGTCGCAATACTAAATTTTGTTAAATCATCTTGCATTGTAAGTACATATTTGTTTCCTTTGTGTGTAACAGGAAGTGGTCCTACTATGTCCATAAATACTTTTTGGAATGGTTTGTCTGCCGTGGAAGTGATAACCATCGGTTGCTTTGTATGCTTATTCGAAGTTTTATTCTTTTGACATGATTGACATTTTTGTACATAATCTGTTACTTCTCTTGCCATTTTTGGCCAATTATACTGTTTTTTAATCTTTTTTATTGTATTTGAAATCCCTCTGTGTCCTGCCAAAGGACTCTCGTGCATTTCCTTTATAATAGTTCTTTTTTCCTGATCCGTAAGTTCATTCGGTGTAAATATTTTGATTTTTATACTAGTGCCTTTAAACAAATATCTTATCATTATTCTTACTGTTGCCCAATCGAGCTGAAAAATTTGATCACCTGTTTTTGATACTGCTAAATCTGCAATTTGATTGTTTAAACAAAATGTTTTTAAATTCTGTAGACAATTATACACATTTTCGTAAGTAATTGGACTTTTTCCTTTCTCCGATAAAATCATATATATTATATAACGGTTACTTTTTTTTAAATATACTAAATCTGTAACTTTTTTATTTTGATTACTTTCCAGATTCCCGAATCGTCTTCGGAATTCCAGTGCCAATCCTTCCTTTAACGTCAATTCCCGTGATACATAATGTACGAGATGCGAATGTTCGTCTTCAAAAATATCACCTGCTATTTCTATAATATTTAAGTTTTGGACTATATTTGTCTTAATATACTCCATATATTCATTATATGTTGTACTGCTTACTACTTGTTCCCCTTCTATTTGCATAATTTGTGGTATTCTACTGAGAGCGTCAGCATTAGTATTTAATAAACCTGGTTTATAAATAATTTCGTACTCGTATTCCTCCATTGCTAATCTCCAATGCATTAACCTTGATCCTGGATTCTTGTGATTAACCAACCATCTGAGAGGCTGATGATCTGTCAATATATAGAATTTTCTTCCCAGTAAATATGGTCTTAATTGTTTTAAGCTCCATACGATAGCTAACAACTCCTTTTCTGTCGTACCATAATTTTGCTCTGCTTTATTCAGTACCCTTGATGAGTATACGATTGGTAAATCTTCCCCTATTTTACCTTGTGAAAGAACTGATCCAATTGCAAAGTTACTTGCATCGCATGTTACATTAAATGGTTTATCGAAATCTGGATAACTAAGAATAGGTTCACTCACCAATGCATCTTTTAATGTTATAAATGCCTGTTTACAAAGATCTGTCCAATCATATAGTGTATCGCTTTTCAACAATGTGGTTAACGGTTTTGCGATCTTACCATAATTTTTTATAAATCTACGGTAATACCCTGACAGACCTAAAAAACTTTTCAATTGTTTTTGGTTTTTTGGTTCTGGAAAATTCTTTACACTCAGAATTTTTGATGGATCTGGTTTCAATCCCTGTTCTGTGATAATATGACCTAAATATATAACTTCGTGACGCAAAAATTCACATTTCATAGGTTGTACTTTTAAATTATAATCTCTGAACCTTTGAAAAATTTCTTTTAACTTTTCACTATGATCTCTTAAATCATGAGCATATACAATAACATCGTCTATATATACAAATGCTTTTATTCCATTTATTCCTAATAACACTGTGTTCATTAATCTTTGGAAAGTACTTGGTGCTCCTTTTAATCCAAAAGGCATTTTAAGAAACTCATAATGTCCTTTATCTGTCGAAAATGATGTCTTAGCTCTATCATCTGCATGTACCGACACCTGATGGTATCCGCTCGCTAAATCCAAGGTCGTATAGTATCTAGAATTGCCTAGTTGATCCAAAATATCATTTATATTAGGAATCGGAAACACATCTCCGATCGTAACATTATTTAATTTCCTGAAATCTACACAAATACGAAATTTTTGCTTCCCTGAACAGTCGACCTTCTTTGGTATCACTATTAACGGGGCGTTCCAAGGTGAAGTACTCTTTGTAATGATTCCATCTTTTTCCATTAGATCTACCTGCGTTGATATCTCTTTTTTGTGATTCTGTGGTAACCTATATGGTTTAATATAAATTGGTTGAATATCAGGTGTTGTTCTAATTCTATGTTGTATTGCTGATGTCCCGTCCAACCTGTCACCTTCTAATAAAAAAACATCTGAATACTGATTAAATATATCTTTTAATGATTGGTACTCCTCCTTATTGAGATGCTGCAATCTTAATGACTGCTCCAATAACTGTAACCGATTTTCATTATTCCGACTTCCTATAGTTTTAGTACACACTTGTATGTTCGCTTCTTCAAATTTTTCATATAATAAATTACTCAAATCTACTGGCTGTAACTTAATAGAATTTTCATTTTGATTGACAATTTTTGTTAACACCTGCCGATTTTTCACTTTAGTAATTACATTACCAAATTGAACTCGATTTTGCAATACTTGTGAATATATAATCACTGTATCATTTTCCTTTATTTGATTATCTGTAATTTTTACTGGAATGATCATTTCCGATCTCGGTGGTACTACTGCAATGTCTAAATTATCTACATGCGGAATGTCTTGATTTACCACTGTAAAATTGTCTTCATTAAGTGTTGATGTTATCTCATTTTTTGAATAATCAATTGCTATCTTGTTATCCTCTAAAAACTCCTTACCTAAAATCCCATCATGAGGTATTGGAAAATTATTATTAACAACTTGAAACCTTACTTGTCTTTTTTCTTCTCCAAAATTTATCATTATATTTACTGACCCAATTGTGTTCACAAAATATTCATTAATCCCTTTTAATCGATATAAAATTCTTTCGTTAACTTTTACGTCATCTTTTAATGACAATAATTTTACTATATTTACTTCACTCCCTGTGTCAAGTAAAAATCTTGATTCCTGATTAACGAATTCCGTAGCCTGACATATAATGTGATCTTTAAAAAGTTGAGCCTTTAATTTAAATGCTCTTGAAATGTTACGGCTGTTGCTTTGATTTCCTGGACCGATCGTTCGCCGCTCTGAATCGACCCTGTCTCGTTTCCCGAAGTTGATGGTTCTGACATTGAACTTAAATTTGCCTGACTAGCTCTTTTCTCATTGTTGTATTTTAATTTCCTGCATACTCCAATTTCATGACCTAGTTTCTTACAATATTTACAAACAATTGCCTTGTTATTAATCGCACTATTACTTTCTGCAGTTTGCCGATGAATATTTGCTGACCAATTGTTTGGTTTTGAATTTTGCCCAGTATTCGTAACCCCGTTCTTTTGATTCTCTTGTGGCTGTTTTATAAATTGATGATTTGATCTTGACCTACATACCTTGGCCATGTGACCTACTTTGCCACAGTTGAAACATGTAATTTTCGCTGTATTTTGCTTCGGCATTTTTGATTGTGTTTCCTTATCTGATTTGTATGACGTTTCCTCCTGTTGAGCCACCGCAAATGCTTCCTCTATTGTACTCGGACGACTTGCCTTTACTAACATTTTTATAGGTTGTCTTAGTCCTTCAATGAAAATACTTAATGTTTGAGTTTTTAAAATTCCCTCTATGACTTCTGCCACTGCTGCAGTTTTATCTTTGGTTTGAACATTCAACGTCAAATGAAATAGCTTTTCTAACCGGCTATAAAATGTACTAATTTCTTCATCATATTTCTGACGAGTTGTGGTCAATTCTAACATCAAATGTGTGGAAGTATGTTGTGGTTCAAAACAATTTTTTAACTGTGTTTTCAATTCTTCCCATGAATTAATTTTTTTAAATCGGACAACTTGAGCTGCTTTTGCTGTTAAATTTGCAACTATTGCCCCTAATATTATGGGTTTTAACTCCTCACTAATGCATGAAAAAGCAAATTCTGATGACTTTATGAAATTATGTAAGCCTTCAGAGTCTTGTTTGTCAAACTTTGGTAATATTCGAAATGCTGCCTCTAAAGAAGTAATTACACTCATATTTACTAATTCAGTACTCGATTGACTCAAATTTGGTACAAAACTGTATGATTCAGTACTACTATCAAAAGAAATATCTTCCTTAACAATGTTTGAACTTAATTCTGCTGGTACTCCTAACCGTCTACGCTGTATTGGCAAATGTAATGTGTTTCTACCGGTGTCAGGATTTTGAAGTCCTAATAAAGTACTCTGATTCTGCACTGTATTTTCTACTTGGTTACTAACGCTATCCCTGCCTAATGTCGTTTGACTTGCCCTACTATCATCTGAATCAAATGACCTATCTGGGACAAATGTTTTGTCTTCACTATCGCTCTGTGTTATGCTACTAGTACTACTACTATCGTTGCTCATTAATTAAATATAAATAGAAAAATATAGATATGCTTACAATACAATATATAAAAATAACAAACTTACAATACCAATAAATTTAACATTATCGGAGTTGTTTCTCTGTTGCCTTGAAAAAGTTGAATGCTGAATTTGTTTGGAATGCTCTGTAATTGACTGGAATGCTCTGTAGTTGACTGGAATGCTCTGTAGTTGACTGGAATGCCTTGTAGTCGAATGAAAATGCTCTGTAGTTGAATGAAATGCTCTGTACTTGAGTGGAATGATCCGTAGTTGACTGGAATTATGCACCTTGACTGGTTCAATAACAATTTAACTCACCCCGATTGAATGAACGCGCCTCGTTTGAATTAATGGTTCTTTTGATCCGCTGCCACCAATGTTACAAGTCGGTTGACCGTAGCCTCGTACTTGTGGAGTTTGTATATAGATTTAGTAAATAAAGTAACAAACACACGTTCAAATATTCAATTAATAAAGTTTATTGCGTTCTGAACATGTACAGTCAATGGCACTATCTCCATTCTCCACTGCCTGTCTTACAATCTTAACGTTCCTTATATCTAAACTTCTGTAGGACAATCCCTCCTATATAAAAAGTGCTTACTCGCAGTTTCGGGATTGTACCTGTTTACACTAATTTACAATAATCATTTCATTTCATAATTCTAAATGTTTTATAAATACTACATTTCTAATTTGTTTACTAACTGCTACATCCTTACTTACTTCCTATGTTTAATAATACCAAATCATAACATTATAATAGTCGGAGATATTGTGAGTTCGGTAAATTTTACGGTTAGATGTAGGTAAATTTACTTATACCAACGTTTATTTCATCATTTTTTCTACATTTGTTCAAATCGAGTGGACCTGTCATTTTAAATGTTTCTCCTAGAGCAGTGTTTCTTAAACTTTCTAATCCGTGGAACCCTTTTTTATGTCCACTTTTATTGCAGGACCCCTAGTTTTTTCGGCTTTTTATAGACAATACAAATTCTAATAATTTCATACAATAATAATGCGTATACTGTGTTTAATTCAAAAAATATTTTAAATGATAAACAGAACTTCTGAATTTAAATTTTAACGAGGGAGTCGTGGACCCTGAAATGATCTCTGTGGAATCCTGCTGTGGTTCAGTCTGAGGAACACAGTTTAAGAAACGCTATCCTAAAGTAACGACTTTTATTTAGGTATAGGTATAATACTATAAATGCATTATCGTAAAGTCATACATAATGTATTTACACACATATTATTAGGTTTCTCAATTTAAATTAATTTTTCAATATTTGTATTCAATTTCATACCTACCTAGTTTAAGTTAATTTTTGGTCATGCTTTTTTTGCTTTTTTCAACAATAAAAATGCTTTTATTGTTATTAATTTTGCTTTAAAATCCGAGCCCTACCCATACTAATAGTTTGCAGTTTGCACACAACTTGGTATTGACTTATAAGTAAAACAATAGAAAGTAATAATATATTATCATTATAGAATAATATTATAATTTTTATTACAATATAGGTAATAATATATTAATGCGATTTATTTTGGAAAAAAAATAGTTCAAGGTCGAACCAACCATTTGCATTACTAATATATTGGTATTACCAATCGTATTACTCATAGTAAATTTAGTTTTATAATAAAATATCTTTAGAAATATAAGCTTCCAGACCGTATCCGACCTGCAGAATAGCTTTCATCAACGGCCATCGTTGAATTAAAATTTAACACATCCATTACACGTGACCTACTGAATGAGTACAAATTACCTACTTTTAGAGCAACTCCTCCGGTTTTCGTATTTTTTCTACAATGACCAACGGAGTTAAAAATTCTTTGTGATGAGTGTTCTTAGTATTTGTATAGTTACTGATTACACGTTTAACACAATTATATAGGTTATAGTGACTATAGTGAAATAATATTGTGAATACGTTGTACAATCCTTTAACGCATTCAGATTACCTATCATAGACTTAATGAATACAATACATTATTTGAGTACCTACTTAAAAGTTTATAACTAATACCTAATACTTTTCTATAAAAAAGGTTTGTTTGTTTATTAGAAGTAAACCATAAAATACCTACAATGTGTTTGTATCTACACTATTTGTATAGAATTAAGCGTGTTGCAACACTTAAATACGCTATTACGATTGGTTCGTCTTGTATGATTTATTTTTAAATATATAATATTGTTTTAATTGAGTTTTCCTTTTCTATTTAAATTCAGTTACGCTTATTATACAATATAATACTATATAAGTAGTTTAACCAATAGCTCATAATTATTACCTAGGTAATATATAACTGCATAATCAATACAATCCAACGAAACAAGTAGTTTCAGTTCAATATTATAAATAAAGTTACTATATTTATTAATTTACATGTTTCCTCATTATTGTTTTGGAAATAAAACGTATCAGAATATCAAAACTGTAGTGTCGTAGGTTGTGTTTGAATAAAAACGACAGTAATATTATTACACGATTTGTCAAGACTACAACAACTTCACACGATTACACACCACCTACAATGACATGACTATATTGTTATTATAATATTCTAATTGTTATGAAAATCATTTACATTCACCCGCATTCTACGCTTCAACCGTCATTATTATTAATTTAGCGTACAATACATCTTCCAAATGTGTACCTATCCTATCTCATCTATTTATGTGCTCTGTTTAATAGCGACATAACCTACCTAGTCTGGATGATAGCCCTAAATAATTCAAATTTCGAGATGATACATAATCATATGATTTTCTGAGAACCCGCAACAACTGAGCATTAAATTATACGTGTCCTCGGTAGATATATGTTCATATAGTAAATTAAACGTTCATTCAAAATTCAATTTCGAGTTGACAAAATGTGTATTATTAAGGTCAATTTCAAACATTTTACAACTGTGTAGTTTTCTTGGATTTGTATTTGATTAAATTCACGTTTGTAATGTTTGATTTCAAAATACTTTTAAAATTAATTCCGAGTTTTATAAATTTTAACTTGGTTTTTAAAATTTAATCATTGATGTACGTAGTAAGTAAATCATATTCTAACACTTATTTGAATATAATATTATACAACGTATATTATGTTTGGATTAAACTAAAATGATTTAAAATTTAAGGAAAATGTTTAATGAAACTATAGTTATCAAAAAATGTATAAAAACACGCGCTCTAATGTGCACTTGGTCGTGTGAATAGAACAATTTAAAAACAAAAATGTTCCTATTTGAACGTGTATAATAGTTGTAAAAATTACTCAATTCGATCACTACATGTTTTTAATAGTCTCTAATCTCTAATGGTTGTACATCGTTGTACAACGTCAAAAATATAATAAATAGGTACAAAGTCATAGAATCAAATACTTTTAAACGTTTAATTTCAAAAACTTTTAGGATACGTCAATGTACTAAGAGTCTAAGACGGAACTCCGCAATAATAAAACTACCGTATAGACAAACCATCGTTAAAATCAAAATTACGTGTCTATATAATCGGCTTTATTACTTTAGATATATATATATACGGGTTGCTTCACCAAGCATGCTCACCCCCTTTTCTCTTCAATAATTCAGTTATTCGAAATCTGATTTTTGGAAATTTTAAATATACTTAAAAACCATATTTTCAAATTCTTGATATTTTATTGAACTGCTTCAGGAGTGTCCTGCGGAGATACAAACTTCTGTTCTGTCGAATGATAATCCCCCTTTTCAACTGTAAATTATTTAGTGGATAATTTATCTGAACAATTTGACGTATCAGAATCAAAATTCGTACAAGTTGTTTTTGAGTAGGTAATTTAACTTTGTGTTCTAAGCATAAAAGGTTCATATTATGGTAATGGGCTTATACGATTTGGGGGCTATTATGGTTCGAAAATTGTATTAATTTACATTAATCTAGGTATCGACATTAATAATTTATAAAAATGGCCAAAGTATAATAAATACTAGCTCTAATATTACGTTTATTTTATATTTTTCTAAAACCATTTTTAAGGACTATATTATACTTAGCACAGACATTTTAATTACTAAGAAACTACTGAATTAGTTATACATCAACATTTTCAAAAAAAATCTCCACTAAATCATTTTCAGTAAAAAAATAGGAGTTATCATTTGATATACAGAAGTTTGTATCGCCACAGGACACATTTTAAGTAATACAAAAGAAATAAAAGATTTGAAAAATTATGTTTGAGTATATTTAAAATAATCAAAAATCATAATTTTGATATATTCATTATTAAAGGAAATAACGGTGGTGAGCAATTGATGAGTGCACACTGTACATAAATATAAAATATTTTTATCTTCAATCATTAACCAGCGACTTGGTCATTATTAATGACTATGATTCTATTATTTGTGGAGGTATTACTATTATTGTTGTGAGTGTACCTATATAAAAACTAAAATATGTTACACATCCGGCTCAATTTAAAAAATATATCATAGGTACATTTAAAAAAATCTCGATTTATGAATTATTTAATATACCTGATATCTGATAGAATATTTTCTAATTTGGTAGTCTGACATAATACAATATACTGCATAACCCGAAACCGTTTGAGAATTTACTGTAGCTTCTAAGCGTATAATAATAACTTATCCCCTCGTCGTATGTACTAAGTCAAACAGCTTGGTATAGGTAGTCATAATACTATTAATAATAGTTCGTGAGAACGTTTTCACTGTGGTATTCATGCAAATTATAATTATTATGTAAATTACAATTATTTCCTATATCTACGCAGCTGCTCTGCTCTTCATCAATCCATTATGGCTCAGTATAATATAATATATCAATATTAAATGTGTACTCCTAGCTATTATATTTTTCTCGTGGTTTCTGTTAAAAATTTTAAATTGCAACATAGCTGGTACCGTGGATTTGTAGGTCTATTAGCTTTTAATTTTTAATTTTTTTTTTTCATCACCAATCTTAATTTCGTATAAACGGTTTACGACTTCCCTCTATTATTTGAAGTTCGCATTAAATGTGTGGAAACACTGCTGCACAATATCAACTAACTAGGTGTCTAGGTATCCTAAAACCACTCTAAAACCACAACATACTGTCGTTCGTTGTGTAAACAAGTCTGCAGTGAGTATTGTAAATTAACATTTTTTGAAAGGTCGAAATAAACTAACCTGCTGCAACATTTATATAAATCAAACATTATTGTGATTTATACAGAAGTCTCAAATGCTTTTAGTAAAGCAATTATTATCGATCATATTAAATCGTATTATACAAATGGTAATGGAAAATTGATATTTAATATTTATCATCAGTGTCCGGACTTATCTAGATAAATGTATCTAGATGAATATCTCGATAATTATTTGTTCATCTTTTATCTTATCTAGATAAATAGTTACAAGGTATCTAAACGTTCATCTTAGATAATTTTTTTACTCATCTAAATGAATTCATCTAGATACATTTTTTATTGATAAAAATCGCGAAATTGTACAATCGCAATTAAATATTTATACAGATTCTCAAACCAAGTTTATGGTTTATAAATAATGTAATTATTTTTATTTATATCATCATTATTATTATTATGTTCCTAGTGCCCATTTAAAAAAAAATTGTATCTTTTTTTTATCTAGATAAAAAAAAGTATTTATCTTTATCTTTATCTAGATAAATATGAGTTAAGTTATATTTTATCTCTATCTAGATACATTAGAGTTTCATTATCTTTATCTTTATCTAGATAAAAAACTACTTATCTAATCCGAACACTGTTTATCATGAACCAATTTTTTTCCTTCGTTACCGTATTGTTATTTTTCAATTCTTATGACTACAGTAGGTAATGAAACATGTTATTTTTTCCCAAATATTTGATATTTAATCTACGGAAAAATTATTTCTAAATTACAAAAATACCGGTCAAAGAAAATATTAATTTTTACTGTCACAAATCTTTGTTTGCGGCGTCGTTATAATACTGTTCAAAATATTATTTCAAATATAATATTATGTAAATAATACTGTGTACGTTTTTTTAAAAAAAAGAGACAAATGTTTTTACTTTTACTCTCCTGTAAACGCAATATCAACAGAAATCATCATTCCCATTCACACCACTGGATCAATTTCCTTTAATCTCAAAACTCTGTAACAACAAATGGAACAAGTTGATTTATACTTTTTAGAAACTAAAGAAGAAAAAGTAGTGGAAACTTTTAGCCGGCGTGTTGCACATTGCACCGATTTCTTTCGAGTTGACTCCTATATCCGTACAACTTCAACCGTTCCATATATTATTGTATACGAGATCGAATAATTTATTTATCCTATCTATTCGTACAAGTCACAATTATTAATAAATTATGTCGACAAATCTGAATCCAATAATTTATGGCCGTGTCCGGTGGCGTTAAATCTCTTACGTTCTGTAAAATATGTCGTGGCCTTACGAACGTCGCTCTTCGAATCGAATTATTTAACGACCGTATATTATTGTGGACGCATCGTCGACGACCAGTGCTAAAGTGGCGCTTTGGACTGATCGAAAAGAATGATGTTATTTTTTATTACTATATTTAGAAAAAAAAGGTGTCGAATAGAACCGTTGTCGGTTTTTACGACGGCCACACGATTTGGCGTGATCGTAATATCGATAAACCCTATTAATTATCAATAGTGTTCCGGGTCTACGTGTGTGTGCGCGTAAAATATTATATATATTTATGTTGTATTTAATGCGACGGGAAGAGGAGGCGTATAGTTTGTCGAGCTAACCTAACCCGGTTAATAAATTACACGATAAACCTGTTAACACGCATTTGTTTGTTTTGTATTGTATATGGCGAAGAAAAAAAGGATTCATTGATTCTTATTGCTCATCGTCTCCGTCGTCTTCGCAGTCGCTGGCGGCGGCACCACACCCCTGGAGCGCAGATAATCGATAAAAAGTGCTTAATCATGCGGTTCAACGAAGCCGCTACCAAGCGCCACTCAGCCACCCATTGAATAGACCTATAGTGATAATAACGATCGGTAATCAATTTCCTCACGATTAAGAAGGGTTAATCAATTGTGAGAGCGCACTTCTTCACGGAGTTGGAAATAAATTATAATTACGCATTGTACTCGATAAAAATATAACAACCAGGTTTAGGTAAACAGCACCCACACATACACACACACACGCTTTGTTGATTTTTGGTCGGAATAAAATATGACAAAATAACGTGTACACACGCGCATTAATGTATTGTATATTTTTTTTCACAGACTGGGGGCTTAAATTATAGACTTACATTAATATCCGCGGTTGCAGCCGTGATGGTATATTATAGCATTGTGTGTATAGGTATCCAAAAAATATTTCCGGAAGAATCTGAACAATGTGTTCCGGCAGAAAAAATAGATGCCAATGGAATTCTTCGAACGAGTAAATTTTTTTTTTTCGATTAGAAAATAATATATTCTCCCTGTAAATTAAAGAAATGCATACAAAATAACGCCATTGAAAAGTCCGAATGGAAATGGAAAAAATACATATACGAGTTGTTTAGGAATTATTTGCCAATAAGTCTCTTTGTAAACTAATGTTTTATTCATCTGGACGAGGAAAACTTTATAAACACTTTTTTTACTCTAAATTTATTCGAAGGAATTCGAAAAACCACTATAAAGCCTTTGAGTCCAGAAAATGCATAATACGAAATGTGTATTATGCATTACCAGCAATATTTTTCAATTTATTTTTGTTGTGTCTTATTATTGAACAATTATTCAAACGATGTAATAGTAATAAATATCAAAATATTATGGTGTTAAAAAATATATCATAGCGTAATGAACTATGACATATTTTATTACACTGTTATAACTTATATACGTTTCAACAATATACTAATTATAAGTAAATCAAATAAGGAGGAGTCAAAAATAATTGGTAATATTAACACACTTTGTACGAGTTTATGGAAAACTAGTTCAATAATTTATATGCTCTAAATCAATGGTAAAAGATTAAATGGATTATGTCCGTGTTAATAACGAAGTAATTATATGAAACAAGAACAAAAATATGAATTTTTGAAATTCCTTCCAAATTTTATATTATTCTTTGTTATATATTTTAATTAGAATTGATTTAGAAATTTTGTAAAAACATAAGTTTTTTTTCTATTTTGAAATTCAAAAAATCTTCAATAGGTACTGTACAATATTGTAACCTTCTCGAAATGTTTAAAATTATCAATTTATTTTTTTAATCGACATTTGGTAGCTAAACATAATTTAGACGTACCGGTGTACCACGTACCACGAACACCGTCGAATAAACACTTATGCTATATGAAATATTTTAGAATTTCCTTAAAACCTATACTCATATAAAGTCTAGACGAAATCAATAAAATTAGTTAACTACTTTGAAACATTACAAAGTCAAGAAAAATATATTATGAAATCGGTATTTTATCATTGAACTATAAACTACAAAGTTAATTTCAAAGATGACAAAAAAAAATTAATACAATTTTTTTCTTATGATCTTGAGCCCGGCAACCATTAGTCAACTAATAATTTATATAGAATAAACTAATCAAATTGTCAGTAAAAATAATATATTTTCTTTGATCACCAAATACGTATTTTTAATATTTTTTTTTTGTTACATAATATAATAATAATATTATCCTTTCATGCGAAAAACCCTGCAGATGTGCACATCATAGTAAAGTGTGTTTTTTTTATTGCCCACTTAAAATAGTATAACTAGATTTTTTACACAGAAATTTTAATACGTTTTTAAAAAATAAATAGTTTTCTTAATAATATGCGTTTATTTAAATACTAAGATGTTAGATTATGAAGTTTTACATTTTATTTGTAATTTATACTGATAATTAATTAAACTATTCATTTTTTTTTTAAATTTAAATATCGAAATGTTACTTAGCTTTTATTCTTCCTCTCATACCGATTTTATTACCAATACATGTTTACTTCATACTTGTTTAATGCAGCTTACTTATTATTATTCATATATTATATTGTGCTACACTAAAAATGTAATAAATAATTTGTTAGGCAAATTATTGACTTTGTGTCTGGATGAACAGTGAGATAATATCTCTATAAACTAAGAACATTAACATTTACTGCCTTGTCGTGTTGTTTACTTTGCATGACTTTCAAATTCGTTACATTTATAAATAAGTAATTTAATAATTTTCAGAAAATATAATATTTAATTCATATTATTATATAGTTGACGAGACCCCTCTGTTGTGCTTTAAATTACCTTCCTAGAAGTTACCGTTCATAATTATTGTACACTTGACTATATTTTATTTCCTACAGTTATAATATGCCTCTAGAAAATGTCTATTAAAATTCAAAAGTTGTTTATAGTTAATAGAAGCCGTCAAAAGTACTCGGGCGTATAAAATCGAGAAAAACTCTAAACGGTTAGTTCATAAAATCTGTTGGTATAATGGCGTATTGTGTCAGCGTCATAATATAATAATTATTCTTGTCACTCGTAAAAACGATCTATAAAATGCCACACGGCGAAACCGGAACGGTAAACAAAAGTAGCCAGGTTGGCAATATTGTAAGGTTATAAAATGCAAATAATTGAATTTCCATTAGTTCGTCAATGGGAAACACAATACGTACCATCCATTTTATATCTTAAAATTATTTGTGTCGTTGAATTCTTATCGTGCTATGAATTTATGTATTTATAATATGACGTATATTATAGTGTTTTAATATTATTTTTAGTTTTTTTTTCTAAAAAGCGTGTAATGCAGTTATAGGGTAGGGTTAGTCATATAATTACTCTTGTCACTCGTAAAAATGATCTATTTAACGCCACATAGTTTCACCTGAACGGTAAACAAGAGTAGCCAGGTAGGCGATATTGTAAGGTTATACAATGCAAATAATTGAATTATTTTCATTAGTTCGTCAATGGTAAACAATATTATGTATCATCCATTTTACATTTTAAAATTATTTGTGTCATTGAATTCTTTGTATTATAAATGTTTATAATTATATGTATATTATATTGTTTTAATATTATTTTTAGTTTTTTTTTCTAAATAGCATATGTACTGCAGTTAGGGTTATGAGTATGAAATATTTCAAAGTGAAATATCTCAATAAAATATTGAAAAATATATTATTTTAATTTTTGTGTTCTTCCTATAAAATAAGCTTAAAATCCTCACTTGATGGCCAGGCTGATATCATACCTGATTAGTGATTATCAATATTTAATTTCCGACCAAGATGTACATAAGATGTATATTAGAAGATAGACAATTATTATGGAATTTACGATGTACTTCTATAACATTTTCCACTTATCATTTAACTAAGAAGAGATGTTTCACTTTCTACTATAATAGTTTTAAATAAAAATTTTATTTTTTGGTTTTCATCAAAATGAAAAATTTCGAAAAATAAATTTCATGAAATCTTAGATCCCTAAATGCAGTACGATATATTATTATTTTGGTTTTGATTAATACGAATGTAATTTCCATAGTTTGTTCTATCGAGTTTGAACGTTAATTCATTATAATATACGTACATAATTACATAAATTAAACAAATATTAATCGTAGCGATATATTTGATTACTTTATTCACAAATAGTTTGGTTTAGTCAAGAAACAACATTTCACACAATTTCAACCACCATTTTTAGATTTAAAATTTCTATCTACAATATGAATAAAGTAAGTACCAAATATTTTTCGTTCAAATTTCTTTCGGGCTCCAACTTAACGCGAGCCTATGAAATAGTATAAGGGCTCGCGAAAAAATGTCAAGCCCGATAAACATATTATATGATATTGAAGTTACACCACCGAATTTGTTCGTGATTATGATATATCAACTGCAGTGACATAATAATAATAATAATAATAATAATAATAGTCTATACTCTTACGATACCTACATACGTATAATATTATTAAAGGTCACGTGGGCTGCAGTTATAAATTCGATCCTGCAGGTGACTCGCCCGAGACGGAACAATGATAACAATATTATACTACATAATGGCGTTTCGGTGTGTTTTCCTTAACCGAATGTTTTTTACGACACACCGCGCACGTCCGCCCACCCCGTCGGGGGTTGGTTTCGGCGGGGGTGGTCGTAAACACGAGCCAATTTTTGGCCAGACCGCCGTCGCTGCACTCGTCGTATTATGTTATTATTATTATTATTATTACTACTACTAACGTTATAACGCGGTTTGTATCGTATTAATTCGTGGCGTACCTCTTGCAGAGGGTCCATTAGAGAGAGTGTGAGTATATATAGGGCCGAAAGAAGGCATTATTTATCGTGACGTTTCGGGTGTTGGCCAAGTGTGGGAGGAGATCGCGGTGACCGTCGGTACCTAGGTATAATAATATATGTAGCCATAGGTAGGTAGGCACAACTCTCGATCGTGTGCCACCGATTATTATTATATTATTATAGGAGGCGTCTGCATTTACCACCGGCCGCGGTCGCTCGTGCGGTCCGTCGATAATAATTAAAGGCCTCGTCGTCCGACGTGTACAGATCGACGATTGCAGTCGTTTTGTTTTTACGTGGCTCGTATATATATATATATATTTGGCTATAAATATTATATATAAATGTAGTATAGAACCGTTTAAGGGACGACCGCCACCGGTGCAGCCGTCTGCGGTGTGGGGTGTGCGCGAATAGAGGTGGTGACCGGTGCTTGTGCTCCTCTCCGGCGGTGGTTTATGGACCCGACAAAGTCATAAATTCCTCGACGCAGACGTGTATTATACACACACACACACACACACACATACCTAAATTGCGGGTACATAAATATATCCATTTATTTGAACATTGCGATAGCCGGAGAAGAGGAAAAAATATAATAACGACGATAATATTATTGAAAAAAAAAAACAACAACAAAAAACGGTAAAATATCGAAAGACGAAAATCCATTAGCGGTTTGCCTTTTTCTGGACGACTATTTCGCGCCGTTATTCACGTAGTTTATTATAGTTTTCGAAAAGAGGGATGCGACCGACCGATGATAATTACCCCGCAAATCAAAACGTTTTTAATAGTTTTCGTTTATCGTCGATAATAAAGAGGCACGAGCTTTGCGGTCGGCTATGAGATAATATTATTATATTAATGCGAAACCTCTCTAATAATATTCCGACAAACCAGATTTTGTTATTTAAACGAAAACCTAAAGTATGCGATTAATACACGGCGAGCTATGCGAAATGATAACAATTTTATATTATCTATTTGTACATTTTAATAATATCTGCACATTATTCGGAATCGTTATTGATTGTATTGTTTATAATTACCTAGGTCATATTATTCTCGTCGTCTTACCATATTTTGTAAAATAAAATTAATTCAACTAAAAATCAAACTATCAAATAATTAAGTTAATATTGACAGTTTCTGGTTGGTCGTTTATTCATTTTGTTGATAATTACCGATCCGTAGTAATATAGTGGAGTAGGTACTTACTCGAATTATGTAAAATAATATTTGAACTATTGATAATAGTACATTGAAATACCATATCAATGGTTAAAAATATGTGTTCATTTAGCACCTACCATGTTTAAGAAGGTTTAAAAATGATCATAACTTGCTTAAAAATAATAATATCAATAAAATCCTCCGATATGCCCTGGATAATGTTGTTACCTACAAATTTCATAAGAGGTGAATTCACTCTAATTTTGGAAATTACAGAGTAAAATGTATTATTGTAAACGTAAAATGTGCCATGTTGTACGACGGAGACAACAAAAATGTCCGTGTGGCGTCCTCTTATAAGAGTGCAATTAAATTGAGATCGTTGTTAAAGGATGTGTTAGTTTCTTGAAAATAAGCAATCTATATGCGAAGTGAAACCAATAAAATTACAAAATAATTATTAAGTTTATTAAGTATATTAAATTATATATATATATACTTTAATACGCCTGTAATACCATAAAACGATTAATATTGTATTTTACGTTATCGGCAGTATAACATATAATAATAATATATAATATTAAATACATGTCATAGACGACGCGATGCGAGACGATTAGTGGATAATGGTTCGAAGCTCAGACGTAGGTGGGTTTTATGTACAGACCGATGTAATATTTCACACAGGTAGGCGCGAGGGGAGCATGAAAATTGCTGTTTACATATAATAACAAAAATTCAATTTGTGGATCTCCGAAAATACTAGTAGGTATTATATCAAACGTAGGCAAACCACCTCAAGACGGTTCGGTGTACCTATATCGTCTATAAAATGTAACACACAGAGGTATTATATTATTATTATTATTATTATATTCTCCAGACACGTCGAACAATTCGGCGGAAAAGCGATTTTATGTGCGGCAGGTATAATATAATATTATTATGTACCGACTACTTGTTGTTCAACATTAGCCTCCTTCGTATTATTTTCCGATATGGAACGAATTTCGAGTAATATACACAACGAAATATATAAATATATACAGGGTGATTCTTTAAACATTGAACACTCATTATTTCAAGATGTGTAAATGTTTTTGAAAATATTATTTTATATAGTTTCAAGTTGTTTACAAAACAATGATTTTATTAACAAAATATTTTTTATCTTTATAATTTTTTAAGTTTTTTACTTTTTTGAATGATAACATAGAGTTTTAATTTCATATTCCAAAGTAGAATCTTAGTCTAAGTATCTCGAATCATAAAATTCGAATTTAGGACGAGTAATTTATGAGTTATAAGTATTTTAAGTTTCGACAAACGGAGTGGAGTGCTACGGGGTTACCCCTCGAAATGTTTGTCCACTACTCCGCTCATTTAAACTTTAAATACTTATAACTCATAAACTACTCACCCGAAATTCGATTTATATATTATATTATTATTACTATATTCTCCAGACACGTCGAACACTTCGGCGCAAAAGCGATTTTATGTACGGTAGGTATAATATAATATCATGTACCAACCACTTGTTGTTCGACATTAGCCTCCTTCGTGTTATTTTCCGATATGGAACGAATTTCGAGTAATATACATAACGAAATATATATAAATATATATTATACTATGTCAGTAAACGCGAACCACCCCAATGGAGGTACAACATTGTATATTAAATATTATTATATTTATGTACAATATGTATATAGGTGAGAAAACGTAATAAAACTCGTTCGCGCACGTGTTATTTTGAAAAACAAATCTAAAACAAACTGTTGAAACAATAATAGATGACATTTGCTCTGAGTTCTGTTCGGGCCGTTTAAAAGTTTTTAAACTTTGAAAGCCATACGGTTCCTGTATTTGCGTGCAAATTATTTATCGATCATACAATAATATTATCATCATTCTTTAAGGAACCAACACACCTAATCGGTCTTCGTTATACGGTTTACGATTTAATACTTTGAAAGTTTTTCAAATGCTGTTCAAAATATAGTTCACGTTAATTTATAACGACGACGAATAAAAATCTACGCGAGAAATGGCATTAATTACCGCAGAGGAATATTAAATTATAATTATACTGTTGAAGTGGTTTTTTTTCTTAGTTTTGATACTTATCTACAAACAATAAAATATATACACCGTGATTGGCACAGTTAAGATCAAACATTGAAAAAGTGTTCCAAAAAAATAATACTATTATATATTTTGTTTCACTATAGTAAATGGATATTTTGAAAATGTGACTAATAGAATTATTATTTATTATACCATATTATCATTAAATGTTTGCTACGTATTTGTAAAAGTATTTTGTTATTTAATTTGCATAATGGAAGTAATATATTGCAAAAGCACATACAGAAGAACTAGCTCATGTGTTCATTTGTTTTTTCCATTAAATCTTTGGAAATGTTGGCACTTCTTTTTCTATGATTAAAATATATATAAATATTTTGTTTATGAATGTTCTCGGTAGCTAACTAATGACAAAAATTGATTGTAAAAATAAACTACTTGACTTAAATAAACGTTTTTACCATCAATGTTTTTCTAAAAATTCAATTTACAAACTGACTATTAAATTATCCACAAAAAATTTTAATACAATATTTAAAAAAAAATCTTACCCTCACTTGTTAACCTAATAAACAATTATATACTGCACTTGTAATTTAAGTGTCTTTAATTAATATTCATATGTAAAAAAAATAAAAATAAGTGTACGTCGCTCTGCTGTACAGTAGGTTACAAGTGGGTCAATGTATAATGGATTATATTAAACTTAATTCAATGATGTAATATCATTATTGTATAAGAAAAACGATTCTGAGTGGAGACGGTTTATCGGTCTGGATTTTTTATATTTGTATTAATTATTATAGCCTTTAAGTTGAATTAATGTTATAATATTATTATTTTTTATTCGTTGCTACGGTGATAAACAAAGCGATAGAAATTAAAATCCCATTTTAAGCGGTTTTTCGTAATTTGTCGGTATTTTTTACCGAGGCACTAATAAATAACTATTGAGAAAATCGAAAAATGACCTCTCTAAAGTACCTTGATCTAATTTGCTAAAAGATATAAGGGAAGTACTATATGTAGAAATTGAAGCACTCCTTCTGGTAGAAATTTTGTATACAGGATAAAAAAAAAAAAAAAATAAACACCATTGTAAAACCACTAGCTTCCTCGCTCCGCTCAGAATCTAATATTGATTAGAACAAAAGTTGTTTCATTTGGCAGATAATTCTGTTATATCTTGTATAATTGTATATACATCGAAAGGAAAATATAGGTGTATCACTGGAAATGTCTATTGTACAAAAGATTGATACGAAAAATTGTGTGTAAAATACGAAAAATAATACTAATAAATTTGTTTCACTAATAAATGGATTAGAAAATTTGTCCAATAGAATTATTTTATTTACTATGCCATATTATTATAAAATGTGTGCGACTTATTTGTAAAAATATTTTTTATTTAATTTGCATAACGGAAGTAATACCTATACTAAGTATTGAAAATGCACATATAAAAGAACTCACGTGTTGCATTTTTTTTCACCGAATCCTTTGAAATGTCGACACGTGTTTTTCTATGATTAGATATTTAAATATTTTGTTTGTGAACGGATGCAGTTCTCTGTAACTATTGACACGAGTACCTTAATTTAACGGTATATGATTATATTAAAATATTTTGATTATTAATTACCAGCATATAGGTACCTACGCAGAACTAAAATATTACGAGAATAATATAAGAACTTAATACTATCATAATATATATGCAAATATAGTTTAGTTTACTGCTGTGTTATTTAGATTTTATGTTAAAAGAAAAACGAATATCAGATACGCATGCGCATGCATACTAGAATAATATACGTACTAGTATCTCAATTTAATGAAATAATTCGCAATAAACTCTGAATAATATTACATTATTGATTTAGTACTAAAATGTTTCAGCACTGTCAAGGAGAGCGTTCGTAACAACCGATGAGCTAAAGCTTGTTAAAACTGTACATAACTGTGTAGGTACTTATTGTATGTTTGTCGATAAGCATCCACTATAGTCTTATTCACGGGAAAACGAAAAAAATACGATGAAACGAAATACATTCGAGGCGATTGAGGAGACCAGCACAATACGGTTAGGTACATGAATGATAATCCTAACTTAGCTATATAATACTATGGTGTGAGTTGTTCTTACTATTTTTGAGATTTTTGAGATTGTTGAGATTGTGATACTTAGGAATTTTGAGGGGAAAGGCTAATTTTTTGGTGGGGACCCTCAACTTAAAATATAAATTCAGAGTTTGTTTTGTTATTTTAATTGTTTTAGATTCTGAGCGGAGCGATGGATGTGTTTTTATATTCAATTTATATTTTAAGATTATAAATAAATTTTAGGTACCACAAGCCTACGAATAATTGTATTATATTGTAATGTCTATTGATATAAATAAATCATTATGACTGTATTACTGCAGCCCTCCTAGAACCCCCCCCCCCCCTCACTGGCTCTGATAATCTTATGTAGTTACGAAATATGTCACGTTTAAAATCTAAACAATGTGTAAAGTGAAAACACACAAATTACTGTAAAATTTTTTTTGTTTTACTTCTGTTGGGAGGACGATCTAGAGCAGTAACAATTTATTTTTTAAAATTCAATTCTGTGTCTTCACGACTCCGCGTGTATAGATGAAACAGCATAGTTATCAGGAATCAAGTCTCTTATTACTCTCTCGTCATGTGAATAATCACTTTAGCTGAAACCTCGGCTGAAACTGTTTCATCTGCACGTCCATAACGCTGATAACTATAATATAGTGACAGAGCGATTTATACAAATATTATGCGACGATTTATCTTCCGTTCAACAATCATAATATTAATAATACTAATTTATTGTTCAGAAGTCCTTTATAAGAGGGGATTGGCTACCGATATTATATCTGTTGTCTCTGTCTTTCACAACTCAGTGAATACTACCCATTTCCAGTCCATCAGTATAATATTATATATAGATACGGCCTATATGCAGTGAACCGATAAATATTGTACAAACAGATTCAGTACCAAGTGTATACGATCGGGCTACTATATTTATCCGCAGATCGTATATTATTTAACTATTTAAAAATCACTTAAATTAGATCGAAAAATGTGGCATGATCTTCGGGTGGAATTCAAATCTGTTTTTATCATGTAATTCGTCGCTTTACTACATCCATCGCACTAATTGACGTACAGTGGGTATGGTTTTAATCATTTCGCTCGTATATATGAAACACTGAAGATGGGTACAATAAATATCGGTACCCCTCAAGTATAGGTACTCTTATAGTATAATGATAATAATATGCATAATTTTATAGCGCAGGCGATCCGCGACGATTGTTAAGGCTACCAAACTTCCATATAATTATCCACCTACTCATATACCTACAATACGGATCTAAGCAATTTTCTATTACGTTGACCTCGATATTGCCTTTTGATCCTGAGTAAAATATTAAACGTTATAATTAAAGGTCTTGGTCCTTGATGAAAATTAATTAAATATAAAATAAATAGGTAGAGCTTGCACGTGGCTATTATAGTTCACTGGAGTAAAGTATTGTACCGATAATTATATAGACAAAAGGAGGACATAACTTTCAGATATAACGACTATTTATTTTACTAAATGACACTTTTACCATAAAAATATATAAACAATATTTCAACGACTGTCTAATTTGGTTTAAACATTTCAAATATTATTATAAAATATGATGTGTAAATATGATGTTCGATAATGTTTAAGTAAATGCCAAATAGTTTGAAGTAATATCTATGAGACAAATAAAAATATAACTGTACAAGAAATAATAATTTGTCGAAAAATTGTATGCGTCAATATAATGATGATAATAAAATGTCTGTAATATATTTATAAGTTAAGAAGTTATTTTATTAACAATACAAGTATGCAGCTTGGGTTCAAAGCCATTATGACGTCATCATTTAAAATATTTACTTTTAAAACAAATATAATGTACCTAATTACATATTATTATACATTGAGATTTCGTTATTTATATGTATACAACTCCTCACCTCAATTTGTTCGTCTTGTAACTTTTATATATCCTTTTTCAAGACGTCTACTGTATTATAAAAAATTGTAAAAGTTTTGATAGGCGTTGTTCTGTCTTCGGTGTTTCCAAAGCATCTATAAATTCTTAGACGAATAATTATAGAAAAAATTAAATAGATGTGTAACCAAAATAAAGTTTGTGTGTAAAACATTTTACCCTTAAAGATGTTATACGACATCATAATATCGTTGAAACGTACGCAGAGAACGATAAGTTTTTAGATGTTGAGTTTCTTAAACTAGTTGGACCGAGGTTAGCAAAAGATACCCCAACACCTCAGGGCTTGGACGCAGCGCTATAAGACCCAAGCCTGAAAACCATCTAAACTTAGTATTAAAAAATAATTTGTCACGTCCTTCTTGTTACCTTCCGATTAACGACTATTATTTTCGATCCAACCGTGTTCGTGGGTGCGTGTTAAATGTATATAAATAATATGTACCTGCCGTCATGTCATATTATTATGATAATATTATGCGAAGAAATTTCACGATAAACAATTATTCTTTTATTAATTTTGTTATAATATTATGCACATTCACGACTAAATTCGCCACCTGCAGTTTCCAGGAGATTAAAATATGCAGCCAATCGCGTAAAGGTAGGATGCACATAAGTCGCAGCTATATAATTCACAGGCTCCTTGTAGAAATATCGAACATTTTATACTACAGTGGTTACGGTTATGCCTCTACAGTTTTACGCTTATGACTTATAAAAGTGTAAAATAACTTCGTGAAGCATATTATTTTATATTATTATCAAATTATCAATTGGTTACTATCAAAATCATTAAAAACTATTATCATTGATTATATCGACCATCGCGCACTCATAATATTATAATAAGAGATTAACGAACGATAACCACCACAATGTTCCTTTTAATAACACTCACTGGACTGGACTGGAAATCTAGGTCCTATAGGTAAAGGTGTACAACTATTATTATCACGTAAATAGAACATACATTTTTTATTTTGCTAATGATTTTAATCAGTATGAAAATTAATATGCACTTAGTGTTACGACTGAGTCGAAACTTATTTTATCATACCACAGCATAGATCTTTATTTCTTATTTCAATATTATTTACATTTTAATATTTTTTTTCCATTATTTTGTTTAATTTTGTAAGATTATTTTATTTTGTTGAACTCAACTCATCCGCATACAATAGCTATAACAATGCTTATAGTTTATAACTTTTTTTATGTACCGAATATAGGTACTTATATTATATGATATTTATACATTTTTGTGGTAGCAATAAATATTATTATTATTATCATAAAATAAATTGATCTTTTTCACGCATATGATGTATGAGGTTGTTTGAAGTTGGAAAATCAGAGTAAAAAATTGTTAAAATAGTTTCAAGAACCGTTTGCTCTATACATCGTCAAACAGAGAAAAGCGTGACGCCGACCTATGTAAAGACCGGTAGTGACCAGGGATGGCAAATAGGATTTGTTCAACGTGCCAATTTATGACACGATTCAAAAAAAAAAAATTTCAACCGTGCCACTAATTATATTTGTTAACACGGAGAATTTTTAAAAAATATAAATTAATGATAATAATGTAGAAAAAAAATATTAAAAAAATTGGTTGGAAATATTTTATTTCATGAAAGATTTTTTTATGTCTCGTTAATATATATGCGCTGTTGCCTTCAAGGTATATAAATATATATAGACACATGTCTTTCGGGTGCCATCGAACATTTTTCGCGTGTGACTTATTTGCCATCACCGCTCTAGACGCTGCAGGCACAACTTACATTTCCCCAGCCCACCTATCCCATTTCTAGTTTTCCAAATTGCTGAATGTTGGCGTAGAAAAGTTTCGGAAAAAGTTGTTTTTCCGCGCGGGCGAGGTTGGAGGAACCCTCTCCCCCCACCATGTCCAAAGAAAATTGATTTTTCCGTGTAAGCCAGTGCCGTAAAAATTTCGGAAACGGGCGTATAAATCCCCGTGTTAAAAAATGTACGTCATACCTATTTCTCACGACATAAATATGGACATTATGTTTTTCATCATAGTCGCTCTGCATTGTTCATACAGTAAAATGGGGTTGCTTTGAAAATTTTTTACTGTTTTATGACAATTTTACTTTTTATTTTATGGATAACTTCTGTAGTATTAACGATAAAAGTCTCAAAATTAAATCTTAGTTACAGCTAGTTATGATCAATTGCTTAACGTTTTAATTTTTAAATTTCTGATGTTCTCGTATACTCGTATATGGTTTTGATCTTTAATATAGGTAGGAAATAGGAATATATTACCTCCTGCGTCCCTCATTTTTATTGTGACCATACGATAACGTTATTATTCGGTGGGCTAAAAATAAGCTTAGTAAAGTTTTGGCTTATTATACGCACGAACCATAATAATATCATGTACGAAGATGAACTTGTATATACTATTTTTGCATTTTCTGCTATAGTGTGGCGGGTATGGGTAAGTTTGGGAAACACTGCTCCAGCGACGATATAGGGGCAACTTCGTGGAGGCCATATTGGTTACCGCCTGATATGATTGACACATTATAGCAATCGGGTTTGTGGTCGTGGTTTTTTTTTTAATAATTAAACAGTACAATAATATGACGATAAATGTTTTTAAACGATAATCTTCCAGCATAATATAAGTAATATTGATCTAAATACGGGTTGCACTATACTATTTTGTAGGTGTTTTCGATCCGGTTGGATCGTTAAGTGCTTTTATTTTTTTCAAAATTCACTTACATTATAAAATCATAATAACAATGATATGACGTAGATATTATACACATTTACACATTGTGGATATGCGATTTCCCCGTAAAGCGGAAAAGGCAACCATTTCGCTAAATTGTTGTCACCGCGAAAACAACGTCATCGCACAATTCACTATTTTATTTATTGTTATCTATTTCGATGAAATCATTCCATTATTATATTATAACGCTATATTTTGTGATAATTGTCAGAAACGCACCCATACGGTGGCAATTTCTGATTTTACGTATTATACGCACTTGCGGTAACAATAATAGTGGTCAAAAATGTATGTCCATCACACGGACAGAACCGATAAAACGAGTTTTCCACTTGAATATTGATCATGGTCTGTGCGAAACGAAAGCATGGAAGTTAGTTCAATCAATAATGAATTATTATACTATATAGTAGCTTCCGGTCAGCGGTGGATTTAGGGTGGAAAAGGGGTGGTGCTTGAAAGCTGATGCACCCGCAGTACTGAACTTTTTTTTTTATTTTACATCGGATACTTGGATATCAGTGTTATCACTTATCACGTAGAACTAAATGAATTAATCGTAAACCACAGATGTAGACTACCCGCTACCACCAAAAAATGAGTTGATTTTGTTTTCATCCCGAAGTTGTTTGTGATAAGTAGGAACTTTGTTATCGACATCCACCACTGCTGCAGCTGGTTGTCTGATATTTCACGAATACGAAGGGCAGCAGGTCCGAAATACGAATATCAGGGATTCCTATTAGGCCGATGTCTATACGGGAATCGCGGAAAAAAGCCCACAAAAAAAAGGCCAGGGAAAAAATCTCATGTTTTTCTAAAAAACTTAAGAAATACAAATATGAACACAATATTATGTCTGGTATTATGTACACGTCATAATATATTGTGTTATAAGTTATAAGTCAAAAAACATCAGTCTTATGGTTATATACGAAAATTACACAACTATTACATAATAATATAATAAGTTAATACAAAACAGGTGGTAGTATAATATATTGAGATAACAGATAATATTTTAGTATGTATATACCTACCTAAGAATTATGTTTTTGACTTATAAGTTATAAGTTATAACTCAATTATACGTTATGACTTTATGAGTCATGACGTATACATAATATTGTGTTCATATTTAATTTTTTTTTATTTACAATCTATATTTAATATAATTAACAATTAATATTAATATATTATTATATTTTGTTATAGGTAGGTAAATGGTAATTACTAATTAGGAGTAAACTATGCATGTGTTCACATTTATATTTATATTTCTAGGCTTTTTTCCGTCCACCAATTAACAGTGTATTGGCCAGGGGGACCTTAATATAAATAAATTACAATTACGATTTGCACATAATATGTGCGGCTAGATAGTAATAATAACAATAAATATGGGTACGTACGTGGCCCTGGGATGTCATGGACGGTGCAGATTGGGTTGAGCTGTGGACGATCTCCCGGCGTGAATGACGGCGAAAAGAGATAATTTTGTATTTTAATTTTATATTTAAACGCCATGACACGCCGTTTAAAAAAAATATCACTTTTGAGATTTATTAATATTAAAAAAACTAAACGTTATATTGAAATTCTGATACTTTTATCGTCTTAAACACATAAAATCACACATTTATAAAAGTAAACTAAATTTAAAAAATAAAATTTTTCGATCGGTAAATCGTTGTGTGAAGCGAGGAACTTTTACACGTGTAAGATAGGCAATCACGATGGAAATTCTGCATGTTCTCCCGACCGCGTGAATGACGGCGGCATCGGTGGGCCAATGCGTACGTACGACGCGACGGCGAACGTATAGTTTTGCACCAGCGAACGGTTCCATGCGGCATGCTGACGACACGGGAAAGTGCTATATTAGAATAGAACATGCGGCGGTCGGCGAACGATGATGGCCGCCGGCCGAACTGACGGCGGGTGAACTCTGCGCGCACATTGACGCGGCATAATAATAACGCACGATGAATATTTCACATATCGAAATTATACGAATCGCTGCATGCCTTAGAACGAAAAAATGTTTGTTCGAGGAGTAAAATATTGGAACTCGAACCTTAAAATTGCTATCCTGCAGGACAATTTCATAAAAACGACCACCTTTTCACTCCACGATGTACGGTCGGCGGACGATGGCCGGGACGACGGACGGCGGGCGAGCTCTATACGACATCGACGCGACATAATAACACGCACAATGAATATTGTTATTGAGACAATGCCGGGCGCACTGACGGCGCCGCAGAGCATAGCAATACTGCGACGTGTATAAACTCTACGCTCACGGTTGACGACAACGGCCATGGATTTACGACGACGCACGGCGGAGGGCTGCCTTTTACGGCGAAAAACTGCCTTTCACGGTATTTGCATAATCTGACCGTAATAGGCCGTTAACACGGATAAGGTACCATTTCCCCACAGCGTCTGGACGCGGCGTCTATAGCGTCACTACAGGTCCGGACATGGGTCGGCGTCTGACGCGGCCGTGCTGTTCCGCTGCTCGACGCTGCTGGGAAACCGTTCGTGTTGTGACGACGACAGCGCGACCTTGATGTGGCCGAACACTTATTCGCGGGTCTAATTCTTTTAGGCCGCGGCGGCGAACAACAATATTACTATAGTCATTGTAATAATACAAAATGGCTCAATCGATTGATCTTCTGTCTTTTTTCGTGTCCTTGTCTGTATGCAACGAGAGACAATATTGTTCTACGTCCCTTCTTGCCGTACGAACTACAATCATCCTACACACAAAATGGTTGGCAGTATTTCAAATTTTGATACCGGTATCCGGTATTTGTTTACTACCGGTATCTACGGTATTACCGTTCCTCGGTAATTACCAAAAAATATTGTACGATTTTTCCCTCGATAATTATTTAAAAATACTATAAACCTCGACAAGTTTATTAGTGTTTCCAAGTTTTTAACCTAGGATAGGGCCGTTATATTATGTCGTTACGATTATATAGAAGTAATAAATAATAAATGAAGTAATATACGGTATTTTCGGTAATAACGGTAACTACTGATTCACGGTATACCGGTATACCAAAAATACCGCCAGTCCTACAAAACGTTTCCGAAACTATAGCTTTAACTTTGTTATTTCATTTCCATAAACACCGTCTATACCCTATACCTCAGTTTATTCGCCACATTCGCATTATAACTTGTAATTTATGTGTACAATTCTCTTTTTTAATGTTTTTTTTCTTAAAAGAAGACAAGCTGTTTTGTTGTTCGCACATACTCAGTGGCGTACACAGATCACACTCAGTGGCATACACAGATATTTTCAATGGGAAGGGTTGTATAAAAAGTAGGTCAGCGCATTTCAGTGGTGGATGTTTGTCCATCGTCCCTTCGGGCCTCGGACAAGATAGTGTAATTTTACTGAATTCGATTTGAATACAATGATTGCATTCGATAAAAAACGATTCTGAGCGGAATCTTTTTTATTTAACTTTATACGTTTCTATGGTGATAAACAAAGCTTTTTAAGAACAGCTTAAGAACGATTTATATAAATAAGTAATTTATATAATTATTATTATAAATTATAATTAGGAAATATCATAAAAATGAAAAAAAATATAAAATAAAAATAAAAAGCTCATAAGTCGCTCAAATGTTTTGAAAATTTTACCATGTCTAAGTAAGGCTAATATAAGTAAACAACCCAAATTTCAAGTTTTTTTCAAATTACAACAAAAAAACTCCCAAAATTAAAATTTCTATAAATAGCTAAAAAATGGCTAAAATTTTTCGAACTTTAAACCGTAAGGAAAAAAATCCAAAATACAACAAAAAACATCTCTTGTCATTTTTTATTTGAAGCAATATTTCTGGTAGAAAACGTCGTCCGTAATTATTTAATATTATAAAATCGTAACATTTTCTCTTTAACCGCTTTTATTTCAAGTAGCGTTTCGAAAATGACCTCTTTAAAGTACTAGCTCAAGAACACAACCTTTCAGAAAAGATACTATACTTGATACTTTTGAGCAAGTTTAGAGGGAGAAAAAGTGTTTACAGAATAAAAAAGGAATAAACATCATTGTAAAACCATTACATTCGTCGCTCCGCTCAGAATCTAAAAATAAATATTCATACTACTACTCGCATATAATATATATAATATATCAAAATATTTTTAAAATTTGGATACATCTATACATATAGATATAAAGAAGAAATACCAAGGGTGAGGGTAGAAAGAGGAGGAGGTTTGAAAACCCAATACCCCCTCGAGTGCACGCCACTGGACACACACACACACTGTACATCCATTCACATTATAATTATGTAACATGCAGTAATTTACCCAACTTTGCAATAATTGCCGGAGTGCCGGATTGGCGTTAGTTAATAAAATATAATATATATTATGCGCATATATGATAACTGCAGTTTAATAATATACTTTATGATGGTCTGTGGACATGAAGTACCCGATATTTACCGCGAAGACGGTATGAAGAGATGGGGGAAAAAATACAAAACGATAGGTATATAATATTATTGTAGTCATTGTAAGATTCGAGTGTAATAAAGAAGACGCAAATCGGTCGGGCCGCGAATAGCATCAAAACTAAACGATTTATTGTTTATCTCACACTCACGGGGGCGTATAATAAAATTATATATAATTATTATTATTATTATTGTTATTATGTCTATCGGGAGGCAGAGTCGGGCGTATACATTCAGATTGATATATATCATAATAATATACAGGTAGGCGGTGTAGGTAGGCACGACAAGAATACGTCGAGAGAACGCTGGGCGCCGCCGCCACTTCCTCCACCAAAATCTGCACCCCCTCCCCACAACCACAGGAATGCCCCGCTGATCATCGCCCCTCGCGGAAAGAGTCGACTGCGGTGATCGGCCGCGTACGCGCACTCGTGTAGTTATTATTATACAGGGCGATTCGACACTTCGGCAATGCACTTATTTCTAAATCTGATTTTTGCAATTTTTAAATACCTTCCTTAAGCTATAATAACGAACATATTTTCAAACCCACGAGATTTTTTCGTACTAGGTACTTATAAGAAGACCCTTGAAGTTATACACTGTATTTTAAATGATAACCTCCCTTTTCTACTGTAAATTATTTAGTGCGTGGGCGATCGCTGTGGAGGGTCGTGTAGGGGTTCCTCCCCCTCAGACATTTTTTCCCGCGATTTAGTGGATAGTTTTTTTTGAAAATGTTGACGTATTAAAATAAAAATTTAAATAATCACCAAGTTTTTGAATTATTTATCTCTACATACTAAGAACATGATAATATTTATTATAATGGGTTTATAGTAATTATTTAAAAAAATAATCATTAATTATTGTAGTCTAACAGTATTTCTAAATTATAAAAATGATCCGAGTACAATATTATAAGAAGTACAAGAACCAACTCACGTAATTTTTATATTTTTTTACAACCATTATCATGGGCTATAATAAGACTTACAATAAACATATTTTATTAACTGAAAAATTACTTTTTGAATTATAAAAGTAATAAACATAACAATTGTCTAATGAATATTATCCACTAAATAATTTACAGTAAAAAGAAGGTTGTCCTCATTTTAAGAACAGCTGAAGTTTGAATCGCCACAGAACGCTCCTTATTATTAAGTAGTACAAAAATATATCGTTGAAAATATTATGGCCTTTAAGTCAAATATTTAAATATTCGAAAAATCAGAATTCGAACAAATTCATTAATAAATTAACGGCGGAGGAGGGATGAACAGTTATTATTGTTGTTATTGTACCTATATAATAATATAGCAATATAATCATAGTAGCCGTGCGATCCGGTTGCTCCTATCGGGGAGTCACGGGATCCGCCCCCCGCGCGGCAGGGCGGTCGATTACCGCGCGGTTACCTGCAGTATATAACTGAGACCGTGCACCGGTTTTTGGGTATACGGTTCGAGTAGGTCGCAGTGTGCGCATCACGATATCTTCGTCGTCATTATCGTTGTTGTTGTTGTTGTTGTTAACGGTGCGTATAAAAACGGTGCGATTCGAACTGACGTCATGTTGAGGACAACCCCGGACGTGGTGTATCAGTCACAACATTATTGCGACGCGTTCGACGACCCTTTCGCGAGTTTTCAGTGGTACGACGACAGTGGTTACGGTTACGTCGCCACTGCGGATGAAAAGTCGACGACTGACCGTCGGTTGACGGCGGTTTCGGCGAGCGGCGGTAGCGATAACAGTTTCGGCGGTGGCAGTAGCGATAAGAGTTTCGGCGGCGGCAGCGGTTCAAAGGTCGACTCGGCGGGCAGCAGGAAGCGCCGGCGGTTGGCGGCGAACGCGCGCGAGAGGCGCCGCATGAATGGCTTGAACGAAGCGTTCGACCGGCTCCGGGGCGTCGTGCCGGCCGCCGACGACGAGCGCAAGCTGTCCAAATACGAAACGCTCCAGATGGCCCAGACATACATCGTGGCCCTGCACGAACAGCTCGGCATGACGCCCTCGGTGGCCACGGAGAACCCCTCGTCCACAGCGGCGGCCGCGCGAACGTGTTCCGCCAATTTCGGCGTCCCGATGCTGTGGCCGCAGCAACGGCAGTTATAGTGGACGGCGACGGTACGACGGTGACGGTACGATGACGGTATACGACGACGGTACGTTGCGGGTGGTACGATTTTAATGAACAGATCTGGGAGTGCTGAAGCCCCTTAATTTTTCCGGTTAGTCCAAAAATGGCATACACATTATGAGGGTACTATTTTCGAAACTGGGGGTGCTATAATCACTCCCAAGCCACCCAAATTGCACCTATGCGGGTCACTATCGTCGGTTTTTCCCATACTATTGTACATATATGTAACATAATTTAACAGCGACCCACATAATATTATACTCTGTTTTACTCGTTTTTGAAGGATTAAATCGAATGTTTTCGCACATACAACACCCCGTAATATTTTATTGTAAATATTTTTTTATTTTTTTGTACAACTCTTTTGATTTGTTTTAAGACTTTTTCGTGTAACATTTTAATATTGATGTATGTGATAACGTTGTGCAGCTTACCCCACAGGTTAATACGACGACATAATACGGTCTTAGCCGCTGATTCGTTTCGTAAGACCACTCCACTCGTTCTCGATATATTATTAACTTTTATTTAAAAGAAAAAAAAACACAAAAAGTACGCACTTCTTCGAATCCTTTGCCGACCCGTCTGAAGAATGTCACTCGGATTCAATAAAATACTTTTTATACGCGTGGGCGTAATCGAACACCTGTTGTGCAGTTTCCGGTAGAATTTTGAGTTTTTCACGACATTATTTCACGTATTTTTGCGAACAAAATATCACACTGATTTTATATTTCATATCGACTATGTGTGCAAAGCGGGAGTGTGTGTTTTTGTCGACATCAGCTGATATCGATGTGAAAATATAATATTATAATAGTTTATGAGCGTTAACATAGTTCGGACAACAAAACTTGCCGGGTATTTTATACCTACTTCAATATTATATAATATTAAATCCGTGGATTTTCCTCCATTCGTTTGGACCATAAATTCTTTGAAAACTAATATGCTGCGCGTTATTGAACGAGCTCAATAATAATAATAATAATAATAATATATTGCGTTTTGCTGTTTTATCAATGATATCGTTTTCTGAAAAATATAATTTAAACTTTGAAAATAAGTAAAAACAAATACTAAGACGTACTATATTGTAATAACTTCAAATTATAATACAACAATATTAATTAATTTTTTTACGATAAAATAAGACTAGGATGTAAAAATTAGTATCGTGGAAAACGAAATACATTTTATTATTATACTCATATTATGACGTCGTAGAAGACAAGCGGCGATTTCTTTTTTTTCGTCGCCGTTTTTGTATATTTTATTTTCCCCAAAAATATTATAAGTTATTACATAAATAAGCGTTAATTAATGTATTTTTTTTTTATTGCTTAGAATAAGACGCATTTTGCGTGATTTCTTAATAATATGTTGTAATAATTGTTTTGTTTTTTTTTTTTTTACATAAAATATTGTCAATAACTTGTAAAATATACATTTTGAGACTGAGAACTAAATAATTTGCAGTTATTGCTTAACATGTCAATAAACATTTAGTTTGTATATTACATCAATGCTATTTTTTTTTTATCGAAAACACATAATAATATTTTTAACAGAAATATGTTTTTGGGCTGGATACACGTTTTTATTTCTGACCGATTTTTCGTAAGATTTCCGTTGACGTGGTTACTTATTAACAAAAACATATTTATGATTTATATAAGATTTTCCTTGCTATGGTTTATTTCTACATTTATCCTGATGAATTGCTGAATCTTTGATAAAATAAATGGTTTAGAAACTATGTACTTACCTATGCATAGGCATCAATAAGGAGTATCTAAGGGTATTTTTGCTACCCCCATACACTTTTTTTGTGATAGCAAGCTAATCGGTTTGCTACCACAAATAAATACTACCATTTTGAAAATAATAAATAATATATTAATTATATTTGATATTAATTGTTACTCAAGTCTTAACGAAAATGATTCGTTTTTAGTTATAAGTAGTTGTGACTTATAGTAGTAAGTCAAAATGTCATTGACAATGGTCGTAACTACAGATGTAAGCTTCACAATTTTAAAATTTTCTTAAACATTTGTTTTTTAATGTATTTTTCTTAACATAGTGAATTTTTATGGTTGTAGGATTGGTATGTTAGTTAAATTTTAATTATTTAATTAGATAAACGACTGTGAATATTAAATATAATTAAAATATACTTAGAGGTACCTATTTACAATATACATATTAAATCAAACATATTTATCAATTATAAATAGTTCTGAGTTGGGTTCTTGTGTTAAAACTAATTAATAACATTTAATTTGTAATAACTAATAAATACTCATTACCTAACAAACCCCAAAATTGTAGGTTGCTTATGGGTTGTTTTAGGTCTGTTTCGCCACTGACAAGAAAGCACAGTTTTAGCGTTTTTGAGACTTGTTCTTCGCCAAAGATATTTTATTTTTTCTTCGTACGCACCTAAGTATTGTCTGAAGTATTCCATCATAATAATATTGAAGTATTCAATTGTATTGCATAATAATAGTATAATGGCGTATAAATTCAAAAATCGAAATGTCCTCAATGGTAAGTGACCTATGTATGTTATTATAGAGCTGCATATTATGTATAGGTTCACGTCATGTAGATAAAACAAAATTCGATCGAAAATAAATAGCTACTTCAAAATAACTTTTACTACAGTTCCTGTTGTTCAAAGTAAGTATATAGCATACACAAGCAATTATGTACCATGTTACATTATAATGTTTGATAACAGAAATCATTTTAATCTTCAATTACACACAGAATAGGTTACCGCATACCGTACTACAATAAATTATAGGTATATACCCACGTGGAATATTGTTAAAATGACAGATTTTAGTAAAATAAATAAGTACTTGAAATGGGCGTCATTCATCCGGGCGAATGACTCAAAATTTACCCGAGTAAAGCATAATAATATTATATCATCTGTTGGAAATATTAAGCAAATTTATATTTATCTTTGTTGTATAGGTACATAGGTATGGCATATGTATTGTGCTTAGTAATTAAGTATACAATATACATAGTAGTGCATTATACGTATTAAAATTTGTGAGTATATAATTTTATTGTATTTTATAGAAATAACCACTTTTATAATATTGACTATGGGTTCTTAGATCGTTTCGTCTGATACGTGATAGTCATTTTAAACACATGCACAAAACTATATAGTCTCTAAAGACGGAAAGGTAAATGTAATGGACATATTATTAGGCATCCATATAAATTTTTCCTAAATTATGTGAAGGGTTAACAGAAAGAACTGACTAATGCAATAACTTTTATAATGATCAATATTACATTTTTTTTAATCCATGAACTGAGAATAAAAATGTAGTTAAAATTTTTTTAGAAAATTATAAAAACAATTTATTTAAGTGAAGTAGTTTATTTTTTAGAATTTTTTAAAATATCAATATTTTTTTGGAGTTTGTTAATTTAAAACATGGGTAAGTACCTAACAACTTTTTTCAAAATATTATTTTTGGATTTCCTGACATGGGTATATTTTTTAAATTATTTACTGTCCATAATATTCTTGTCATACAATTAATTAGCATACATTTTTTTTAGACCTTTTTGTTACATCTTGTTTATTAGCTCGCTCTAACTATGTATTAGATATATTAGGGGCCCGTGCAAATTTCGCCCAAAAGATATGACATTTTGGGTTATCCGCCCAATCCGTCACTTAATTTACAATATTTCACTCTGCAGTACGTGTCACAAGATTGAAAATAAAAACTAATGATTATCGAAATTAAATTTTGCCGTTATTACTCGGTACCTAGTCAAAAACTCAAAATTATATATTACCTACAGCACATTTGAGCTGCTTTAAGCGGCGAATCACGTTCAACCGCACATAATATATTTCGCACTAAAATAAGGCGAGTCATAAAATCCACGAATTCTCCGATTTGAGATTCTAAATTATACCTACAAATCGTTGTCTTACCGTGTGCACTACACGGCTACACGTTTATTGTAGGAACAAATTATAAATGTGTACCTACCTACGTACCACCAGGAACCGATCAAATTAAATTATTTTGAGAGTTTGCACTAGTTTAATGTTGCTTTCCAGTAACTAATAGGCTGCAGACTCCAAAATTATGCCAACGATAGTATTTCCGTTCGTACACGTTTTTGGCAGCAAACGTTGACTTTGTAGACCGCCCAAAACATCCAAATCAATTAAAGACGTTATTTTGTTGTGGAAGAAACTCCCATCGGTTTCTATTCCGTACCGACATGCTCCGACTTCTGCAAGTTGAAGCAAAAAATAATTTTAATTATAAGTACAAACACTACAAAAATATATGTATAAACTTCAAAAGACATGTTTGAAAAAAAATGTAATTCAATGGTAGATCGATCGAACATGATTACAATTTATTATTTGTAAATCGACATTAATATTTTTTAAGTCGGCACTTGGGATAATAAAACTACGAGGATGTTAAAATAGTTTCAATAACTTAGGATAATCTAAAAACATCAAATATCATCGTGATTGAAAATCAAACCATTTCCGCTGTAAAAATATATAATATTTGAAATCGAATACAAAACTAAACAAAACATTGTTAAAGGACTCCCGATATCCAAAGTTCTTAAGTCTCAACCGTCAACATATGGTGTGATAGATGATAACAAGACCCAAAATCATGCCATATGCGATGTGCACTGTATATATTATAATAAAGCGCTGACCCGATATAATACTATGACATACATTTCCCTAACATCAATATACCACTCAGTCTGTTTTCAGTCTATTAAGGGCCATTGTCTAAGCCCATCTGAAACGATCACGTGGCATTATATGACTGTCTACTCTGTCACAAATAACGGTTTTTTATATTTTATACTACCGATAATAGTAAATAGCTCATTACCCATAAATATTAACTACATACTATGTTCGCAAAAAGGTCTGTACATTTAAACCATGTTTATACTTCAATGGTTCTTATATAATACACATTGTTTTAAGTGAAATTATACAAGGCACATTTTGTGTCAACATTTATTTATTTAGTCACAATATTATAATAATCATGGGAAGGATAATAATAATTAAGAAACTTATATTTAAAAACTCACTTTGAGTGTAACTTACATGGGTTAGGTCAACTCCAATGTTCTTCGTTTTTCAAGTGCTCTTCAAAAATAAGTTTAATAAATAAAAACGATTTACACACAAAAAACTATGCATAGATAAAATGTACCTATTGAATATATAAATATATTGTGTGAGCCACCCTATTTATTACCAGCCTACAGGGGTTAGAAACACCCAACTAGTCTCGGGGAATCTATTGATATAACTTTTATTGAAAACGGTCCAGTAGTTTATGAGATTAGCTCGTTCAAATATACAAAATCTTCAGCTTTATAATAGTACCACAGATATAGATATGGACATAGATATCATTGCGTGTAACAGTACTAATGAAAATCTTATCAATAATCATTAACCAGCAATCAATAATCAATAATCACTAAGGCCCGGAACTTGATGCATTACCATAATTTTTTTCTATCTTTTTTCTATTTGCAAGGCTCGTATTTATGAAAATTTGAGCTAAATCATGCAGAATTCAATAGTACAAATATATTTAGAATTTTTTGCATTTAATGAATTTTTTTTTTAAAAAAAAGTCTTTTTATAAGTCTAAGCTATAATTGTACACAAAGCTGGCAGTAGATATGAAAATATTATGTGCGTACTTTAATGATTTACGATAAAATATAACAAATTTAATGGTAATAAAACATTTATTATTTAATATTTATTTTCCTGGGTATGTATATAATTTAACTTCCTCTAATTTTACAGTTTAATTATTAGTAAAGGAATAAGAAACAAAAAAAAGAAAAATCAAAAAGAAAGAATATTCAAGCGAGTTAAATGTTCTTAGTATTATATTTGTGTGATATTTTTAATTTAAATCAAAAATTAATTTGTATGTCATTTTTTAATGGCAACAGGTATTGATGAATTTTAAATCTTAAAATTTTAAAACTTGTAACGTCATTTTTTGCCATTTATCGTCATTATTTATGTAATTTAATGCATTTTTTTCAAGATTTAGGTCATCAAGTTTCGTTACTACTAATCACCGTTGGTAATCCAACGAAATCGGTGCCTATTTAAAATTATACATAACAATAATTAACTGTGCAACTGTGATTATTAGAATCGGTGGGGGACAATAAAAATAAATCGAACCATCGAAAATTCAACCAATAGAAAAAATTGTATGAACATTTTGAAATTTAGCTACCAAGTACGTTCTTTCAAATTAACGAAAATTCGACTTAAATAAGACGTTTGAGTTATTGAGGTTCCACTGTGTCATATTAATATTATGGTGTAAAATATGTTTTATACGTTTTTCGACGAATTTTCCGGTTGAAAACTTCGACACAAAACTTTACCGGCACTGAACTTCTAACTGAAAGTTGCCTAATTTTATATCAACATCGACCTCTATGCCAATAGTAATTAACATGAGAAGCATTTCGTATTAGATAGGTATCTATGTTATTGTAGACCGATTGTAGTTTGTGTGCAACAATAACATTATTTAGATATTCTAATTATAGCCCTTTAACTAGACTAAACATTTTTCTTTATAACATAATAACATGCAATAATGAAATATGGCTTTACTGGAATAATAATTATATGCGTGTATCGAATAAAACATTCATAACCGTCAATGGTATAAAATGTGTTTAGAAATGAACTCCGTTCATTTAATAACAATATTAATATTAATTACAATAGATATCTCAATGCTCAAGTACATAATCAATTATGTACAACTATTATGACGTATATATTAAAACAATCGGTTAAACACGGGTGGAAATCGGGGAAAAACTCCCATATTAGCCCACCAAAAATATGCAGTTTTTTAGTTGTGTGGGATCGAAACACCAGTGTCCACACACTCACATCGATGTTAAAAATATTAGCCCCCCCTGGGATTTTAATTGATTTCCGCCTGTGCAATTCAATACGCATTTGTCTAATACAATTTTTTACAAGGTGCGCGAGAGACTCACAGCTGGTATTAAAGTACGATCTTAAAAGTCATCGGAATAACATGCAATAATGAAATAAGGCTTTACTGGAATAATAATTAAACGTGTATTTCGAATAAAACATTCATAACATTTGTAACACATTCATAACCGTCAACGGTATAAATATGTTTAGTTTTAATAATTTTGTTCACCTCCAAAACGTACTCCATTCATTTATTAAAAATTAATAATAATTACAAAAGGTATCTCAATGCTTAAGTATATAATCAATTACGTCCAACTATTTTATGACCTATAACAATCGATTCAACACTAGTGGAAATCGGGGAAAATCCCATATTAGCCCACTAAAAATATACAGTTTTTTTAGTTGTGTTAAGACCCACACACTCACATTGATGTTAGAAATGTTAACCCTCTAAACCCCTTAAATTTTAATGGATTTCCACCCATACCTTTCAATACGCATTTGTCAAATACTATTTTTTACAAGGTGCACGAGAGACACACGGCTGGTGTTAATGTACGATCTTAAAAGTCACTGTCAAATCTATAAAATACTTTTTAAGTGTTTTTTTTCGTACACTGTAAAAATAAATGCATATTAAATGACATATTAATATTTCACTCGAAAAAACGATTTTGTATTCGGCATTTATTGTGTGGTGGTTTTATATTTTATATGATTTTTTCCATTCATCTCTATTATATAATACTGCTTGAACTCGATTCAGAGAAAATAATATTATTTGACCATGTCCTTCAAATGTTATAATATTAAGCCTATAATATATATATGACGTGTACGAAGTAGTTATCCATTGGGAAATCATATACGTCGTATGCGCGTAGGTACTTTTATCATTTTATTACAAATTATTTGAACTTACATGACTGAAAGTCGAACGTTGAAAAAATAAAACTATCGGATTTAAACGAAAAAAGACTTTGAACATAATATAGAACTATTATATAATAGGCACCACTACGCGTGTACCTGAATTAAAATATTTAATATGAGATTGTATTGGATAAAATGTTAATTCGATCTAAAAACGATAATCAGTAATTTAAATTTATCACCAGTTCGATACCCGTACAATTTTTTAATACATTGTAGACAGTGCAGTGTAGGTATATAATATTATGCAAACGCGTTTTATACATTTAGAGCCAACCATGCGTGACAATTACTATGCATTTCTTCAATTTACTGTTTTAAATTGAAATAAAATTCCAAACGAGATTTCTCGTTCTAAGAATAAATGCACAATTGAAAGAAAAAAAAAATGTGTCAGGTGTACATTTTTAGTAGCTGGCAGAGTAGGTATTTAAGAATAAACTTCCATCTGGGCTAGACGATAAAATATTTTAATATACATAATATAGGCACGTTTGGGCACAAACAAGTGGAAAAGTTAAAAGTTAATTTAAAAAAAAATCAAATCTTAAATATAATACGATTATTATTAATGATTTTTAGGTATATTGCATAAACGCATTTACTTTTTATAATTATTCAAAACCATATTACTGGCTAATTATATTAAAAAAAAAAAAAAAACAATAATAAGAAGGTAACTTAATTTAAGTTAATAAGTTAACTGTAAGTTTCCATATAACTTTTGACTTAATCAAGCGCCAAATAAAAATAAGTGAAAATAATAAACTTTTTAAAATTTTTTCTTTCAACTTGACTTATCTCAATTAAAAATGATCATTAACTGCCCAGGCTTGTATATACGTGGTACATTGAAATCTCGTGTCTTTGAAGTCCACCATATAATACACAACTCCACGTCAGTGACGTGGATGAAAGGTGACTTTTGGGGCGATAATCGAATGAGATTGCTGATGTGACCTAAGATGTTCGAATTTGCGTGGGATGAGCTGACGATGGTGTTTAAGACGAATTCTAAATAGTCATATTATTGACATATACGGCTAAACTTTAAATCGTCGCATGTACGTACAACTATGTGCAATTAAATGTCCACCAGGTTATTGATTTAATTTACAGCTGCGACTAACAGAGGTTAGGTGCCAGGCCGAAAAAAAATTTTTTTTATGATAAATCCGCATTATCACTAAAATTGGTGGATTTGTGAAAAATTTTAATGTGTGACAATAAAACAGTGGTCCCTAAACTTTTTTTCCATCTTGGCACATTATAATTAGTTTTTATAAGTAACGGCACACTTTGGACAAACATATTATCTATTTGCCAAAATGAATTATATCTGCAGTTGAACAAAAGATACGACTAGGTTTATCGTCAGTTCCTTCTCGAATTGAACTGTTATGCGAACGACATCGTTAAACACTTAAATTGTATTTATTTAGAATTTAGATATTATTTAGTATAGCATGTAAGTAGGTACACCATTTTTTTTTGTTCACATAATTTCATCTTTTGAAATTAAAAAATTAAATTTTTCATAATATCATACTTTTGAATTTCCACGGCAAAACATTTGGGAAACATTGCAATAGCATAAAATGGTTTAGTTTTTTCGCTGTAGAAAATGTTGTTTACAGGATATAGGTATAAAAAATACCCATATTTTGGGTCGAAGGCAGGTCCTTGAATTTTTGTTTCGCCTAAATTTTTAAAAAATGTTTCAGCTCACCACTATAACAGGCAATTGCCAGTATATTCACCGTACGCGAAACATTCATGCGAATCGATCCGATCGTCAGTGACGAGAAACGCGAAATCTCCGACACACACGCGAGTCTCATTATTGTTTTCTTTTACGGGTCTTCGGCTCTTTCTCCGCACACATTATAATCCACCCATCTTTATTATATTATTATAATCATTCCGTCCGTGTCTACCGAACACAATAATACGATAATGATAATATAAGGTTTTGCTTTCGAATCTCGTTATAATATTACGCCCGCTAAGCCGACAACGGTTCGATCGGATATAATATTAAATTATTTTAACGAAACGGATTTCGAGTTTAATTTATTGAACGCGCGCGCGTCTTCATCAGATCGTTTGATTACACACTACGATGTACCCATCACATATTTTATTATCAGTGCTGTACACAGAGTGATTCACCAAGCATGCTCACCCCCATTTTTATAGTTTATTTATTCGAGTTCTGATTTTTGGAATTTTTTAAAACTATATTTCGAAATTCTTGATATTTTTCGTAGGTAGGTACTAATATTAAGGAGTAGTGTCCCGTGGGGATACAAACTTCTTTTTTTCAAATGAGACCCCCTCCTGTGAATGATTTGGAGAATAATTTTTCTGAAAACAATCAAAATCAAAATTCGAACGAATTGTTTATTGAAAAATTTAACTTTGTGTACCTACTAATAGCATAATAGGTCCACGATAATGGCTTTAGAAGATGTGAGTGATATGGAAATTTGAAAATGTTAGTAATAATTAATAAATATTTATAATTTAATATAAATATTATGGTTTTTAATAATTACCTATGTTTAAAAATTCAAAAAAATCAAAATTTGAATGAATTCATTATTAAAGGAAAAAATATAGGTGAGCGTGTTTGGTGAATCGTCTGTATAAGCGTAGCTGCAAGTCGGCCATGTTACGTATTCATTTAATGTTCATCTGTAATAACATACATTGGTACCTAGGTATATTCTTTGATTATTGTTCTGTCGTTCTGTTTAACGTTGATTACGTGAAATATCAATATTGTTTCACACCGCAGGCTCGTCAAAGACATACATTTTACATTAGCTCACTACAGTCATAATATTAAAACGAGTAACGACTGTGTATAAAAATGTCGAATCGGATCGACAATGCGAAACAATATTATAATATACAGAGTGATTTCTTAAGTATGCTCAGTGCTAACTCTATTTATATACTTTGATTAAGCATATTAAATGTACTTACATTTTGATTTTTGGAATTTTTAAATACCTACACTTGAAGACTATATTTTCGAATACTCGTGATTTTTTTGTACCACTTAAGTAAGATCCTGTGACAGTACAAACTTCTGTTTTTCTTTTTAGGAACCCACCCCTTTTCACTTGAATATTAAGCAAATATTTTTTTTGAAAATTTTTATGTATTTAAAATAAAAGTCAAACGAGTAGTTTTTGAGTAGTACAGCTTTTTGTACTAAGGATAATATGTGTATGGTAATGGGTTAAGTAGACATGGGGGCTTAGATAAACATTTTCAAGAAAATCATCAGCTAAATAATTTTTAGTAAAAAAGGGGGGTATTCTCATTTAAAAAATAGAAGTTTGTATCTATACAGGAAACTACCACTAAGTAGTACAAAAAATATTAGAAATTTAAAACTATGGTCTTTAGATATACTTGAAAATTCTAAAAATCAGAATTTGAAAAATTTAGTACATTGAAGGAAAAAATGGGGGTGAGCATGCTCAAAAATGCACTCTGAATAATAATATTATAAAATAATATTACACCCAGCCATAAACTTTTTCGGATCTCCTAAATTATAGAAATCAGCAAACAATACAATATTGTAATATAGTCGATATAGCTAAGTATTTTGTCTAGGTTAACGATTTGTAGGTACAATTCAATACCATATGCACGGTTGGTATTCTACTCCACGCAGTGTCAATTTCGTAGGAAATCAATTATGATTAATCTGATAATTAATAGTAAGGAATAGTATTCTACGTTTTTTATTAGATGGAAAGTCTAATAATAATTATGACTATTCGCTATTATTATTATTCCGAAAATTGTGCATACTAAATACCTTCACTGCAGTTGGGCACGCGATTGGAGTAAAGGTCGATTTTTTGCCGCCGAAACTAATTAACTGTCCCAAAACTTTGAGGGAGACTTCATTGCGAAGTTCAAGTACACCGGACTATTTATCTACGGAACGGAAACTAAATCAACGAATTACCTAAAATAACAACGGCGGCGGCGGCATCCTGATTCCTATATTACGCAGAAAATACCTACGTAATTAATTAGCTACGGTTTTTGGATACTAATAATAAATTATTGCAGAACACTATTATTTTTATAGTTGTGTAGATAATAGTCATAATATTTTGACACAATTGTTGCTTATCCCATATTGTATTATGATATAATAATATTGTAATTTAATGGCGCAAACCCCCTTTGCGGCATTTATGTTTAATATCAATATACACATAATGTTATACTCCATATATTTATGTAATAATATTATATATTATTTATATCCAATACGCGTGTGTCAAATTACATTCGTTCAGTATTATCACGAAGTCCCACCACGTTTATATAATAATAATAATCCACCGGCCCAACAACATGACGTATACCTACCACACATGCGTATGCCAAAGTAGTCTCCTTTCGTCGCTATATATTGCTATATACCTATATAACCAGTTTGTTCTGTTATTGGTTACCAATTTCCATAATGTATTCAACCACCCAATCCCCCCCAAAAAAAATTCCACCATGACGCGTTATAGAACTCCGTTCACCACTGCCTATAGGCTATAACTCGTCCAGTTCATCTTGGCCCTCTGCTGACGCCACAGGTAAATAGGTAATGGAATATACCACAGTGGTTCCCAACTTTTTAAGTTATGTGGATCACTTATTGTGTAAAAAAAACTCTGAAGCCTACTTAGAAGATATAAACACACAAACACAAAGATATAAGAAAATATATAGACGTGTATAATATCGTATAAAAATCTCAATGTTGATGCCAATTAAAATTTGCTAACCCTTGGCTTGGAATTTCGACCAGCGTCCGCGGCTCAGTATCATATTTCCTGGGGCTCACAAGTTGGTCTCCGCCTATGGGTTGGGAACCATCTGGTTATCAAAATATATTTATAAGGCAGTGTAGACAACAATACTTATATGTATTATGAAAATAACCAATTTTTGATCATTAATACCTAATAGTTAGTAAATAATGAAAAATATCATTATGAAATAACCAATACATATTTTAATATTTATCGGTTATGATAAATATCTTCTAAGTTGTATATTATGTACAATGTTTAAATCATATATTTTCATATTATAATTTTTAGCTGGTATTACATTACGATAGATTTTTAATTTAATATAGTTATTGGGCCCTCCGATCTTGTGAAATCATAACGGTCGCTGATGGCCAAGATGAACTTGACGAGGAGTTAACCAGGTACCCGGTCATCAGTAAAATAAAATATACCTATTATGTTTTCGTTTTATTTTAACACGCATTAATATTGTACTACCCGCTTGTATAGCTAAGTGTCTTGTCAAACATTCAACATCAAATTCCTCTCGTATTTCAACCGTTTGATATTATAATCTGTCACCGATATACCTCGAGGACACGACGAAGTATTTTAATTACACTACGCTAGTACGCTACACTACATTACAATATTATTAAATCACACAGATATTATATAATGTGAACGAAGTGATCCGTTTAACGTAAGTTACTCTCATTATTTCACAAAACACTAACTTTTTGAAAATATTTCTCTTACATAATATTTTGAATCGTTACAAAACAAATTACTTTTTGGAAAAAAAAAATATACACTTTTTATCATTTTATATCGTTATTATTATTAAAAATGTTTGCAAAATCAAATTTCGAATTAGTTATACTTATCCCGTATTTTCAACTAACCATCCTGTACCTATATGTACTTTATTTTAAAATTATTTCGAAATTTAAATTTTTTCTTATCGTTTAGCATCTTAAAATTTAAATGATGTTAGATAAACGATAATATTTAAATCATGAATCCTTATTATTTTTATAATTATAATCGTTTCAATTATCAAGAATTAAAAATTGAGTTTTTATTTTAAAGTGAGGAAAAATAAAAAAATAAATGTTACATCGAGGTGAAATGTAATTATAGTTACCTACCGAATGTTTACTAAGCATTTTTATAAGAAATATCATATATTTAATTTTATAAAAACAATGTTAATTGTTAACACGGGTCCTAATATCCAATATTTCATTATTTTTTAAGGTAACTACAAAAAACATAGTATTTATTTAATATAACTTTTTAATAGGTTATAAATGTTACGTGAATAATGTATTATTGAATTCAACGAAATGTAATATATTATGTTAAATTAATGGGTTTTAACAATCTGAATTTTGTGTTATCTGTGAAATATAAATTAAATTACTGTTCTATACGTCATGTGTTATTTGGTTACAAAATTTTTTTTAAAAAACATTAATTTTATCGCGCTTAAAACAAATACAAATTTAGGTAATTTAGGTGAAATTTTACTACTGTAATAAATTATAATTACCAAAAATATAATATTATTATATACCTACCTAATAAATAATTAGTCTGATATATAACTCAATTAATAACAAATATATTAAATATGCATACTTACAAAATTACAAGATACGTTTGCCATCTAATTTAATTCGATCAGTTTATTTTTAATTTAGATTTGATATGAATATAGTAAATATTAGTAATATATTATACACTTCCGTTAATTGTATTGATGTATTTATAATGTATCATGTGAACAATTTTGATAAGACTATTTTTATATTTGTTTATTCAACTGTGTGATGAGAAAATTTAATTTAGCGGAATATTAAACTCGTATACGAGTTATAGTGGTGTATACGAGATTTTGGCAATTTAAATTTCTATTAAATTAGAGAAGTTTTCATTTCATTTAGGTACTATAGGTACGTTTCAGATGCGTTAAAGTATATTTTGTTATTTCCCTCGATGATTAATAATGTAATACATAATTAATATATAAAATATGTAGTTGGTATGATTGGTAGAATAACATCGTCAAATCGGCGTGTATCGTAAGCAATTAAAATATATTCAAATTGTTATCACTTTAAACTAGGTAGGTGCCATAAAGTCTGAAATAAGTAAAGCTGCTATAATATATCTTTAAAACATTGCAATAATAATATTGTTTGTAGGTACACAGAATTATAGTTTTCTTCCGTCTCACCGACTACCACTTAAATATTAAACGACGTATAATATATATTGTGTTCAAATTTAATTTCGTACAAGTGTACAACGTATGAGTATGGATTTTCTTCGTTTTAATAAGAATATATATATAAAAAAAATAACAAACAATAAGAAATAAAAAAATAACGAACCACCTACGCGTAAAAACTGGAAAAAATTAAATACAGATTTGTACCTCAAGACGTACAGGTGCCTATATGGTAGCCGTAAAAACGTCTTTCTCATTCACACCGTTCACACCGTCGATTTCAATACGACCTGTGAAAAACCACTTGTCGGGAAGATGATGATAATAAAACAAAATAATATTCGAGTGCGCGTGTAAAGCCGGAAACACGGTTTTGACGTGCAGTTATAATATAATATTATTATATTAATATGGTTTTCGAGTGTTTCGAAAGATTTTTTTTTTAAATTTAATTTACGGCAAATTTCTAAACGCAATTATAAATATTGGTACCTTGTATACAATAAAATAAAAATAATATGTATCGATTTTTTTTCTCACTCTTCGTTTTGTTTCTTTTTCAACTGGTTGTCAGTTTTGAAGTGGTAAGTCGATGAGGGCCACCCACTACATCAAACGTGTCACTACAGCGCTGCAGACCACGGCGGCGACGATGACGAAGATGATAATTATGATGATAATAATAATAAGGGTGTAAAATCGCTAAAACACAAAAGGATCCAACATTATTGCAATTTCATTGTGCCCCGGTTCTTTCGCGAGTACTGCGCTGGGATTATTAATTTCGAAAGTTATTTTGCCGCAGATCTAATAACGTGCATAAAATAGAAGCAAACCTGCAGCAGGATTATTCCTCGAAAGTAGTTTGTCGATATACCCGCAAACAAGCCATATACCCCCAGTACGACGGTGAAAACTTCACGATCCATGCGTGAAAACAATCTTTAATTTCCTTTGAACATTTCGAAGACAATACCTACCGAATTCAAAACGTTGGTTCTTGCGATATGTTTTCTAAGAGACGTCTTCGTCGCATATTGTTCGCATGTCTTTTTGTGTATTTCATTAATAATTACTACCTATATCTATTATATGGGTTGAAATACAATAATATGATAAACTTCTGTTTTCTGGTTATACTTATATTATGCTCAATATGTAGATGTTATGACCATTATATTATAGCGACCAAAACGTATGAAAAAATGTATACGTACCTACACCCCCATTATGTTTAGTTTTTATAAAACAAAGAAAGCAGTCGATTTATACTCAAATTCTTATAGCCTGTCATTTTTTTTTCGTCGAAGCTTGCAAAATATTCATAAAAGTTATCGAACTTTGTTAACATTTTGAAATTAATTTTAGTATTCTTATATTAAAAATTAATTCAGTTAATTTCATAAATCATAAATTCGTGCCAAATTAAACTGTTTACAGAACGTAAACAATTTGGTTTTTTAAGTTGAGTATTATTAAAAGTTAACGTTTTCCTTTTTTTTTAATAAAAATCTTATACATATAAATATATTTATTTTCATTATTTTAACACGTTATTTCAATATTTTTTTTAATAATTTATTATAAGGTTTATCTGTTAAACCCCTTAAATAAGAACAGCAAATAACTTATTCAATATTCCAGGTTGTGATTAAAATGATTAAATACATGATATTATAAATTAATATCAATCAAAAATAAAGTGTTCAAAATTAAAAACAATACGTAAATCTTAAGCGATTTTAGGAAAAAAAATGATTATTATTCATATTTCTTTCTAGTATCTGGAATACAATTCAAACATAAATTGAGACTATATTAATATTAGTAATAATATTAATATATTTTTTAATGTTTTCAACCAATATAATATAGTCCTTATATAGGTGGTATAATATATAACAAATTAGATATACATAAAATCGTTATTTGGTTTTAATAAAACATTTAGTACTTATGTGTATAAAATTCTGTAAATAGTGGCATTTGGTTTAAAACCAATAATGCCTTACACTAATTTTCGAATAAAATAAATAATTTTTACGAATAAATACGTTTATTGAAATATTATCCTGTGTGCACCACTTAATTTATTACAATACAACGCGAGTTTGTGAATTTATTAACAACATTATAATATAACAACTCTTTACAACTATCTTAAATAACTAGTAAATTATATAAAATAATAATCATAACAGTCAACAGATCACGAATTGTTGAAAATATTTTGAATAAGTAGACTTTAATGTTTAAAATTTTAAGAGACAGAAGTATAAATAAATACTATTATACATTGTATATTTTAAAGTAATAGCACAGTCATAAGTATTTATAAGCCATACAATAAATACGTTGACCAACCTTCCAACTAGTTAGGTACAACAATTTTTTTTTGTACATACGATTAAATGGTATATTAAATGTATTAATACTTAGGTATAAATAATATTATACAGTGTGATTCACCAAGAATTATCTCCCCCATTTTATAAGATATGGAGGACAATTTTATTATTAATATTGATAGGTAGATTAAATAATAATGACTACAATTTTCAAATCGCCATAGCCTTCATATCTATTATAAACCTATTATCCATATTTTATCCTTTTATCTTTTAAAACATTTTAAATAACTCAACAATTACTCATACAAATTTTGATTCTGAATAAAACAAATTTTTTACAAATTTTTTAAAAAGTGATATACTCATTTGAAAAACTGAAATTTGAATCTCCGCATGACACTCCTTAAGTAGTTCAAGAAATTCCTAAGGATTTGAAAATATGGTCTTTAAGAATATTTAAAAATTCAAAAAACCAAATTTTGAATAACTGCATTATTGAAGAAAAAAGGGGGATAGCATGCTTGGTGAATCACCCTGTAGATAAAAAAATGAAAGAGTTTTGATGGCATACCTAGGATATTTTCTATATATGTACCTATAGCTCAGTTAAAAATCTGGCTATGCCTATAGTAATAGTGTATTAATTATGCCGAAGATTTTATCAACTATTATCCATTTTGTTTTGTAACTTTAATTAATATTCTCACGCAGAATGGTATAAAAAAATGTTCGTTTGAGGCAAACAAAATAAATACCCAACAATAATATTTGATATCAACTGGTAATAGTATACTATATTAATATCGACTTACTTCTAGAACTTCTCCAAACAACTGATTTCGTCCTTAAATTAATGTTTTAATAATATATTGTGAACGTGTCTGGGTGCAAGATTGTATTATATTTTACACAATTGTTTCACATTTTCAATTCCATAACCTATACATGGTGTATTAAAGTTAAATATTTTAATGTAAATAGAATTTCGTAAGCTTATTTAGATTACGTCTTCAGCTCGTTACACAAAACGTCTTTTTAAATTTCTGCAGTAGGTACCCATTATGAGTATTTATGACTACGTAGCACCTGTTACTAATTACCGTTATTATAATTACACTTGTTATATTATTATAACTATTATTTTCAATTTTTTTGTGATTAGATACGAAAGTACAAGAAATATATTTTCATACTCAAAGGTTATTAGATACAATTTACCACAAAAAATTGTGAATATTGCATTTTTACAGCTCCACGATTAATAATTATAATACTTCATCACTTCGGTCAGAATCTAAAATACAAAAAAAAAATTATACATAAATACACAAGAAGTTATAAAAAAAAAAGAAATGTTTTAAAGTTGATCTTTAAATAAATAAAAATAAATATATATGTATTATATTAAAATCAATTAGTACACAAACCAGTGGCGTATTTAGGATTTATTTGAGGGAGGAGATATAACTAAAATAGTTTTTTCCCTCCACTGACTCCACTCAAAATACATTTTCAATGTAGGTATTATATCTGTATATCTGTACATAGTTCATAAAACTTATAACTATAACATAATATAACATATTAAATAATATGAATTAAACAATGATTAATTAAATATAAGCTAAAAAAAAGGCCAAGGGGGGAGATAAATCTCCCTAATCTCTCCCCGTAAATACGCCACTGACACCAACTAAGTGTATGGAGTCGATATGGTTGGCCCTCTTCAATTAATTAGTTTCGTTACGCTTTGCGTGTCATTAGCTTATAACACTCATTTTATTTATTTGTATATACGCATAGTAAAATATTGATCATTTTAAGAAATGAAAAAAAAATTCTGCTTGGCAACCGATATAATTCATTAAAGAAAAAAAAATAAAGCTGAAAACTTGGGACAATTAATTACGCTTTATTGTTCACCGCGTATATACTAAGTATAATAAAGTGATTCGAGCTTTTGTTATAATATCGCGATCAAATACCTACCTATTTAAAACCCATCACAATTTGACAACTCTTACAGCATGAAAGGGCCATACCAATATTGAGGATTTGACAGGTAATCAATTTTACATTAGACTGATAAGCACAAAGACATATTTTATCTGCTGTATCTACATATTATACCTAATATTTTTCAAATAACCATGTCACCTTTCAAACGAGACGTTTCAAGAACTAATCAATTACTATAATATAGGTACCGAACGTCATCCAAATGAGTTTTGACATCTGAAACAAATGTAAGCCGATTACCGAATATTTATCAAATAATTACTATGCATTTATATTATCCCAACCTAACAGAGTACTTGTGTATTTTTGTCACGAAAATCAATAGAATAAAATACTGAAACCAATCTATGAAACTCAAATATAGTTAGGTAGGTATCAGACTTGGGTAGTATTCCGAATACTTTTTAAATACTTTTACTAGTATTCTGAGTACAGTATTCGGAATACTTTTTTCTTATATAGGTATATTTAGAAATATTAGTATATTAACTTAAATATAATTTATAACTAATAGATAGATAGGTGTGTATTATCGATATTATAATAATGTTCATTTATAAACATAGAATTGAAAAACAAATATTTTTACTATTGAAATCTAAATCTACTAAAAAAAAGTATTCGAAAAATATTTGGAATACTTTTTGTGAAGTATTCCAAATAGTTAGGAATATTATTATCATAAAGTATTTTACCCAAGTCTGGTTGGTATTATAGATAAAGAGTGTTGCTCCTTTATAATCGTAATTTTTTATCGTTCTTAATACATTATATTATATAATATCATAAAAGTTATCTATATATTTTTTTTGATTAAATAAACCTATTAAATAAATACCTATTAAACCTATTTAATAAACCTAAATAAATCTATTAAACCTACCAAATTTACTCAAAAAATAAACAAATAGAAATATAATACACAATATTATATTATTCAAATGAGTAAAATATGTGAATGCTTCGATCAAAAATTATCGTTCTATCAAAAAACGATTGGCTAGTGCATATTATAATAATGTTTTCAGATCACACGACGTTTCTACCTCAAACGCCGTTGACCCATTTTCCGACGAATTTAGGTGGTAAACAAAATCAAATTAATGAACGGGTTTCACCGTGTAAGACACGTTTATATTAGCCACTCGTCGTTTATTCGTGTCGTCCACACGTCATGTTTATTTTAAAAATCCTACACCCTGTATAACACGAATTTAGTATAACATTATATTGTCATATAAGCACGTCTTTAGTACACGTGCAGGTACGATTCAGGACATTTTGATCTGGGTATTACATTTTCACCGAGGTATCAAAATGTCGTGGGTGGATCAAAATGTCACTCGGAGACGAATATAATATATTGATTCTATCCAGGACATTTTCATCTACTTGCGAGTTTTGTTTTTATTTAAGAATGTATTCCCTACAGAGTGTGTAAAAGCGTGTCTTAAAAAACAAAATTATTTGGAGAGGTACTTATAACTAACATTCTAGACATCACATCCAGCACGTCTCATCCATTTTGAGTTATTAAAAACGAAGCGGGTAATCTACTAATCTGTCAGTTATCATTTTGTCAGCCTCTGAAACCCTTCGCCGACTTGGCCCGTGAATAAAACACTCTCTTCGCTCGGTCTTTTTAGCGATACGCTAACCATGTTACACCATGTTCCATATACTTCTGTCGCTAGTACGGTTATGGGTTGTTGTTTCTTCGGTTACTTTTTGCAGTACAAAGTTTGAGTACCGTCGTATAGTCATAAACGTAATAAAAACATAACATCATAATATTATAAATGTGACAAGAATTATTTTATTATTTCTCAAAAGTTAGTTTAGTCTATAATATAATATTATAAAAAAATGCACACAATATGTTCTAATGACAGTGGATAATAAAGTGTTTATTAGTCAGTACACTGAAAACCACGTCAGACCTGACATTATATTATATAGTTATAGCTGCTAATCAGTAAACGGTCAATTATTCTGTATCATTCAAGAGACAAGAACCATAAAAGTGGGTCATTGTGTCATATTATTTTGATATGATTCCTTACGATTATAGTATTGTCTAGTCTTTAATCGGCTAATCTATAACAACATTGCTAATATTGTTTTATTATAACGTTTTAAAAAATATATTTCATGATTTAAAATAGGTAGGTATTAACATTGATTACGAATAATATTAATATTATTAGGGAGACGAAGTGGCCGAGTGGTCTAAGGCATCGGTTGCGACGCAGCCGATGCCGGATCGATTCCTTGGTCACGGGCGGCATTTTTCTTCGGGCAAGTCACGGTGGCCAGAGAACAAATGCCGCCATCCCCCCCCCCCCCCCCATGGGCATGGCTGATACCTACGGGTGCCCAATCAAAAACTCTGCCAAACCCAACGCACACGTGTTCCCCCTACCGACATTAAAACGTACACAACCTATACAGCTAATGGCCATAGATACCGGGCTTAAGATCAAAAAAATAAAAAATAAAAATAATATTATTAATAATAATAATAATAATAATAATCAATGGTATTGTATAGGTGTTACTATATTACGAATGTCATCGAGAATAATACACCTGCGCCAACCTACAGCTATTAATAGTAATAATATTATGTTTGCTCCTATATATGCTCTCCTAGTGGCGTTTAAATTGACGTCCTTCTTCAGGTGTGTGTATAATGTCTGAAAAATTAATGTTTTAAGGGGGGGGGGGGGGGGCTCGGGTCATCGTTTTTGCTCCAAAAGGATTTTCGAGGGATTTTCACAACGTAGTATAATAATATTAATATACGACGTTGCAAATTAGCTGGCGCGCGTGTTCTTTTGACAAACGGTCTCCCTTTTAAGTGCGTCCGCTCGAATTATCGCGCGTGGCGTAGGTGCAGTTTTTCGTCGAGGGCGCTTGTCCGGTCACCGACGCCGTCTTCCCCCCATCCGGAGATATATATCACCGTACAACACTTATATGTAATATTATACAGAGTGTTCCGAATGACGTCCCTGTTCAAATGATCTTGACTCCGTGGGTCTTGCCGGTCAAGCGGAACCTACAGAAAGAGAGTCTCTCCATAGTTGTTCCACCTCTGCCAATAACACTGTTGAAGAACTGATGGAAAGAATATCGGTCGAGCCATCTTCTTATTTAGTAACCTGACACGTTAACCACGGTTTGCAGGGACTCATAACTATCGACGAGTAAGTGTCAATTTTGATATCAGTACCCCATTTGGCCTTCACTGGTTATGCGTTTTCATCAAAATATATTATATCGTTTTAAAACCAGCACGTTGTTTGTAGTCAACCATGGTTGAACATTTTTACAGTAAACACCCTGTATCACATGATAGCGGACCGTATCATCCACCGCTGCGGTTGTTACGTACACACATTGTACTATTACGCGATAGACCGTTAAACACGACCTATCCCATTTACTCGCCTAACATATTATTACTATTACGTAGGTAGGCACCTGACCTACAACCCGCGGGCTCGCTGACCAATTATTATACACCGCGCGCGTTCGCAATAATTATGTCGCGTCACTTCAGCAGGTCCTTCCTTGTCATTAACATCACCACCGTCGTCTTTTTGTATCTACCTATATAATATATATGACGTCTGTAGTAGTACACGATGGTAGTATAATAATAATCCTTTGCCACCGCTCTTCCCGTCCTCAGATGGTTGGCAGGTTGTCGGTGGGGACCACCACCGCACACCCATCCGACGACCCGACGACGATTATGAATGAACGGGCTTGGGCGTGACTGCCACCGCCGCGAACCCTTTTGTCGATGCACCGCCACTGTTTATATATAATATTATTATATAGAATATGCTCCCGCCAGATGTAAGACACACGCATTAATCAACGGTAAAAATATTTACTATAAGAATTAAGAGTAATATTATTATTATTATTATTGCTTTTGTATTATTATTATTGCTATTGTATTATCATCATCATCGTCGACGTCGTTATTATCATTGTTCAGGTATTATTGCTGCTGTCTAGTTATTGTGACCGACGCCGTTGCGACGGTATTATGTACCAGTTATACGGAATGGAAACGGTAGAAAAAAACTGTTTGATGGATTAATGGTAGGGGGGGGGGGGGGGTAAAGAAGAAATGATTAGACCGTTGCGAAAAATATACGTAATATAATCATCTCCACGGATATGATTATATGAATAGAAACGGCGTAATATACAAAATTATTATTATAATTTACATAAAGGGAAATCGTATTTTGTTAATATAAAACAAAAGCTGTATATTTTCATTGTGTTTCTCTTTTTAATATAGGTACTAAAAAAAAATACACGTTAGATGATTCGACAGTACAATCACTGATTATAATTATTACCTTTGGTCTTTGGGCTATAGTGTGCTGCAAGATTATGTAACAATAATGAAATTAGAAAATAAAGCATTGTAAAATTCATATTATCTACTTCAATCGTTGGTATATATTATGTTGGCTCGCGTACAATAATTTAGTACATAGAATATAGCACACGTAGTAAAAAATTCAAAAAAAAAAAATTCATAATCATGTACAGTTATTTAACATAATATATTGTTACTTGCTGATCCCGTGCACTTCGTTTCCCGTTAAATGTACCAACTCTATATGACTCAAACTTTGTTCAATTCGTTATTTAATATTCGGTGTATGATGTTCAAAATTTATCTTAACTTTTCTGTTGCCTGGAATAAAAATTCTGATTCACAGCAGTATATTATCAGGTAGATCGCGGACCCCGTGCTGTTTGTACGTAACTTTATAATTTAACTCTAAAGTATCAAAGTTATACCAAGTATGTCACTGAACTCCACCTAAACGGCTGGACTAATAGGTCTAATAGGACTAATAGGTCCAACCGTTTAGGAGGAGTTCAATCACAACACTCGTACAGTAGAATTATATATAATATAAAGATATACGATGTATCTGTCATTACATCAAATATCATATAAGACGTGTGACTGACGACTGTCTAAGAAGGGCATTGTTATAACGTTACGGTTTCAACATTATTCGGAGTTTCCTAAAAATATATATTAAATAACATACCTAGTAACATACCGGTACGCTTAACTCTTAGTAGTTTTTAGAGTACACAAAAAGGTGGGTAGGTAATAAAAAAATGTATTCGTATTTTATGTGAAGTAATTATTAAAAACCGTAAAACGGTGCATGCTATACATATTTAAATTATTTTTTAAACATTTAGCATGATTATAGTAGATATTCTGAAAGATTAAAAATGGCATCGAGTTTGTTAATGAAAATTCTTAGCACAATTTTATAAATATTTATCGTTATAATAAAAGGATACATATTTAAAACATATTATGTTCTTGAAATTCGTATTGTTATATAGCTGCAGATTAAATTATTTAAATTTTAGTTATTATTACCTCTATTTACACAATTACATTATTAAATGTGCATAGGTGCACATGTACATTGCGTTAAAATTACAGACTACTTTAGTAAAGACAATGCTTATTTTATTAATGTATAATGGCATGAATAAAAAAAAGTACACATACAAAGTATCAACTATTTTCAATGAAAAATGTTGTTAATTAGACATTTATAAATATTATGAATGAGATCACTTGATAGCAGTTTTAAATAGGTTTTCTTAAAATATTTTCTTAATATTAGGAACTTTCGTAGGTACAGTTTATAAACTTCTATTTGTATATAGTACCTAGGTACATTATATTATGTAACAAAATTATTTAATAAAGTGAGTTTTTTTAAACACATAATTATTTTAATTAGTTTTTATAATAAATAATATAAAAATATAATAATTAGCTTTTCTTTTAATAAACATGCATTAATTGTGAGTCATTTTTAAAAATACATATTATCAATTTTTTTAAGTATATATTAATGATTATTTTTATCAATTGGTAACAAATTAAATAATTAAAGTATGATAGTTATAGTATAACTATGTACCAATATACTATAATAATAGACTATACAGTGAATACTATTCCTGGAATATAAATAATAAATTATTTAAAATTAATTCATAATGTATAATAGTTTTGTTAAAATATATAAATTAGATACCATATTAATATTATATAGTATTGTAGTAGGTATTATAACGCTATATAGGTATAAAGAATTCATTAAATGCACAAATTAAATATTTACTTGGCAAATATACCCATAGTGTTACAACATATTCATTTTTTACAACTTTTTAGTAGGCACGAAGCAAAAAATTATTTTGTTTCAGTGCATTAACATATTTAGCAAATAAAATTTTGTTGCTTTAACAATAACAAAATATTAAATCTACATTGCTACTTACTAAGCACCTATTTAATTATCAAATAACTTAATATTGAATATAATTGTTTGCTTTGAAGGTACACTGTGAAACTTATAAAATACATAATATAATAATATAATCATATAATTTACAATAGTTAGATATAGTTTATTTTATGGTAAATTTACAATTGAAATTGTAGGTCTTATCTTTATAATTGTTAGAAATAAAATTAAAAGAAATAAAATATTTCATATAAAAAACATACTTTGAGAATATAATTATTATTCAATATTCAAATTGTTGTGAACATTTATTTATTATACGTTATTATAATATCCTAAATTAATAAATAAACTACTTACTCAGTGTTTTAAATAGGTGTGCAAGAAGGAAATAGTTAATTTATTTAGCTTTTGAAGTTAAACCGGGAATACATGACAATTTTTCTAATAAATCAGACCTAAAGTGATAGTTGAAAATGCATTATTCATAATTTGTTATCGAAAAGACCTTTGTTGAAAATTATTAATTTGCCGTAGAGACATAACCTAACTGTTTAGGACTTAAATGTATGTACACGTATATGTTTACTTCAGTTCAAAATTTACATACATGTTAAAATGAACGCAACGAAATAGATTTACATTTTTGTGAGCTTTTTCAATTTATATTTAAATTTTAAATTTCTACAGACGTACCATGATAGTTGGACAACGTCATACAGTTGGTTTCCATACTTGATGCGAGAGAATCGATTGAATTATACGATACAATTCGATTAAAATATTTTCCTTTTCATTCTTTGCCAAACTATAAATACATCATTCAAATGATCGATACCGATCCCGGTAGTGTTTTCGGTAATCCCAACGGTATTCGATATTTATCAGCAATGCCCTTCACATCTGCCAGCCTGTGTTTACAGGCATTTTTACTGACAAAAGCTTCCAATTTTTTTATCCGGTCACAAATCTCGTGGATTATGGAGGCACTGTACTTGGACCCTTGGCCCAAAGCTTCCATGTCTGATAGAAACTTTTCGCGATCTTCAATTTCTAATATAACTGCAAAAATATAATATGTTTTCAAATTGTATTAGTATTATTATTAACTATTATTTATTATATTGTATTAAATAAATATCGGAAAAGTGTACCTATAATAAACAATAATATTATAGTACTATAATCTCAAGGTTCAATACAATAATTTTTATCGAGAGGACTGTATGAAATTATCGAGCCCGTAAATATATGCAGAGTAAAAACGTGAAATACTATTTACGTTCGTGAGTATTAGAACTTATTAAGCACATTATACAAAACGCATAATAGTGTGTAAAACTGTCAGATATGATTATTATATTGGTGTTGAGTGGTTAAAGAATTATTTTTCAGTTCACGCTTTGTGTCGTCCCATCTCTGAAAACGGCGCTTTGCGCCGCAAAAGTGTCGGAAATTGAATTTTTTTTTTTTTGTTTATAAATGGTTGTCATTGGTTAATCGGCAGATCAGGTACGTGTATGCATCAAATCGTCGCGCGTTTACACAGCCTCGATTAAAGAAACTGCACATCTTAAAACCAAATGTATGTTATGCAGCTTATGTACAAATACTGGATTGATTTTGACCAAAATCTCAGAGATTTTTTTTAGAGATATCAGAAAAGTTTAGAGATTAAGTAGTTTAAACCACGTTAGAAAATATTTACCAAGTGCTAAATCTAATGCATGAATCGCGGTTGCCCATATAGGTCGATATATTTCACAAAGTTATAATGAACACTGACTCCGAGTTTTCTAAGTTGAACTATAAGGTACACTAAAACTGTAGAGATAGCGTATACAACGTATATTCTATAATATAGGATTTGCCGGGAAAAAACTGCACTCGGGCGATGCCGGGTTACAAAGCTAGTATATTATATAAATTCGATTCCGTGTGGCGCAAATTAGATTTCAGATTTCCGGAGGGTATATTAAGCAGCTGATCGCCGCATAGTCAGAGTAGACCGACCGGGTAAATATAGGGCGTATGCAATTTGCGCCATAAACAAACCAAAAAAAAAATTATTTGTCATTTGCGCCACGTCTAAATTAATGTATTTTGGTAATTTGCGCCACTTTTTAAGGTTGATGTTTACGCCACATAAAACTAAATAAAAGGCCATTATGTAATCTGAGCCATCTTGTACCTACAAAATTGTGCCACTTTAAAATATCTAAACAATTTTTTTTAAACAGATTAATATACTTATTATATTTTTAATCATTGATTAATAAAGTTCATTTTAATAGTTATATTTCTAGAAAATTATTACAACGTACTTCAAGTAAAACAAATATATAATACATTTTACATAGTATATATTATAATAGTATATATACGTACTTTATGTATATTAAAATTTAAAATAGTAAAATTGCAGTTAGTTATAAATAATAATATAGGTACCTATAAAAATCAGTTATATTATAATATTATTCATTGTTAATAAATTGTTTTTCATGTTATTCATGTTTTACATTCCTAAAACAAATAAATGTTATAAAATGAATGTTTAATAATACCTAAAATACCTACCTATAATACTTATATATATTATAATTCCTGGCTTAAAACTAAGCTTTTTCTATCAATTATCTTTTGTCTGTAGTCTTCATAATATTTTTATTAAATTTTATCAGCAGGTGAATTCCAACAATTGAAGTTGAAAGTGTGGAGCAGATAACATAATATTCCATTTCTGTGGTTGCGGCAATTACAAAAATTAATGTTTAGATGTAGAGCAAAATACATGCTATATTTTTATATTTTGGAGCAAATTACATACACACTTAAATGTACCTATATTGGTGGCACAAATTAAGAGTAATAAAATTGGCGAAAATACCATCTCCAGGTAAATATTTTAAGGGTAAAAGTCAAATTTACCAATATTTATTTTACCAAGTAAATTTTTTTTACCTTTTTTAAAATCGAGTGAACCTCATTTTAAATGTTTAACATGTAAAACATTATAATAAGGATGTACTACTTTTACGTAGGCGCAAATTTTAGGCTGCGTACGAATTGATTCCCGGATACCTGTTTACCTGCACTGATACCGCTGAGTTGATTCCCGGGTCATTATAATATATTATTTTCAATATTCAGCCTATTGGCTTAACCCAAGAAACACCACAAGGAGGTTGGCTGACAAGTTTCTGAAAAATGTTGTTCTTTTTAGTTTTATCATATTTTGAAAATCATTCAATTTTTTGTTAAAAAATTATTATTAAAAAATTTAGTATTTAGGTAAAATATAATTATTAAAAAAATGTAATAATTTGGTAGTAATGTATAATACATTGTTTTTAAAAATTGGTATCTGATAATGAGATTACCAGTATACTGTGACATATAATGACCCAGGAATCAACTTGTGTACATACTTCTTGATGACCCGGGAATCAACTCGTACATAAAGTAGGTCTCGGGAATCAACTTACCTACTGCGTTTCAAATTAGGTCTCAGGTGATTTTTGAAAGCCATCACTCATCAGACAATTTTTTACAATTCTAACGATACTTTTACAGTAAAACTGTATTAAAAACTCTATCCAAATAAAAACAAGTGTATATAGGTAAACTAAATTATGTAGATTCCAACACATACGGTCCTTTCTTTATGGAAAAATATAGTTTTTGGTGTTTTGATCATTTGGGAAATGACATTATATCTAATTTATCATTACTCGTTAGCTTTGCGCTTTTGATATTCGGTTTTTTTTTTATTTGTAGAACTTATTTTAAGTTAAGCTTTGAAAAGTGAATACTTTAGATAAAAAAAATATTGTCATACAGATCAAAAACTAACCAATCCATTGGGGTCTTTATTTAATAATTAAAGCCTAAAGGTCTGGGGGTGCCCGATCACCCACCGTGTGTACGCCTATATCCCATTTATGTTTAGTCTATTCGAACTCTCGCAGTACACACACACACACACACACACACACAACACACTATATAATAATATAATAAATACGTTTATAATTCATAAAAGGTCTCCCCTAAGAGACATTTTTGGGATGTTTGGTATAGTAAAAATGAAAAAAAACATTCATTTGTACGAGCGTGTCACAGCTATATGATAAAAGTTTTTAAAATGTAATACATTTAACTTGATATTTATACATGTCATGCATTACCTATATAAAAATAAAAAAATATATAATATATCAAACCTAAACAATTTTTTCTATCCAATTTACTGTAATTGTTTTTGTTATTTTTAATTCCACGTTAAATTAATATAAATTATATAAATTCACATTACTATTATTTAATTGCCCACGGTCAGGATCAGTCATAAAAATATTTTTTGAAACGTTTACATCAATGTGCGTATCTCAATAACGTCCGAAATCGTTTGAAATTCATAACTATATACGCACCGGCATCGAACAGTATAATACATATTTTGCTAATGACGGTCCTATTACACACTGAACTTGTGTAGTATGAACAACACACGCGTACAAAGGTCAAGTATATATCATATAAGATTTTGAAAGTGGAAAAAAAAATTGAAAACACATAAATAGTTTTAAATCGAAAACGAACGACACACGTCTGCAGGCAAAAACGACAACCGAATCAGACATAATATATACATATATTATATTTTATCGTATAGATGCAACGGTTACCTAAATTTAATATTATAATATTATGCTGCACAAGTATACAATTCACCCACCACCCACGTCCATTGTAATAAGCAACACGCGGCGACTTGTGTTCGCGAATCGTGATACGCGCAAAGAACAATACAATATTATTATTATTATATCGAATAACATACACACCAATATCAATTATAATATTGTATAGGTGCAACGGTTACCTAAATAATATTATATATTATGCTGCACAAGTATATACTATTCACCCACCACCCACACCTAATAATAAGCCAAACTTGTGTTCGCGAATCGTGATACGCGCAAAGAACAATACAATATTATTATTATTATATCGAATGGCAAACATAATTTTATATATTATATTGTATGTAAACCGATATCGTACGCGTTCGGGTTTCAGTGTTTTTGACGCATCCCTGGCGAGTTGTATTTATTTTTAAAGTTTATGATTTATATTTTATTTTCAGAAACTGCAGTGTTGAACTAAAACGATTTCACATGAATATTATACTATATACGTAATATGACCTTTATTCGACAAAGTATAATATCATATTATAATATCGAATAGTGACTAAGCTAAGGTATACCTTCCCCTTGTACAAAAGAAGACGAAAACAAGGTGATTTGAGTCTTTCGTGGAGAGTGTATGTACCTATTATGAAAAGTTCGTTTAAATCTCCTCTAACCTGGACCGTTTTTATTAACCAGTTATCTACTTGATACAATTTAGTGGGCATTAAGGCGTCATCGATCTCTCACTAACTTCATCATCTATACATATACATATATATATATTATATATACATTTATTGTCATGGCCGAATTACATAGCTATTCCATCAGAACGATACCGTAATAGCTGCACTTCCTCGTATTGCGCCCTGTGTTTCGTATATGGTTTAATATTGTTATTGTTATTATAGTTGAACGTTAAACAAAACACTCTTTTCCCATTATTCCGTAGTGCGCACTGAATATGCTTTCCACCGTTTATTTTTTTAGTAATGATTTTATTCCAATTAGGAATTACTTCGATTTTTATGCTATTTGACGAAAGGCGATACAAATTTCTATTTTTCAAACGAAAACAGACCATTTACTGTAAATTGTTAAGCTGATGGTTTTTTTTTAAATGTTAATGTATCAAAATCAAAATTTGAACGAGTAGTTTCTGAGTTATTAACATTTGTGCAGGATAAGGATAATTATCCATAAAAATGGTTTAAAAATAATATAAAATATAACAAATATCGAATCTATCATTATTATACTCTGACAACTTTTACAAATCATGTAAATAGATTAATGTTTAGTAAGTACTAAAATATTCAAAACATTATATTCAGAATCTTCAAATGTCCAAACCAATTATCATGAACCGCTATTACCCTTCGAACACGTAGGTAAATAATAATAAATTAAAACACGATTCTAGGTACGTTTGAATTTCAATTTAGATAAAACACAATTTTCAAAAGAGTCTTTTGGTTAACAATTTACAGTAAAAAAAGGTTAATAAGTAAAGTAAACAAGTATATGGTTAAAAATTCTGAAAATTAGAATAAATTTATTATTATTGAAAAAAATATAGGAAGAGCATGCTATTGGTTATCAACCTGTATAATGAATGAACATGTATATTGTAAACAGTACAATTTCCTGGGCCGGCTTTCTCCGTGGCTTCAGTCCAGTGACGTTATAGTCACCACTGGTCATACATACTGTTCGTTAGATTTTGGGACTAATTTCACGTTCCATTACAACCAACTATAAGTCGGAAAGTCGTTTACCCACAGTGATTGTTAAAATGCTCGACTGTCGCCTTAAAGTAATTATATCCACGCACATATATTTATGTGCGTATGTACACTATAAATTACAATATTCATTTTTTATAATGGTTAATACGTTATAAATGAGTGAATATAATATGAAAAACGTGATACCTACAGAAACGAAATCGTCAATGTTTTTCTTAAAACTTCTCTTTTTTATGACGTATTATAATATCGTATTTAAGTTTAAAAAGTTGACAATTATAAGGGCTAAATTACTAACAGTTTTAACGCGTGATCGTAAAAAGAGTAACAAGTTTTAAGTTGTAATACACACTAAATTAAAATAATTTCTATAGTATTTATATATAATATTATAACTACACCTATAATTCTAATTGGATACTGTACCTCACTCGACAGAAACGATTTTTATTTTGGGAGTCGCTATAATTACATGTTTACCTTGTCCTTTTATTTAATTCTTCTTAAATAAATCGGTTCATAACCTCCTACTTTGGTAATTTTAATTTTAAAAAGTTGTTAATCTATTAAAAAAGTTTGACGTTTTAAACAGAAATAATCGTTTAAAGTAAGTGAATAATAATAACTTATGAACAAATACTGATTTGAAAAAAAAAGGTTAGATTATATGTTTATGTGTAAAAAAAAACTGTAAAGTTTTTATCTGAATGAATATAAATATCAAAGTGAAAAAAGTGCTGATTTAATTCAAAAAGTTCTCAACATTTATTTGGCGGCACAATCAAATTGGTATACGAGAGCTGTCCGACTCCGGGGTGGTAAAATTCTAGATCACACTCGGCAGAAAAACGTCGTCTCACACATCTGTCGGTATTACGTAGACATTAATCAAAAGGGCCAATTATCGCTGTACAGATCGTCGTCGACGATAAATTGATATCTTCACCGCCGTGTCTTAGCAGTGAAAAAAAATACGCCGACCGAATATGCCACCGTTGGTCATGGAATCATCGATCGTTTATGATGTAGGTATGTGTGCGATGGGTTTACATATATAAAATTCGATTTCGGCCTTTGGGTATTTCAGACGTTATTGCAATTGTAGTATTTTATTATTTTCATATTTTGTATTCAGTTTTCTGCTAAATTTTATCATAGGCGTCGTATAATGTTGCGTTTTTAAAACATTATATCTCATCAGTTGTAAATTGTAATGTAAGACGTGTCGTAGTATCATACTTTTAACATAAATATGCTAATGGGCTGGATACAAGATTTTGTTTCTGACCGATTTTTCGTTGTCATAATGTCATGGTTATTATCCATATTATTACTTATTAAGAATTTTACCAAATTTATAAAATGTAATTCACAAATAAAATTAAGGAAAGATAGCTTTTTTTATAATTATTTGCTTAAAAGAAGATATTATATTATATACATTAAAAAAAATTATGAATTCTAAACCTAGATACCAGAAAGCGTTCTGAGATACAAAAATACCAAATTGAATACAATCAAAATATTATGCTTTATTATTTTCGATATTTTTCAATTTTCGTTAAAAACCCAAAAACATACTATTTATGATTCATATATTATTTTCCCTTAAGTGCAACATATTGAGTAATGTAAGTAATACGTTTTTTCCCGCGATATTTTTTTTAATTTCATATTATAAGTAGCGTGGAATGTTTTTATTCGAAATATTGGTGCATAAATAAATATATTGTAGCGAATCACATATGTGCGATATCGTTACATAATATACTGCAATGTATAAGTATTAACATAAATAGTTACAATGTTAGGAAGAATGAACATTATATATATAGTATAGTTATCTGGAGACACATACTATAATTTGTTGGCATGTTAAGTTCGTTAATTAGTTAGTTTGGGACAAGTACAAAAGCCCGCCACTAAGGAACTCTGGATGACCATACTGTTCGTAAGTCTATCGTTCTACTATATTTAATCTGTAACTAAGGTTGTTGTAATATTTTATTGTGCAATAATAAAACATATCTCAATTGGAACTTGATATTTGATCTATATAATTCCTGAAGCTCCCATTGTTACGGTTAAAATATAATTCATAACGCACTGAATTATCTTATTAGAACAGATTTCCTAACCTCGTTACAATACCAAATACTATTAGGAACAGGTTAATATTATTCATACGCATTTGAAGTTATGAGATAATATTTAAAGTGATGCGCAACAATATTTCGGGGAATAATATTCTTTGGCCTTTGCCAATTCAATCCACTAATGTATAAGCTTCAAACGTTTATAAATCATAAATCGAATTCGAAATTTATTTATTTATGTGCACAAAACGTTGTTTATAAAAATATTATGCTAGTACTCACGATCAGAATCTAGTATTAAAAATTTAAAAATGAAAAATCTAAAAAAATCACCCTGCGCAGGTTATTCTTTTACTCTTTGGTCGATAACCCTTCGTAACCTTTCAACGAAATCCGGAGATAACGGGTGAGCCACTATAATATATTTAATACATTTTATACATTTTATGTTGGTCTTACTCTTACAGAGATTCTTTTTTTTTTTTAAATCTTTTTCCTCGGACACTCTGCTTTTGAATAGAATCAGTTCTCCGAAAGTTCCAAGTAGACCTAATACCATCGATTGAAATGTAATCTATTTGATACTTTTGAATTGGTCATTTTTCGATTTTTCACAACAGTGATAACACTATACTACGTTATAAAAACAGACGTTTGAAACCAGCACAGTTTTATAAACTATTCCAGAATAATTATTTTACGAAAATGTCTATCCATCGCTTCTTATTTGACAATTGAGAACTCAAATTAAATATCGACAAAACAAATATTGTGATAAATTGATTTTCTGTTTATTGTCGTTTTATATTTTATTCTAATTATATTTATCATTGCGTTTGTGATGTTGAGTATAATATGATGTACTCATGTATGTATAGTAAATGGTCGGAAAATGGCGCGTTTTCGATTTAAATAATGATAAACAATACACCGATTAAGTGTGTACAATACGCGATTTTTCAATATATATCAAACCCACTTTATTGAAATCAAACACAATATTTTATAATCGAAATTCATTCTATATCGTTTAAGCGGATTACTGATCATTAGTCATAATACATTATAATATGCACAGTGAAAATGTATTTCGGCCTTTTGGATAATATGTAATAATATAATATTATTGTATTATTTTATAGATCCTATCACAATATAACAGTCGTTATTAAACAATATTGCTGAATGTATAACTGAAACGAATTATCTTCAGTACATTTAATGTATAAATAGAATAAGATAAAATTGATATTATTAAAGACAATATTTCTGTTCCAAAAGGAAGGAAAATACATTTAAGTAAATTACCCTTTCAAATAAATTCGTTAACACGTAGTCTTATATTATATCAACAAGATGAAGAAAGTCAATGGATCAAAGGCGTCTAAATTGTATATTTATGTTTAAATAAGTGGAAATTAATATCGAGCATCTATTATTGTTATAGAAATAAGAATATTTACTCTCGTCCAACAATATTTGCAATATTGTAATATCATTACCACAAGGTAATATAAAATCTATATACATAAATGTGAAATTGAAAAACTTTGACGCCAATGTTCATCTCAAGACGTGCGTGAAGTTGCCCCCCCCCCCCCCACCGTGACCAATTTATTTGAAAGTTATGCTATCATTTTGCAAATAATTTGTAAATTGGTTTTTAGAATTTACAAATAAATTCCCTAACCGGTATAAGAAAAAGAAGACAAGGGGGCCAACTACACGCAGCCCCCCCCCCCCTATATGAAGCTAGCGGTTTCAAGTATATAACATTATTTTGCAAATAATTTGCAAACATTTGGTTGCACACATGGTTGTCATCCGTACATTACCTACTATTATAATATTTGGTAGAAATATGGCATACAAAAAATTTAAATACAAATTTTAAAAAAAAACAAGTCTTTGGCACGGACAACGTTGGGCAGGACAGCTAGTATAACGTATAAGTGAACTACTTTTTTTATATTGCTTTGTAGTATAAATAATTTAAGTGCAGAGAAGAAATGTAACTTAGCTTAGAAAGAAATTCAATTGATATACAATTTTTCTGAATTATAGGAAATCGTAACTTTATAATAAACAAAAGTGAACCTCATAATTTACATAATATAATATAATATTATCTTAAAGTATAAATTTAAATTTATTATTTCTATACCTACAATATTTTTTGAACATAAACTGTCACCAGTTCCACGTATATTCCTTGAAAATGTGTAGGCCACAATATCGCAGAAGACTAGATTTAATAGGATGAATTCCAAAAACCATTAATAATTTTTTTAACTTAACTGAATCATATTAAAAAATGCAACTAATTAATTGTTTAATAAATTGTTTTCACCGTTTTTTTCCTTATTTCTCAGTTATAAAATGCCAGATAAAATTGTGTTTTAATTAATTTTGTATACTAGTGGTGTCCTGCGAGTGTGATGGAAAAAACAACATTTATTCGTCGAAAACTATTTCAAAATATTTAATTACAAAATAATACAAAATTCAAAACTCGAATGAAATAAAATCGCGTTGAAAACACACACACTGCACAAACACAAATCATTTAAGCTTTTATTCGAACGATACGCGCAGCTAAAGGTGACCTCAGGGCAAAAATGCTCACCTGGAAGTTAGTTGGCATTGAACATCCACTGTTAAAATTAAAAGCAAACACTGTACACATTTTAAAGTAGTTTCTGAAATCAAATTATCGTGATTTATTGAACAAACTTTAGGCCTATCGTCATTCACTATTGTACGTTGAGAGTAACTACGGACACGGTAGTGTACAGTATAGTAAATATTATCTATATCAGTTATCAATAATTTTACTGAATATGATATTATAGATTTTAATAAGCAATTCTTATTGATTTTCTGAATGCATAAGAGAAATCAAATTAAATATAAATGTTCAATTATATAATAATATTAATGAAAAAGTCGAATTATAATTTACAATAATCAAACATTTGTAAACAAATGATTTATATCGTATGTTTTTTTTTTTACTATTTTTTCACTGTTTTTTAGATTATATAAGTGTTTATACATTTAGTTTAAATCTGAAAATCAATATTTCTTTAAAAGTAAGAACCTGCAATGCATTGCATTAAATTTCACTATTTCATTACAGCGGACACCGTGGATATTTCCCTACATTAAATATGATTTTCTGTTTAAAAAAGTAACATTTTCATGTTGATACAGTTGTCACATTTGTTTGGGGTTCGTTTCCACTCAAGTAATTTATGGGATGCAACCACGTGTGCATTTATATTTTGCATTCCAATGATTTATTTTTATACCCATGTAAACATGTGTATAATTTTCATCTCATGAATACCAAATTCGGCATTCAGCAAAACATGGTAAAAAGTATATTATTTATTATGTGTAATTATGATAATATGTATTTTATAATCTATTTATTTATCTTACGTATTAAGGTACTAGGTATCACTAGAACAATGCGTTTCTGTTTTCCCAAATTTCTTGTTTAAAATCATTCTAAGAAATTGTTTTACATCACGTTTAAGAACATTTTTTTCTAAAAATTATTATTATACAATTATTAATTGATACCAATTAAAAGTTCTGTTTAAATTTATAATATGTATTTGTGTGACATCTTATCCCATAAGCATTTCATATAACTAACAAGGGTGTAACGTTACATTTGAAAATCATTTTCTTTTTCATTCGTTTGACCTTGTTTGTGATAAACCACGAAACAAACTCTTTTATATACCTGGCACTCCTGGCAGTACAACGACAATGTACACAATCGAATATTGAAAATATTCATATGCTTTGAGTTTTCAAAAGCGTTTGTAAACTGGGCACGGTTAAGTCGAGTTATAAAAAGGTCAGTTGTAAAACTCTAACAAGGCATCGATTGTTTTGATTAGTATAAAGTGTATAGGTAAACACAGAACCGATCTTACGGGCAATATAGGTAGGTACGTTTGATATGTGAGCTGGGCTCTAATTTTCAAGCTTTATAGGTATCTATAGGTTACTATTTTTGATTTTGAAAACTATTTAGCGTTAGAGAAAGCGGTCTTTATCGTCCTCTATTATTAAAGTTTTTTTTTTTACATCATTTTTTGAAATTGTTTAAATTGTTGAACTCGTTATTTAGGACTGTTTTTAGATAACATAATATTCATAAATCAATACATTTTAAGTAAAACTTTTACTGAATTGTAGTTTATACCAATAATTATTATAATAATATAAACCGTGTACACGAAATACTATTAGAAAACCGTACCATTGGTAAGAAAAAAAGTGCAATGTATTTAGTGTAATGTAGCTCAATAGCAATATACAGTGGCCAACGAATTTTCATTTTCACAAATTCCGTAGGTATATAAGAATATTGAAATTATGAGACAACTTTGTAATCCAATACTGTGGGGTAATCTCTTTCGATGTAAATTATTTTAATGTCCAATGTTGCGTTTATTTAACATGGGTTCTGGGTTATACTATAGTAGGTAGTTGGTGTATAAAATATGCGAATGCAATTATTGTGTCACGGAGGTTTTACAAATTATATGTTCTATTATTGAAATTAATAATGGTTCTTTAAAATAAAAAAAACTATTTAATTTAATTTTTAATTTGGTATCTCGACGATCGTACATCTAATTTGTAAATTTATTAACAATAATAGTTTTTTTTAAAACTATTTTTAATTATCTTTGAAAAAAGTACAACTTAGATAATATTAATGAAAAAAAAAATGTATTTTAAAAAAGCAAATTATTTAACTTGTTAACACCATGGGTAAATCAAAAATTGTGTTTTGTGTTTTATTGCACCCAGACCCAATTTTTCAGACACACGTTAATATTTTTCATGCATGTATTATAATATAATGCATTTTAATATTTTAATATAACCAATACGAATGTAAAAATGTACAGAAAAAATAATAACTGATTTGGAACACGTAGCTTTTAAAACACTTAATCTCAATAAAGAAACCTAATAATACATCTGCTGTGACAGTTATTATTTATCTTTAACTTGAAATTTGTTTTTTATAGGGAGGTATTAAAATAATAAATATTAATCATCATAAAAAACTTTGTAAATGGTTTTCGTATTTTTAGAGTACATAAACATGCAAACTCACTTTTAAACTAATTTAAATACCTCCTTATTTTAGTTATGTATGTTTCGATATAGTAATCAGAGCTAGTAGGTATACGCAATCGTAATTCCAAAGTTTAGGCACAATATGAGACCATAAATATAATTATTAACCATAAATATTATTTTTGTGAAAACACTTTAGACAATAATATTATTACTATACTATTACCATTACTATACGTTCAATAAACTTATTAATATTTATGATTATTTATGAATAAATATGTATTATGAATAAACGTAAGCATTGATGGCTTAAACATTTTAAATACCGCCTATTTATCATTATTGTATTTTAATTACCCATAGTATCAAATACTCGTTTTGTTTGTTATGTTTAACAAACTGTAAATTATTCAACTATTTTACCTGAGTTAATGAGTTCTTCATCGGTACATTCATTGGAGGTTTTTTGGATATTGGAAACTTTGACTACTGCTACCGGATCCAATTTAGTCACTCTACCGTAAGCCATAATACTCTGCAGTTTTTCTTTTTCCCCGTTGTAATTTTCTAGCAATATTATTTACATTAATATTAATTATTCAAAACTAAACTAGGACCGATCAATTTGAATACAGAATAGTGCAATAATATGGCGACTTGTATAGTTATACCTTACGAATTAGTTTTTGATAGGTATTGGCACATAACCTGTTCCTTCCATTTAGTACGACATCGATTTAAGATAATATACAGGCTATTCAACAACCCTGCACAATGCACATACATGACAAAAATGGTGCGCGAAAAATCTGGTTTTAAACAGCTGATCAACAATAGGAGAAAAGCTGCTAAAGGCGGGTTTCCACTAATAACTATGCACGTACACACGTACAAATCCTTTGCTGTGATTGGTTGGTTAGGTCAAGTTACCACACAATTAACCACGATACCGTGTTGTTGGACATTTACACGGTAAACATGTTTAGTGGAAACCCACCTTAACGCTCCAACCGTGGTTACCATCAATCAACAACCTAATAATATTGTATTATATTATATATTGATATATTTTGTACAACCGAGAGACAACACTATAATGCAAAAGCGCCAACTATAATTCTTGCTATGAAAAAATCGTCAACTTTTCGTGCACCAAAAAATAAGTTTCGTTAAGTAACCTGTATGGTATATTGTTCAATGATAATATCTTAAATCATGGGCACGACATCAAATTGTGAAAAATCAAAATAAGTTATACGACAACATCACAAGGGTTGATAATAATAACAGCATCAGTGTAACCAAATGACTAAGAGAAAATATCCTTAAAACTCATAGTCAAACATTATAATATTGTATACGACATTTTACTAAACTACTTCGTGTCAATAACCTGAATAACCGTTACCTACCGTGTTATTAGAGAATTTTTGCACAACGCCGGTTAAACACTCCGGTATAAAAATAACGTTCGGTTAGATTAAAATGTAATACTATAATAACTTTGTAATTGAAACTTTAGTTTTTGCATAATCGGATGTCTTGTATTCCGATAAACTATTTTATCCCATTGTAATTTGTAACCATAAACCTTTAAACTGGTTCATGTGTTATGGTTATATTATCATAAGATATTTTATATTTTAAAAATATAATAACCACGGCTATAGATAGTACGGTTGCTCATGGTTCCCATACTTGAAAAGTGTCTACCGTATGAATATCTGTAATAAGTATTAAAGTTAAATTAAACAGCTGGAGATTCAAGCGCCAACGCTTATAATATGTCATAGTCACTATCACGCAACTACAATTTACATTTGAAAGGTAACTGCGTTTATAGTCACTACAACAAATAACCGGGCTTGTGCAAAAACCCTCTGATAACTATACAAGTCACCACACATATTTTGGCGTAATATTTTATTCGTACGTCTATATGTTTTGTATTTATAATATAATATCTTATATATATTTTTATGTTTTCCGTTTACTTTGTCTCGTGCTAGGTTTGTAGGCTTCCGGTTCGTAGGCGCCAGACTCGACGATGTCCTTGAGCATCCGCGGTCTGGTCGACCGGTACCGTTTGATGGGAGCTGCAGACATTCCGGAAACGGGACGGACCGATGTTGTTGACGGTGAATCCTCACCGGATCTTAGCCAACCCTGCAGAGACTTCCGCTGTAACGTCGTTAAGCGGCTCTCCTTGATCAGCTCTGCGAAAAACAGCAAAATTTCAATCAGATACCGCGGTTACCATTATTATTATTATTATCGTATACACCGAAAAGCTGCGCGTGGTTTTGTGAAACCGACCGAACATATTAATATCAGATGTAATCCGATGTTCTCAGTCCTAAAATTTGATAAAAAAAAAAAAACTAATTTGTTCTGCCGAAAACGAGAAAAACGATAACTCCTAACTATAGGTTAGTCAAAACCCCGCATCTAGCCCAGAAATTATTTAAGTAACTGCAGATACATCATTGTTTGTACCATTTTTCTACAGACGACCTGGTAGTCAACAATTCAAACAACAATAAAAAGATTATTGAATCACCTTTGTATCATAGACTTTGAATGTCAGTAAAGAAGATAATATTGTTCTAGTCGCTGAAGGTAGGTATACAATACTATATATTCACAATAAACTGGGCCTGGGCGTAACGTATGGGGACTGAGTATCTTGACTAAATTTTTAGACAGGCATTTTAGAGGCTTTTTATTCGAATCAGGATATATAGTACAGTGCTTTATATCAGTTTAATTCAATGTTTCAAGTATTTTAACAAAATGTCTGTTTCTTTAAATATATTGTTTTACATCGTATTTTAAAATAAACACTGTGCTTATATAATTTTAGATTCTGATCGGAGCGATGAATGTATTGATTTTACAATTACGAGTGCTTTCTAACTAAATTATTTTTTACACTTCATAGTAAAATAAATGCTACGATTTTTGACTGTATTAGTGTTAATTCTGGTAGTAAATTGGATCAATAGTCTGTACTTTGGAGAGATCAAAAGTAAAAATTCTTAGTGGTTTTCAAAATAACCTTGAATTTTAAAGAAAAAATTCGAACATTTGCTAAATGTATTAATAAATAAATTGTTCGATTAAAAGTTTAAAACCTTGGTTTCCGAAAACTTTGAACGTCTTCGTTCAGAATCGTTTAAACGTATAGATTATAGAATATGTTTTATCTTTGAAATCAAATTTAACACACCCATTGCTGTGACCTATACTCAATTACCAGGTACCTGCACCTACAGCTGTACAGCAGAGTGGTTACCTACTTGACTTTTTTCAAATGTTACGTATTATTTTATAATTAGGTACTTTGTACCTCATATGTTTTATATTTTCTGTATAGGTACAATATACCTAGGTACAAAGGTGTATAAAGAAGTACCAAGTCTAAGTGTATAATACAATTTATTCTAGAAGTTATTTAAGACGTGTAGTAGGTATCACACATAAAACTTTTCTATTTTTTTGTAATCTTTGTCTGAACAAAATCTTTCTACGTGACGAAATTTCTAATCCCAATTATAAACTCACGGTAAGTTGTTTGCACTGTTCTTATCGAAATCCTTTGTAATATTTATGATATTGAATATATCACTCAATGGTACCTAAAGTCTAAACTAATCGAATGTATTATTATTTTTTTTTTTAAAGGAAATAAGTTAAGCTGCATATAGTTAAAATTTTTACCTTATTTAGAATTTCAATCTTAAAGTCTTATAATATAAGTAAGGATATTATAAAGCATAAAATCAGAACCTGTTGTATAAGTCTTGTAAAATATGTAAGTGTATTACCATTTACCACTGCCGCCTATATTATAAAATCTTTTGTTTACTCGTAATATTAACATAATATTTTATTTATTATACAAAAATTAGCGTAGCATAGGATATAGTTACCCTACGATAGGTACTCGTTTTGATTTTAGTGGGGACGACCCTTTCTGGTCTAATAAACTTTTGTTCTTTACATATTCACAGTATGTACATAGGCAAAACGACTAAACAAATATTTCGAGGGTGAAATAACTATTTTAAGTTAAAGGTTTATTTTACACGAGAATGTGTATTTTCCCCTCATTTTGCCCAAACAGACCTTTCACAGTAGAAAAACATTTCACAAAACTCAAAACCAAATGATTTTTTGGAATTTTTCCAAAGGTAAAATGTTTTATTTGTGTATATTATAGCTGACCATAACAAATAATGAGATTAATAAACTAAATAAAATGTGTAAGAACGCAAACATTGTTTAGCACTTGCAGAATGTTTCTATCTGTAAGTGAATAGTAAATTTATTTTGAATGCTTAAGTTTTTTTTATTCCCTATACTATTCGCTAATAATATTACATTGATTTTAATAATATTAGGTACATTTGAAGTTTTAAGACCCTACAGTTTAAACCTGTAACAAACTCACTGAGCCAGCGAAACAAAAATATAATATAATAATGTTCAATTAAGCTCGGATTAAGATAATTTTGGGCCTGGGGCCAAATAATAATAATATTATTTCCATTATCCATATATTATAAGAAACGTACTACCCGCCGGGGGCCCAATGTTGTTCGGGGCGCATCTAAACTCCGCCACGAGAACCTTTTTTTAATGTAAACTCCAACAGTGACAAAAATCAAGTAAAATTGAGGTCATGTAAACTCCGACAGTGAAAAAAATCAAGTAACAGTATACACTATACAATTAATATAATTTACAGATTATTATTAAACAAAAATCATAATTTTATAATAATAATTATCTTTATTAAATAAGTGTATGCCAAAAAATATAAAAAACTTAAAAATAAAAATAATAATTGTTCGAACAAATCATACAAATTGCAATGGCCAGCATAATGTTAAAAAATAATGATAGACAATAATTTTCATTATCATTACAATTATTGTAATAACTAATAATCAAAAAAATATAGGTATATTATATTATTATGACATAATATTATGTTATAACTTATAATATTTTGAACTGTGGACTAAAATTATGAGATACAGTTTGTAGATATTCAAACCAATATAAATCCATTTTTCAGTATTTATAGCTTACTCTAACACAATAATTTTTTTTTCATTTTGAATTTTTGAGTTTTCTTAGTAGAGAATTATCATTAAGTTTTACATAAGAAAGGCCTTAATACTGGCGGAGTTTCCATATATCCATTAAGGTAAGAAAATAAAGCTGGTGGAGTTTACTTATTTCTCGTGTATAATATTATTATGCTTCAATATTTTTATAATAGTGAACAAAATTCAAATGCGTCGTAATTTACAATTATATAATATAGCTACCTAAAATTATAGGTACGCTTTTTTTGTTTATCTCAAACAAATATTATTTTAAGATGAATAATACATTAATTATGTACTGATGTGTACCTATAGGTATACACGATCTCGGGATATTGCTTATCATTTGATAATTATTGTAAACTGTTTATTTTAATAATTCGTGCTGTATCATACCATTCAAATATTTCCTAGTTTCTGCGCTGTATTCGGATGGTCTAGATGCATTGAAGATTCCGCCTTCGTTGCAAATTTTTGTCCGGTACGCCATTTCAATTTTCCTACAGTAACAATGATTGTGTAACAACAACTAACCCTTAAACCGCAATTATTGTAAAATGAACAATGCGTTTTAAACACCTCAAAAATATTATATCAATTATTATGAAACAGTCGAGTTGACGGTACGTGTTTTACCATGGTAACAGACGCAATCGACGCAGTAGGTACCTACACATTATACGTAATAATACGGGAAATATAAAAATATTACTCACGTGACTTATCCAGTCACTCCAGTAACTAGTCAATTTAACATATTATTATTTTATGTTGGGTTTAATAATAAACTGTTTATTTGTATCATATACACCAGTGGTTCTCAAACTGGGTGCCCGGCCATCTGGGGGCCGTGAAATATTTGAATAAATGTATTATATTTTAATTATTTTCCTAAGCGTTTATGAAAAACAAACCAAATATATTGTGGAATAGCCAGTTATTTAATAATAAAGAAATTATTACTAGGTATTACATCGAATAAGTTTATCTCATTTTAGAACTTATCGACTTTATATTAGTATATATATTATATTGTATTATAGTTCAGAAAAAAATTATAGTAAAAAAATTCTTAACTACCACAATCTTATTGCTTAGATAGCTTAGTATTAGCAACGTTTCACAAACAAGTTTGAGAACCATACTGACATTATGTACTATATTATCTATATTAACTATTGTATACTATTTCAAAAAAAATTGTATAGCACGAAGTGTGTAAACAAAGAAAATAAACAATTTCGTAGATTTTGTCGACACGACGGCACAAAACTAAAGTTCATATTATAACCTATTAAGGGAAACAATGTAATTATTTTATTTACTTTCATCGGTTTGCGAAATATATCTAAGATTTATAATTATAGTAAAAATATTATAGGAAAAACATTTCAAATAGGTGCCTACCACCTGTAATAGTTTGAAGGACTTTGTGAGAAACGACGTGTCAAGTCAGATTTAAAAATTGAATATTACACTTAAACTGTTAACATTGTTGTTCTATTAAATTCTTAATAATAAAAAAAAAAAGTGTTAAAAGTTCAAGAAAAGTACAAAATATATAATTTACTTAATACATACGTATTAAGTCAGTTGTTCAAACTATTATGGGGGTAAGTCTCACAAAAGTTGTGCACCCCTATGCGGGAGTGGCAAAAAAAGTTATAAAAACTATTTATAAACAATACAATTTATTGTATTTAAAATTTAAATAAGTGCACAATGAAAGTTATTTGGCATAACACATTATAATCATTATGTTGGAAGGTAAAGAACAAAATACATATTATTTTCATTGCGAAAAAAATCCTAACTGTAAAATAATAACATCTGAGCCATCTAGCGCTGAAATACGGAACTATTAGGTATGAGTAGACTTAAAATATTGGGCAAATAGAGAGCGCTTGATGTTATGCGATGAACAATATCTGTTTTTCTGGAAACAATAATATTAAATATAATAATAAAACCATACCGTATACAATATATTATTATGCTCAATGATAATAATATATGTAACGCACTATGTTGATCTAATTATGGTTTCACACTCTCATATTATATTATATTATCATATTATATTAAACAGCTGAAAACGTTTTAAGAAGTTTAGTGATGTTTCTAACTTTTCTTTTAACCCTTCGTTTTAATAGGTAATTGAATCACATACCTTTTTCGTTTTCCGTTGAAATAATGGTTACGAAAATTGTAAAAATTTTGTTCCATACGTTTTCATTACATTTTCAAGCCCCGATTTAGAAACTAGATTTATAAATATATATCCGCAACTAGACGGATCTAAATTAGCCCGTACCTACCCTCTGAATTTTGTATGGATGTTCTACGAGTCTGGAAACTTCCTAAACAATCTCAAAGATATCCAGATGTCGATTGGCATTTCTCAACCGTGAATAGTAGACAACCGATGAGGCTCTTATATTGATAGGGGTACGAAAATGAGGTTACATGTTCCGGATATAAAACTATTCTGTGTTAGTCAGCAAATTTTCGTTACTATTCAAACATAATATCGAAATTCGGCGTTGTGCCTTTCTCAAAAAATAATAACATCAGCAAATATTGTGATCGTGGTAAAAAAAATAAAAACTGTTTGTCGGATCACATTCCAGTAATGGATATTGCACATGAATACAATACAATAGTAGTTTAAACATTATTGTCGGATCATTATATTTAATTATTGAAACAATAAAATAAATTTGTATACCTATCTATTAAAATTCACTCGAATCAAAACTAAATTAATAAATTGTACATCGGAGTCAACCCCATTAATGTTTTTCATATTCAAATGCAATTAAGTGACAATATTTGCACCATGGCACTAGTTTCACAATATTGAGCGTAGGTGTCCACAAAACAAACAAGTTAATATTATTATCATAAAAACTAAAAAGTATCATGTTTAAACCAAATCATATCATTTTCTCTTTGCGGAGTCTACGAGATGATCCCACGATAAACCTTAGGGCCATTATAGGCGTGAAAAGTTTCAGACACGTATCTTCCTTACAACTTTTGCACGCGTTATATTTAACGATGATAGACATATTACTGCTGCCTCTCATTTCGTGGTTATATCCAAGGTATAGGTATTAGCGTTTAAAATTATAGAAATGCATATTTATTAATCACGGACTAGTGACTACGGTTACAAAAACAGATTATTATGTCTTCGGCAGACTATAAAATCAGTCTATACTCTTTAGACACTGAACTATATACTCTACTTTATTTTTGTCTTGTATAATTTTGTTTTATTAAAATATCGGATAGCCTTGATATGGATTTGATAAAATTATACATAAATAACCATTTCAATCAGTCATTCCACCATTTTTTGTTTTAGTTGGTGTTTTTAGACCATAATACTGATGATTGGATATATGGACATATAAAACAGTGATTTTTGTAATACAAAAAATGAAATAAACAAAATACTAAAAGTCTAGAACAACTAGAAAACTGGACTTTTAAAGGTATTGTAAAAACTTTAAAATGATTACCTGTAAAACTGTTAAGATCGTACATAATATGAATAATGACGCTTTAATCTTGAAACACGTAAAACCAAAAATGTTTTGTCTGTAAACAGTAAACTATTTTTACAATATTTGACTATAGGTAGTGCTTTTATATCAAGTCCAGTACCTATACGGCTATACCTATAATAGATATCTCCAATACCTACAAGTTTATAACCTCGGCCAGTTTTTATTTACGACAGATTTCGTATAATCGGTCCATGTACATTTCTCGCAAACAACAGAGATTAAAGGTATATTTCAAACATAAAATCGGATTACAGTTCAGTTACCGAAACGACGAATAAAATCGCGGCTTCTTAAACAACAGTATTTGCATTTTTTTTACATATACGTTTACCTTGACTTATTATTACTATGTATACCTACTATTCATGATAATGACCGGTAACCGTCCAGAGGAGTCGTTCGGATCATATTATATTATTATTATTTATTATTATTCAAATATATTCTGTTTGTCTCTTCGTCTGACTATTATATATACTATTATGTATTATTATTGTCTCTGGTTCTATTTCTCAAAGTCCGAGTTGTACACCCGTTTAGCTTTCTCGGCACCAACTTAATATATTCAAATGATTAGCTAAATATTGTGTCATGAGTTTTTGTTATTTTTATTATTACTATAGTACACCTGTCATTTCATCCTTCTGTCCCGGGATATCTCTTTATATTATTATCACAATTACGAAAATTCACGACGCTCCGACCCCTTCGGGTCTCGGCTTGTGGTTGGAGACCTTGCTCAAAGCGGCGGTCGGCCACATGACGTTCGGCCTACGAGTTGCCTTTTGGCGGTCTCGTCCGTCTAAAATCGTAGACATTCAAATGTAGATAGGTATATTATTGCTACGAATAAAACAAATTATTTACAAAATAATTAATATTTAATACAATTCGTTATCGTGATTAGGATGAACTGCAATACTGAATCGTCAGTACACAGGAAACATGTACCTAATTATTTAGTGGTACCTAAATATATATTATGTAAACGAATGAAAAATCGTTTAAATCAATCTAAATACCATACAAGTATAATACAACTATTATTTTTTTATTATAATCAATGTATATTGTTTATTTGTGCATTGTAATATTAACATAAATAATATGTTATTGTGTTGGATTCACGTTTTTTTTGTTTCTGACTGATATTTTATAAGGTTTTTGTTGTCACGGACCACGGTTACTTATTAGTTATTAACAATAACATATTATATTTATGATTCATAGATTTTCCTCTTAGAGGAAAAATATCGAGTAGCGTGCTATAGTTTCAATTATAATAAATTGCATAATATGACTTGACCGTTTAAATCAATGCTCGTATACCCGTGTGGACCCATTATAGCCCATCGACCATCGATTCATCTGAAGGCAAATTGTACAAAGTTCACATAATAATATATTGTAATATGGTCAAACTGACACGCCCTGCTAAACTGTACACTTGGTCCCAACGGGTAACTATTCGTTAATCTAGTCTAGACTTAAGGAAACAAACTATTTTCATAAATATTTAAAATCGAGACGAACATAATTTCTAGTAATATATTATCAAACGATATAAAAATGGCTTAAAGCCGGTGTCGGAAATTAATTTCTAATTCCAGATGATTTATAAAAATCATTTAGAGGTACAAGTACACAAAACTTTTTTTAAATTTTGCTTAGTAAATTATTTTGGGTTTCCACAAAGATAGATACTGAAAAAAAATCAGCATTAAATGTAAAATATTATTGAGGTGAGGTAGTTTATTGATTTTTCCGTGTATTGCCGACCATTGGCTTAAAGTCTAAAAACTGCGTTTTGATTAAACAATAATTGTTGTGCAAAATAAATACAAATTAGGAAAACAATAAATTCTGATGTATTGATGTATCTATTAGTTTGATCATGACAGTAACCGGTAATTACATAACGTTTGTAATAAATAGGTAAGGTATATGACAATAAAAGAACGCTCAGTGTTCATTATTTTTTTTAAAATAATTTTTAAGGTATTTAATATGTGTATTAACGCCAATTTATTGTAGATATTACGTAAAATCGAGAACAATTTTCATCGTCATCATAATATTATGATTTCATGACTATTTTACAATTTTCGCCGTCACTGTCAATTCACTCCGACTCCCACGATCTTGGACCAATTTTGTCCAGTTAGCAACTTCCAATCTCTCTAGGTCTTGTTTTATGCCATTTGTCCAACGTTTTTTTGGTCTTCCTCATAGTCTCTTCCCTTATGGTGTCATTCCACAATTTCTCTACCTTTGTTGGTCGCCTCTCTCCGTTTAACATGTCCGAACTATTTTAGCCTTTGTCCTTTTATATAACTTGATATTACGGGTAATTTCGTAATTTCCCTTATATCTAAATCTTTTCTTCTGCGCCAGTAATTGGATACATCATCATATACGGGTCCACATATTGTTCTTAATATTTTGTTTTCAAAGGTCCTAAGTTTTTGTAACTCATGCTGTTAAGGCCATAATCTGCATATGTATCTAATTGTAGGTCTTACTATTGCCGTGTAGAGGCGTATTTTTGTGCCTATTATAGAGAAGATATTTGTTTTAAAGTATTTAGTTATTGCAAAGTTTTGCCTTTATTGTTATGCGATTAGAATTTTTTTAGTTGAAAAAATTGATCGTTTTTATTTTTTTTACTATTTATAAGTACTTTTCAATGTAAGCAATTGTTTAAGCCTTGTGAAAATAGAATAAATGTAATATTATTGTCAAAAAAAAAATATTCTGCGACACTATTGTCTAATTGATATTGACAGTAATGCAATCTTTGGCAAGTTTTGAGATACGCGATGTTTATTGCGATGTTTATATGACAGTTTATGGTGCTTAGAGTGTGAAACAAAATATAACAAGGCAATATAGGTATTATAATATAGTTAAAAATAGTATTAATTAATTCTTATTATATAATTTATTAGTCAAATTTTTAGTCCTGAAGGATTTCAAACCATAGCACGTTATTCGATATTTTTCCTCTACAAGGTAAATCTATGAATCATAAATATGTTTTTGTTAGTAAATAACCATAACAACAAAAACCTTACAAAAAATCAGTCCACAACAAAAAGCGTGTTTATGCCATGAAAAAATGGATAGCACATCATTGTTGGCAAATCTATAAACGATATATCTAATTTACTACATTTACAAAAAAAATTTGTGTATTTGAATAATTAATTAGAAATATTGGATTTTATTTGAAAAAAATAAAAAATACCTTTAACTTATTAAACTAGATCCTATTATCTAGTTCATTTGTTATGTCATAAGAATACGTACATTTCACCAGCCCCCCCCAAATATAATTTTTGACATTTTTTTTTTGCTAAACATTAGTGTGCCATTAGTGTGAATTAGTGTGATTATTTTCAGAATTTGTGCGATACTGGTTTAACCGTAAATTCAAAAATATATATAGGGGGCTGTAGAAATGTTCCCCAGCCCCCCCTCATAGAAAAAATTACAATTTTCAAAATTTTCTTTTGCCAAACATTAGTGCGTCATTAGTGTGAATTTGTGCGACAACAACCAGAATTCGTGCGACACCCGTTATACTCGGAAAAATCGTTTTTCCATTTTGAGCATTTCCCCAGCCCCCCCTCATGGAAAAAATTACAATTTTCAAAATTTTCTTTTGCCAAACATTAGTGCGTCATTAGTGTGAATTTGTGCGACAACAACCAGAATTCGTGCGACACCCGTTATACTCGGAAAAATCGTTTTTCCATTTTGAGCATTTCCCCAGCCCCCCTCATGGAAAAAATTACAATTTTCAAAATTTTCTTTTGCCAAACATTAGTGCGTCATTAGTGTGAGTTTGTGCGACAACAACCAGAATTCGTGCGACACCTGTTGTACTTGGAATTTTTTGAGCATTTCCCCAGCCCCCCCCCCCCCCCCCCCATTATGGAAAAAATTACAATTTGCAAATTTTTCTTTTGCCACCATAAATTTTTGCGCTGTCTTCCAGGTAAGTCGAAATATTAAATTTTAACATTGGATCTAAATCAAAAATTTTCATATTCAGTCATCACCAATATTACTTAATGTATTCAGATATAAAATAAGACCTTTTATATATTGCATGCTTGTTTAGAAAATATAATCACATTATTGTACTTTCAGTATAATTTTAAATACGATTTTTTAAAATTTTTTTTTTAACAAATCGTTGTGGTAGGTCTTATTAAATTTAAATATGTAAATGTACAAACTATAGACAACACAATATTATATCAATGAATCAAAATAAGGTTTCTAAAATTATGTACCTATGTAATTAATCTTTTTAATTTAAGCTAAATTAATTTTGTTATTTACAATTAAAATAATGAATTCATAAATACTTTCTTGATACTTAGTAAAAATAATTAAACTCAATATATTATTAATAAAAATCACTTCAAACAACAAACGTTCTCGATGAAAATCAAGACGTCACTAAAAACAAAATATTAACTGATTTGTTATAACATCAATATAGCAAATCATACAAATGTTTGAAATACGATTAGTGATTACAGACTATTAATATACATATTATAAGCAAATAAACTAAAATGATTATTCCATAATAAGGTTATTATTAGATGTATTTTTACACACGTTATTAATAACAAAAACTAACTTGCTAATAAGAAGTACCAATACAAAAATAATATAAAGGAGTGATTTAGTCAGTAAAATATTTGTTCGTTTTAATATTCGTGTTCTAAAGTTGTTTGGTGATTATCTGCGTGTAATAATAATAATATAAATATGTCGACAGATCAGTACCTCAAATGTTCGGCAATCTACACTACCATACACCATCAATACCTACAATTATGTATGTGCGAATGACGTAAAATAATAATAAATTATAGTTAAATTATATAAAATGTAAACTATACCATCCTAGTACCCAGGCTACCGAAATTTCTTGATTTCAGTGACCTCAGAACACAGTGATTCAACCATGTGGAGTAAGCGGGGCGGGTTGAATACGATTGCGCGCGAACCTTATTGGTTTACATTGCGCGTATTAAATACTAAAATACGATGTCACCATTGTACAAAGTTGCCAAATTTAATATAATTTATAAGATAAATGTCATATTTATACTCATCTTTTATTGTAATGTTGAATTTTCTATTTATTCATTATACATACATGCACTGCAATTATTTCACTAACACGTAAGTAGTTACCAACTAATTTCACTGTATCAGTAATTATAAATTTATCATTATGGATTCAATAAACATAGTACGGTCTATTTTATAAAAAAAAATCTTATTAGTAATTTTAAATATAGGTAATCAATTAATTAACAAAAGAAAATACAACTAGAAAACAGTGTTCTGCTACTTCACTGACGAAATTATATACGTTTTATCAACCAATTAAAAAATTTTACTCTATTTCGAGTAACCTGGCAAGACCACAATAATTTATGGTGGCAAAAGAAAAATTTGCAAATTGTAATTTTTTCCATAATGGGGGGGGGGGGGGCTGGGGAAATGCTCAAAAAATTCCAAGTACAACAGGTGTCGCACGAATTCTGGTTGTTGTCGCACAAACTCACACTAATGACGCACTAATGTTTGGCAAAAGAAAATTTTGAAAATTGTAATTTTTTCCATGAGGGGGGCTGGGGAAATGCTCAAAATGGAAAAACGATTTTTCCGAGTATAACGGGTGTCGCACGAATTCTGGTTGTTGTCGCACAAATTCACACTAATGACGCACTAATGTTTGGCAAACGAAAATTTTGAAAATTGTAATTTTTTCCATGAGGGGGGGCTGGGGAAATGCTCAAAATGGAAAAACGATTTTTCCGAGTATAACGGGTGTCGCACGAATTCTGGTTGTTGTCGCACAAATTCACACTAATGACGCACTAATGTTTGGCAAAAGAAAATTTTGAAAATTGTAATTTTTTCTATGAGGGGGGGCTGGGGAACATTTCTACAGCCCCCTATATATATTTTTGAATTTACGGTTAAACCAGTATCGCACAAATTCTGAAAATAATCACACTAATTCACACTAATGGCACACTAATGTTTAGCAAAAAAAAAATGTCAAAAATTATATTTGGGGGGGCTGGTGAAATGTACGCCATAAGAATACATTTTTTTTCCTAGCTAAGGTTTGTCATAATATGTTTTAGACATTTGTAAAATTATATTGATCACATTTACATACTTTTAGCTTTTTCAAGCTTACAGAGCTGGCCAATATTATTATTTATAAAACATTTTAGTACAACACTTCAAGTTGTATAATATTCATCGTAACGTATATGCATGACCACTGAAATACGATTGATCGCCATAAAACCCCCTTCGGATAGGACGATCTCACATCGCACACCTCACGATGGCTATAATAAAAAAGATCCACCTCTAAGCCAAGCTTGTGGGCAAACACGTCATAGATACTTCTAGAATACCGACAATATACCGAATTAAGACATAGATACATACATGCAATCCCAGAAACGCAACAATAAATCCTCGAACCTTCAACAAAAATAGTCGATTCACTCGCATCAAATTCATATAAAAGAAACTGATCTCCATGGTATAATTAAAATGTATAACCTCAACAAATGTAAGCAATACAAATTATAGTTGGCAAATACTATGACCGCGTCGTTGATGTCATAAAATATGAAAAAAAAATATGACGATGTAGATAAGTTGCGTAACCCGTCAAAGGACGACCTTTGTGATTATTTTCACGGACGTTTTACCGTGTTCATCCATATCAACGGAGGCATATTATATAGTTGCATTTTATACTGACGATACGCCGCAGGTAAATAAACTGTAAGACTTAAAGTACTGTCGACGGTAATTCGACGGAGGAAAACATTTATAGCGAAACCTTTAGTGAAAAAATAATAATATGGCTACATAATATTATACGCAGTATAGGTTTTTTACGGCGGGCATATGTGTGTGCCGAATACTGCCGATAGATCAAAAGATTTCCCGCCGCCGTTAAGTCTCGGTGGTCTATTACAGTGGTCCAGTCAAAGGGGCCAGCCATATATCTATAAAGTACGCTATTTGTCTATATAGTACGAGACACGGGTGGGAGTTTTTTTCGAAATCGTACGAACGGCATCCGCACTCGGAAATTGATGTTTTCACAAGGTTTCAAAAGTTAAATGGCAAAAAAAATTATTTTTTCCACCTGAAACCCATCTTATCGAATCCATCCGTTTGTGGGAACGTTTTTTCACAAACGAAACCGCTCGAATACTTACTTTCGCGGACCAACGAAATATCGTTATTATTATCTATTAATTATTATTAGTATGCTATATTTTTATATATAAAATATAAATATTTTTTTTTAGTTAAAATATTAATGGAACGATAGGGGTTTGTAAGTTTCTGTATTGTTTATAGTTATTATTTGATTTGGAAAGTACCTACCGATATTTAGTAGGTAATATTTATAATATTTATTATTATTTTATATTATAATATATTGTACTATTTATTTATATTTGATCTAATACTGTTTTAGAACAACCCAACTTTAAACTAACAATCGAATAAATATTATAATATTTGCATATACAAATTTGAGAAATCGCTTTTTTTAAATCAAATAACAGCCAAAACCATATATATTTAGGTTTGTTATATAATATATATTTTACCAATATTCTAAAGATAGTAGTAATATTTGTTTTTAATTTATACAGATTCAAGCATAACAACTGTATTTTTGATGCTTGAATCTGTATAAATAGAGTAGAGAACAACATAAAAAGGAGTAATATGAATAAGAAGAAACACAACAGTGCAAGTTTAGCTTTTCAGCTTAAGATAAATAGGTTAAAAATAAATTAGTTATAATACCACGACATCACTTTATTTTGAGTCTGTGATGAGGATTTATAGGGAGTAAAATAGTATATTATATATTTATATGTCGTTCACGAGTGGATCGTCGTTTTTATATTAACTATGTATAAATAGTTTGTAAAAAGTGCAGCTTCATTGTAAATAGATTTAATTCCAAGATCGTTGTGGAGACTAAATGATAAAGCGTTTGTTATGTTATAGAGTGTGATACTCTTTCAATGCTTAAATTAATTACCCCCATAGTCAACCTCTTTTATTTCATTTTGAGAGTGTCTAACAGTTTTTTGCCTATAGTTAATTATTATATATTTAAAAATTAATAAATTTATTTAATTAATTTCAGAATAAAATGTTACGAATACAAATTATTTTGTATATATGTGTGTGTGTGTGTGCGCGCGCGTGCGTGCGTGCGTGTGTATACCTACAAAGTTTATCACAACAGCAGATAACTTTATCATAACTACGGAAAAAAACGGCAACTCACGTTTAGGATTTTGATGGAAGTATTTCATATTGCACAATATTTGGTCTCACTGTGTATCTTTGTTGTTGTATGTCATACGAAATGTACGGAGTATCGAATATCATCGTCAGTACAAATATATTATAAGAATGAAATAAGATGATATTCGTGCAGGTCTTTACAATATTATTATTTTTTCAATGTATCATAGATATACAGATAACACTCATAACTTGACTATAAAAGGAATTCAAATTTTCAAGCACATGAATAGTATGATGACCGAGGTACCTATATTTACGTGTATGTTGAATGTGATAGACGGTTTGATCATTTTGAGAAATAAGCAATAACTAATTGTCGTATATTACTTACTTTGTTTATTGTCATTGGATATTATTATGCACTGTCCAAACGTTATATGATAAATCCGAAGAGGCGAAGAGTGTCTATCATTGTCTCCTTGGCCCAAGGGTAATTGCTGCTGTAAATTAATATTAGGTAGGTATCAGGTGTCCATCTCTATACGATAAAGACAAATCGTCCAAGTTCACCGCAGGTCGGTTAAATAAAATAAATAAGTGTCACCGTCTCTCAGAATATTTATGCAAATGTCAAGTATCCGAGATAGTCACTAGAAAAAAATGTAACAAACCCAAACTTCTATGAAAGAACTAAGTCAAAAGAGAGTTCAGAAATCCTTCAAAGCAAATATGTAGTCCATAAAACTACAAATTAGTTGACAGAATTTCACTCAAAAGTATCATAATCACACAGCATGCACTTATTAAAACAATGGTGGTACCTACGGTTCAAACTATATTACACCGATTGTTCTACTAATGTATGGTGTAGATAGGTAGGTACTATTCTAATAATAATAATAATAATATTTTCTTTATTACAGAAATAAATTATAATTACAGTTTTTATATACGTACATTATCAGTAATTTATAAATAACAATAATAATAATAAAAGAAGAAATATGTATTAATATCATACATTATAATGCTTAAATTTATAAAATAAAAACAAAATTAAATAAAAACGAGATACTTATTATGCTTCTATCAAACTATAGTATAGGTACCTAATTTGTTATGTATTTCTTAAAACATTTGCCATAAACATATTTTAAGAATTACAAAAAAATCAATATTTTTTATTGAGTTACCTGTGGACATTAAAATATTGGATGGAGAATTTTGCATATAATTTTTAGTTGAATGTTTTGTGTAGAATAAATTTAAGGATCGGTAGTTTATTGGATTTACCACTTACCTACCTAATGATATTTACATTATCTACATTATTATAATATATGTCAAATCACTTACCTCGTGCGTAGGTAATGATGATTGCCTTCTGCGATTGGATTGTATTTCTTCGGGGTGGTGTTCGACGATCGATATCACTTTGACTTATATATGCTAGGTATGTACCGCGTGATTTTAATTTATACCAATGAGCTAAGATGATTTTCTTTTAGTTTACATACCGTTCAATGATATTTATATAATTCGAATATTACTCATATAGTCATATTATAGTTTCTACAGTACATTCCTTAACTTTATTTGTAAATCGCAGTGTAATGTGATTATTTTTCAATTACCTTAATTGTGGAAGTTAAGCCTAGTTCTCTTTTAAATCCATTACGTTCGAAGTCACCATAAAGGACCTCTTACGGACATTGATAACGACCCGAATACAACCTAGCCTATGGACTGTTAATTTACAATGATTTTACACCTTAGAGATTTGTTGTATTCGCCGTCACCATATAAGACCTCTTGCGGACATTGATAACGACTCGAATACAACCTAACCCATGAACTGTTATAGCATCAATATAACATAGTATAATTACAATTATAATACTCTAATCACACTACACTGGCAATCGATTATTTACATTGGAGATATGATGATAGAGGATAATAATTAACAATGTATTTGATCTAACAATACGAGACAAATAACTTAGTGACCATACCTGAATATTCGAATGATACAATATACATATAAGTTCATAACGTAAAAAGTAATGTACGAGCATATACGAATAATCATAGTAGGTGTGTCGCGATGTTGACTGGCGTGGACAATGTGTATTGAGACTTCTCGGGCGACGAGTCGATTCCATTTGGTCCTTATATAATATGATTTTGGTGTGATCCTTTCTTCCGATGTGCATCGAATAGTACGTGATATTATAGTATTGATAATTTTATTGTTTTGTGCTGTGCGACAAAGGTACCGCTGATTATTTATTGTGCTGTTTTGACCGAACGTCTTGATCGGAGAATATTATCGAAGGGGTCTTGAAGTATATAATATATATACGTATGTATATGTGTAAGAATGTGTTCATGATTTTATAAAATACGGTGTTTTTACTGGCGCCGTTGATAATTGATTGTGTTATCTCCACTAAACGTCTGATCGGAAAGGTGTTGAATATTATTTATGTGTCGAGTGTGTGTAAGATGAGTGCGTATAATGTATATATATTAGGTACCTAATACGTGTATATATATATATATATATATATATATATGTATATTGGATCACCCCACATTCCATAATATGGTCAGTCGTTATTAGTTGTCGAGTGTTTTATTTTAAGTTTAAATATTATATATTACATTACTATGAAAGATATTATTTTAATAATGATAAATATAGACTATAGTGTTCCGTATATTTATTACTATAGATTATTCTATAATCACAAGGTAGAATAAAAGTTCAACCAGTTAAATTGAAGTACAACAATGTCCAAATATTATTTTCATTTTTAATTATAAATTTCGAATAAACCAAAAGTTGTATACGTTATACGTCATACGAATGTAATTTGACAACAATTTAATCATAGGTTTTACACATTGTACGCAGTCTTACTCATTTTATTATTTTAATGAATTATGAATCTCTACGTAGGTACATGCGAAGGATGTTTCAATTTTCACAATGATATTTTATTCGTCGTATATAATTATTTTGTACACGCAATTTAAGTGTACTATGAACTTAAAATACGCCAAGTTAGGTCATAACTATATTTTACATAATAAACGCGCTAAATTTGTGTTATGATGAACATATATAGGTCCTTAGCATTTGTAGGTACATTACATTATGGCCTAAAGTTTATCTCAATATTTTTATTAGTATAACATTATAACACAGCAAAACGCATTTCAGCATGAAATTATTGTAACTTGATTTGCATAGCGAAACCGTTATACATATAATTACTACAGAACACAAATATTGAAACTAAATACCGAAGTCTAAACCATTAGAAAACCATTAGAAATCTGTTGACGCCTCCTAAAATAGAGTAATGAATAATAGGTATGCGATATGCTCACGTAATCTCACATATTGCAATTATATTCCAAATGTGACGAATATTAAAATTAAAGTAGGACGAAATAAACGACGAAATACGGTCGTGCATTAAAAAAGCAACTCGTATTCGTAAAATTATTCAGATCGATTCGGACAGATCCCTCTAAGAGATGGCATGCAATTTGGACACAATTTTTAGATAATTCCGATCACTAGTCATAAAATGGGCTTAAACATTGTATCGTATTCATTTTAACTATAGTTCAATATAATTTAATAAATTTAATAAAATAACTTTATGTAATATTTTTGTTATCACTTATACATATACATATTTCGTATGTAATAAAAGTACGCGCAAGCAAAGCGATTGGCTTCAAATATGACTTAATTTTTGTTTACGAATATCAGACTTATGAAAATTATTCAACTGCTGGAATTACGCCAAATTGCGAATCGTAATATTTTGTGACCTATAAAAAGTGGTAAAAAAACGTGAGACGCGTGCGACTTTTATCCATGTCGAAGGAGAAGAAAACTTATGGCTGAAAAATGGGATCTGCCGCCAAAAACAGAGATAAGAATATAAGCTACCTGTCGCTCTCTGGTCAGCGTCAATGCATCGTTCTTTACCGTAGCGTACAGTTCAATGAATATAATATATAAGTATCCAGGTCAACAGATATTTTTATATGTTAAACATAAATTATAGAATAAGGTATGTATTTGCTCGGTTTTCAAGTGCAGTGGGGCCTCGAGAGTCCTCCGAACGTCCATAAGAAGGCGATTGCGTAATATTGTTATCTGATCACATACTTCAGCACTTATAATAATAATAATATTTTAGTGATTTAATCTATTAAGATTAAACCATAATTAACTCTTTTAGAGTTAATCATTTTTACGTTATTACAATAAAGCCAACGCAGCAAAATAGAACCGAACAAAAAAAAATTAAACGCCAACATCGAGAAAAATTTCTCTAAATATGTCAACAACTAAAATACTTGAAAAAAAAAATCGTTTTATAAAATATAAATGATTTTTTTATACCCAAGATGAAACTAAATTTATTATGTGGTCATACCACTATGTTGGTACCTACTTGGTAACGATTATGTCCAATGATGAAGATAATATATTAGTGTGTAATTACTATTTCTAGTATTAATCATGTCACATGAAATTAGTACACTTTTTAACCTTTTTAAGTAGCTATATATATATATATATATATATATAATAATACTCTTAAGTATGTTTAAAAAAATATACATATTTAAAATTAAATTGGTCCAACCTATGCGATATATCAAGTGTATATTATATTATATTGTGTTTAGCAATTTATTTAAATGCTCGTGAGGATAATTTCTTCATTGTGTACAGTCAATAAACAAGAAAGTCTCTCCTTAGTTTCGTGTGATAAAATCTCCATCCGATTTGAAATTAAACACTGATAAAAACGTAAATTAATTAAATACAAATAATGAGTTATCAACTAAAATGTATTCTCGAATACTAATAACAATAACAATAGGTATTTTACGGTTTTATCCATGCATAATTGTACAGTGGTTGTAGACAGGAAAATATGATAAAATATTAAATTGTTTGAAATAGTCAGTGTAGTTATTACTAATGCGTGTTTTTCATAGTGATTACAGAAAACTTTATCGAATTTGATGTAACACCGGTGTGACTGCTCATCTCCAGCACGTAATTTTTTATCCTCCGGAGGGCAGCAAAGATCAAAAGGACTTTGAAGCCAGTGCAGGTGGAGTAGAGAAAAAAGGGCTACCGTATTTGCCCAAGGGGGTGCCGCAATTTCGAGAGCGTTCAGAACAGTTTATTAGGCTTTGAAAAACGCACAAAATTACGAGTTCAATCACAATTATTTATTGTTTCCGATAAGTAAATAGATACGTTTTTTTTATTAACGTCGATTAAAAAAAAAGGTTTTTATTCCATATCGACGCGTATTATCACGTTTTTATTTAACGGTAGGTAGGTATATAGCAATTATTATTATTAAAAAATGTAAAAGGTAACATCTCCAGTATTCTCCACAGACTACGTAATCGTGGGTATGATTTTGGCTCGACCCAACGATCGTTGGTTTATTATTTATAAACAAAAGCTCCAACACGTTTTAACGATACCCATAAACGATTCGAAATGTATATTATGTGCAGGTACCACGGAACACCAACTCGGGCGATTAGACGTTTTTCTGAAATAAAAATAACCGCGAATTTTCCGAAAAGCACTTTATCGGGACGTATACTATTACGAGCAAGTTACTGCTCAGTTGGTTATACAATTTGGTTCGTCTGACGAGAGATTTACTAGTACGGCCCCATTCGTTCTATTTTAATGGGCAAGTCGATATAATATATTTGTTGCTTTAACCAGAGTAAAAATAAAAAAAAATAATAATAATCTGATAAGCTTTAATATTATTACACCGAGACCGGACACGCGATATTTGGAATTCGTTAAAAAAAAAAACTCCTCTCTGACTCTCTAAATAAGTAAGTACTAACTAGATAATTTCCGGTTTTCAAAAACGTTTTGATTACCGTGCCAATAGATAGTATTTGAAATGAAAAAAATAATTATTTAATCCTAAGAAAAATAAATATACCTATCACGATATTATTATATTAAAACTATGACAATATTATTATGTATATATACGAAATAGAAGTATATAATATTTATGTTTTGGCAAAATGAACACTAAATAAAATAAAAACGAACAACAGAAGAATGGAATAATCCATCCTGAAATGTCTCTCATAAGAAGAGACAAAGCTGTATTAAACCGTCACAGAATAGGTCTTACAGTCATACACACTATACAGTACACACATGTCCATCTTATGAAAAAGAGCTAACAACAACATGCGAAACATTCGACTATCCAACTAAATCAAATAGATCTTAATAAAAATCGCTAAATCTCATCTTAGTAATCAAAAGTGATATCAAATATTTCTTTTAACGATATTCAACATTTATATTGAAATCAAAAAAATTATTTAAAATTTAAAATTTAACAAAGGTGGATAGACGTATAATGTTATTCATATGCGGCCAATAATACTTAAATAATATTTCGTTTTCTTAGGCCGGTAACGACAGCAAGTACATAGTTGAAAGTAAAATGTTAAATTGATATTTTAAATTAAAATAAAATAAAAACAATGTTCAAAATTTAATTCAAGATCATAACACAGTTAAATCGACATTGTGCAACAATATGAAAATCATAAAATTATATATTATAAAACCGATACCTATATTATTTTAAATCTGAATCAGAAAAAATAAAAACCTATCGATAAGGGAAATTGAAGTTGAAATAAAATATTTCATTTGAATTTTCGAACACTGCCGCTTCGATTATTCCTATATAATATTAGACAACGAGTAAACTATGTTATATCCATTATTGAATGAAATTCCAGCTAGAAAAGAAAAAAAATATTGAAATTTTAAAACAATCAATATTTACGTAGGTACTCACGCTGTACCTACGCATATTATATAAATCAATAAATTCAATTTGCCCACATAAAACGCTGAAAGTGTATATACTCAGGGGACATGATTTTATTGCAAACCGCCAATATAGGTAATAGGTGTCTGTGTGAGCTATAATGCACTGGCACGGAGCCATCGCATAAAATATATTATGCATTTTATTATAAAAATATGTGAATAATGAATGGCTGTTTAGAATCTCTTTAGGTGGCCAATGAACTACAGACAAAAAAAAAATTCAAATCCAATAATAGCGCGTCGATTAAAGTGAAAAAATCCGTCGAGCTTCTCGTCTTATACATTTATTTATTAATTTATATTAAATACGGGACGAGCCAAATAATTGGGTTGGATATAAGTTAGGTTATAATTGGGTTGCAAAACAATATAATTATTACATTGTTTTGCATTGAAAAATAATTAAGAAGAAAAAATTACAAATATTTAAGAACGAACAGACAACAATTACACTAAATACTAAGGATGTGTGTGTCCTCATTGGCCAGTTTCATCATACGGACAATAGGGTGATTAGTTAAATAATTACAGTGGCTAAAAGAAATAAGGAATGGGAGAGAGGATCTGGAACAATAAGACGTAGGAACTCTGAAATTATAACTTTAGATAGGAGGGCAGGGGCATCAACTTCACCATTAATAATTTTAGAAAGAAACGTTAGATTACCCTGTTTCCTCCTATCACCCAGGGTAGACAAACCTCGACGCTGCAACACTGGTTCATATTCATGATGTATACACCCGATGCCTAATGCGAAAGCGGCAAATTTCAAAAATGTACGCTGAACTACGAAAGTTGATTATTCTTTCAACTACCATCAAGGGTACATGGTTCCCATATATACTTTTAATAATAAACGAAAAATACCCGATGACTGTATGGTTTTAAATTAATCACTCAACCTCGTAATTCCACTAGCACTAACCACTTATACCGAACTATAACATTTTGGCCATAATAATAATGCTAGATTGCCCACAATTAAAATTCCAAAAAAAATCTATCAGCAGATACTGGCATGGGTCCAAGCCATTTTGATTCTGACGACAATGCAAATTGGCAATAGTCACTTCACCTAGGTACTAAGCGTATAAACTTTCCAGGGACGTCACCAAATCCAAAAATATCGAACAATCAAAATATATTTTCTACTCCAAATCGTTACAGTCCTTTAACCGTCGAAAACAACATAAACAACTTAAACAGTACTGATACAGAAATGAAAAACGACGACATTATTAATCACCTCCGCCCATATTTATTAAATCAATTAAAATAATTACCAACAATTTTGCGAAGCTATTAAAAGCCTCCATACTCCACCCATTTTCGTGGAAAACTACGTCAAACAGCCTAATACTAAACTCATATAGAACGGTAATTAGATCTCTCAGCGAAAAAATGGAAATTTTTATATACTTCTAAGACACTTCGTTTTTACATATTAAAGTTCGATTAGAACTTAATAGCCAGCCCGGTAATTCGATAAAACTGCAATCAAGTAATAATAATGAAATTGCTAATATTTAATACAAATATTATGTAAACTTATGTACATATATTATAATTATATATATATAAATGTATTCATAATATATTAGGCGAGTAAATTAATAAATAAATAACGAAATAAAATGTACCGACGGTCATTATTCCACGCACGTCCGTCCTATCTTCGTAAATCACAACACAATATCTCCTGACAATGAGTTTTTAGTTTGCGCCTTTGCGGAACGATGAATAATAAACGCGGTGAATAATACACAATGGGAACCCGACATCATAATAATAATTAGAGTGTCATGGTACATGTTTCATGAAAGTCTCCAAATCAATATACGCTGTTATTGTTGTTCATATTTTTACAAACAAACAGAGATTATACACACTATACATATACGTACCTACAAGTGAGGTCTCACTTGGTTGTTTTGTTCAGTTAATATCCAATAAATATCTGATTCATGGTAGGCGGTTGGTACAAATATGATCGATATAATATCCATCTAAATATTATGTCCTTCAGTGACGTAGCCAAGGGAGCTTATAAATTTCCGAAAACAATAAAAGACGTTCGTAATATTTTTTTTAGAGTCGCGTAATTATGTTTGCAAATTTATACCTTGATACGAATATATATCATTCCAAATCACTGAATAAACGTATAGAGTATTTAAAACCAAAAGAGAGCCTACCGGACCAATGTCAGTTTTCGATCCGTTTTCGAAGATTTAAAACTAAAACTAACAGGTTCAGTGTCCACCGTTATTATGGCATTTTTATCCAAATATAAATATTATTATATGGGGGGGGAGGGGGGAGCTTGGAGTGAATTCATTCCCAGCTTTGAAATTAGCACCGTCATAATGTATGCCATTTTGGACTAACTGAAAAATAAGGGGCTTCGGCACCCCTATTTTTATTATTGAAATTATTTTTTCGGGATGTTAACAAAGATATTAGGTATTGGTTTGGGAACTTACTGCGGTCCAACAACCCAATAACCATAATACTGTATTAGTAACAGATATTACTGAATAACCCATTGCATCCCATAAAGTATGTGGGCTATAGGTAGTTATAATGTGGCGATTAGTTAATAATCGACAGCAGCCAGTTTCTCTCAACATATTAATTAATGGAATTATACATTAATTTATAAGATAATTTTCCAAACTTAAAATTATTATTCCTCCCGTAAATGAACTATTTCTAATTATTGATTATAGTCGTTTTTTACCGTAAATCGGAGAAATCATAATGATAATTTTATGACTATATATTTTATAAAGTAAGTTACACGATCGTAATAAAATACTTAATTGACGTAAAAAAATAATGTTATTGAAATGTTTTATAATTTGTATTCTTTTCGTGTACACATAAAACGACTACACAGTGTACACACTGTATGGATGTTTTAATTTTGTATAAACATTATTATTATTATCCATTTTTTTATCATTTTTTTTTTAGTTTTGTAAACTGTTTTTTCCTCTCCTGAATTATGTAACCGAGCACCTTTTCATTTTTATTTTTTACGGTAGGTAGAAGGGTAAAATATTTTATTTTTAGTCATGTGTAGGTATAAGACACAAAAATCACGAAAGACTTTTCCTCTTCAAATATTCACAAATAATATTTTATGACAAAACATTTAAAAACCCAAATATTTTTTATTTCTTAGCAACCGAACTACACTGAAGTTACATATAATAATTTTTTTTATCCAATCGTCACCACGTTATGATTTCAATTCCGCGAAAATAATTTTTAATTAAAATTAATTATTCCCCTAATTTACATTTTTGAATTTCTTCACCCATTGAAAATAGATCACCTAAAGTTAAAAATTCCAACGAGACGAAGTGAAAACGTTTGCCTTGTCCCATATTACCTATCTGAAAAGTTTTTTAAAGGTTTTGCTTTTTTGAATCATTAAAATCCCTTTTAAAATTTCATATCGAAGAAAAATAATTTTTCGAGAATTTCGATACAGACAATTAAATATTGATCTAGTACCTAGTTTAGTAAAGTTATCAGAAACACATAAAATGTTTTGTTTAAAATATAAATTGAAATGCATTAAAAAAAAACAAAAACTATAAAATCAGGGAAAAATTTTTTTTCAAAATTTATGTTTTGATGAATTACGTTAACCAAAATATTTACAACATTAACAATTATTTTCAAAATAATGAGTGTTTACTGTTAAAAAAACCAATGTGTATAATATTTTTAAAAACAAAATATTGAAATGTTTATAATATCATTTTTTATTTATGGTATAATTAAAAAATATTTTGACTTGTTTTTATTTGTGAAAAAAAGTATTTTCAACTGCTTAACGTTTGCAGTAGAAGCCTGTTGGTCAAATTGATTACATAAAAGATTTAAATTCGGTCAGCGCCTTTGCTAAGGAAAAACATTTTTTCAAAAGCTGTGTTTTATATTATTATACTAACTATATAATATAATATATTTTTATATTAAAGGTATTAATTTACCTCCGATCAACAACTATACAGTCGTAAGAATAATCTCGGAAATGCAATGAAAAATAATATAAATAATGAAAAAGGAATACTTTAATATGGATTGAAGTTTCGCTGATTCAACTATTTCATTTCGACTCGTCAGAGAAAAAAAATCTTAAGTCCTTGACTCGGAAAATGTCACTTCCGGAGTGAATGGGTGTAATCAGTACCTATATAATAATATTTTATGTATCGCTCCTAACTAGCCCCAGTGGTGTTGGACATTGTTTTCAAGTGTACAAAGACTATTGTGTCACGCATTCCACCTCGATCTATACAATTGTCTACTGAAAAAAAATACTATATGCAATAGATAATAATGTTGTTAATAAAGCTGTTAAATTATGGTTCTATTTATATAAATAGGTTTATAGTTATTTCAAAACCATAACACAATACTCAACATGATTCATTAATTCATCGAATAAATGTAGAAATAAACCATAGCACGCTACTCGTTGTTTTTCCTCTACGAGGAAAATCTATGAATGATAAAAATATATATGTTTTGGTTAATAAGTAACCATGACAACGAAAACCTTACGAGAAAATCGGTCGGAAACAAAAAGAAACGTGTATCCAGCCCAAAAACATATTTATGTTAACATGAATATTATATTATATTAATTTATATTTACCGCGTTTGTCACCTAATAATATTTTAAATGTAACACGGCGCTTAGTGTATGCAATATTGATACATATTCGTAAAATTGACTATAATTACCACACAAAATGTTTCTTAACCATAATAATATTTTGTTACATTAATAGTTTGCGTTATACATAATTACACAAACATAATATAGGTAAACACCCACCGTGGTGAAGGAGGCAATGAGGCAATGTCTACCCACAGAACACTCACGAATAATTTAAATAATAAATGTGATAAAATGTTTATTTAACAATTTGAATGTTATAATAATATATTAAATAAAATGCAGGGTGATTTACTATGCATGTTTACCCCCCCCCCCCTTTTCATAAATAACTAATTTATTCAAAATCTGATACGTAAATACTTTTTTTTTAAGCAATTGAAATTGTTTATACTATACTTTAGGTGTGCGCTGTGGACAAACAAAATATATTATTTTCTCATTACCGTGTTTTCTACTGTAAATTATTTATCGCGATAGTTTTTTCTGAAAATAATGACGTGTCAAAATCAAAATTCAAACGAGTCGTTTTCGTGCACTAAGGGTATTTATCATGGGTCCATGATAATAGGTTTGGAGATATAGGAGTTATGGTGATTTGAAAATAGTAGTAATTAATATAAATCTATCGACAATTATTATAGTTTGTAAAAGTGGTCCTAGTATAATAAACAACTCTATATCTATTATTACATATATTTTATATTTTATAAGACCATTTTTAAGGACTATTATCCTTATCACATCATTTTAATAACTGAAAAACTCCTCGTTTGAATATTTTGAATTGGATAAATAAGCATTTAAAAAATTATATAATCACATAATAATTTACAGCAAATGGGGCGGTTGGGGGAGTGGATCTCATTTTACTGCCGCAAGACACTCAAGTACAGAACATTCAGAAATATGAAAAAATTTTTTTTGTGTAGGTATATTTAGAAATGCATTATTAGAAGAAAAATGGTGTGTACAAGCTTTGTGACTCACACTGTATATATAACCTTCAGAATCTTTTCTTTTTTTGTCATACCATTATAGTATTCTCAGAATAAGACTAGTAGCAGACTGCACACGTGATCTGGTGGTGACCAGCTGGTCATTTAATTTAAACATTCAGTACAAAATGAAATAAATATGAGACGACGCGTTGCGATGTTTCATTTTTCCGAGCAAAGTTAGGCAGGGGGAATTCGGAAGTGGGTGGGGGTTATCAAGGTTATCTCACCGTTCATATTTTTGTTTTATTTTGTTTTTGAGTAATCGCGTTGTTGTATCATCGACCACAGCAAACTGACCATCGTGGTTGTGTTTGGATTTAGGGTTTGTTTATTTATAGCTCTGTGATATCGTCTAAAATATAATATTATCAATATCAATATTATAATAATAGCATAATTGTCATTATTCTTGATTATTTGTTCAACTTTCCCTGACTTAAAGACTTAGCCAGTAAACGCTAATGTGTACACTATGTATTGTATAGTGTCTTATCAATTAATCGTATCGAATTTACCGTGTGAATATCGTCGTAAATTCATCGTAGATGTCGCCTGCAGAGTCTATTGTTCATCATTTATTTAAAAATGTCTAACTATCGTCTTAAATATTACTTATTAGAGTGAATTGAGTGTTGACCTAGTGGCTATAGTATAAAATTTAAAGGTACGAATATACTATTCAAGGTATTTATTATTTTTTTAATGGTATTTACATTTTAATGCGAGTTATGAGCACATTAAAATTGTAATACTTTACTTATTCATTACTCACTTTAAAATTAAAATATCAATTAATAAAGTCTACGTGCCCTATATAATATTTTGACCTTTTAGTTTGATATTTATATACGTTTGTTTATATTACGCCATCATATTATTATTAAAGCTAAAGGCATACAAATATTTAAATTTAAGTAAACAAAGTGACAAATAAACATGCAATAAAAAAAAAATGTTGTATATTTTTTAGTAAGTTTGATTATTTGGATAAAAGTTTATCATAACTATCCGCAACGATTGGTACAAATCATATTTTTCATAAGAAAGACTACGAATCGAAAGCACAGCAGTTTAATAAATCAAGTTTTTAAATTTTATGTAATATCGTTGGTGTGTTACAATCTCTATATTATATTATACGAACAAAAACGAAACCAACAGTTGAATGAATTACTCTCATCATCGCTTACTGGGAAAATATGCGAGGAAATCGTTTTCGTGTAGTACTGCTCGATAAGTAGATCGCGAAATGAATTAAAATTATTACAACCGTATTTTGCAGTGGCGTCGCTAAAAGCGATACACTGCGCGAGAAGTAATTCAACAATTATTTATTTCATGCGCAAGTTTCGTTGTCGAGTGTTTGTTTTTTTATTTTCAATCAAAAGTGGGCACCCGCGGAGTGCGGACAATAGTTACTTCGGTCCATTTATTATTGATATCTCTTATTACTGTAAACGTAAGCCTATGGTCGGTATTGTCCCCACTGGAAACGGAAAAAGTCCGTACACTGTGTAAGCGATGAAAGTAGGGCCCGCTGGGAAACCCTCGGTATCCCGGTGGGCTATTATTATTGTACACGCTCCGAGTAAATAACAGTATACCTAGGTAGGTGTACTGCCCGGTGCAATGGTTGGCCACGAACGTCGAGTGTCCAAAAGTAAAGTCAATAATATTATGAAACGCGCAGCCAATAAGGATACTGTTGTTGTTTAAACGATACCATTACGATATGGGTGCGCAATAGTTTTCAACTTTTGATTGCTTTTATTTGTTGTATACGAATTCCGCCCCTATGTATTTGGAAAAACATTAACAATGCGTTCGAACTGCATGTTATATTATATATAATTATAGTATATCATTCGACTTTTCTATATGTTTTATTGTCGGTCCTGCTTAGAGGCCACGAGGGCAAAATTATTACAAACAATTTCACTAGCTTGTACACTGTACCCCTATAATATAATTGGAGCCGAACCGTAACGTAGCCGTTTCCCGGGGCGGGCTGTCGTCTTTTGGTCGTATCGTCGTTCCATATTTACGGTTGAAGTGTAATCAAATAATACAAACAATATGTACCTACTTACAGTGAAGAACATTACGAGACGACAGCAAGTTGACGGTCAATGGTACTAACCACGGCACGAACTCAATAGGGGAAACTTGGAGGACTATAGAGGTGAGATGGGACATCGTCGTAGCACGGTAAATATTGAGTTTTCGGAAAAAAAATGATTAAATAAAAAATGTAGTATGTTGGTCACACAGTATGATGATATTATTCGATATCACCGCGAACTAATAAAGAAATTCGTAGTTAATTTAGCGTAAAAATAATATACCCACTTCAACAGCTTTCTAATTAAGAAAATATATATAAGTAAAGGTATCCATAAATTTTTTTTTTTTTGTAAATCAGTATAAGTATTTAATAAGTATATAATAAGTATTTCATTTTCATCAATTGTATGATTATTATAAAATACGTAAACTATATTAAGATTTGTCGTAGGCTTGTTTTTATTCAACTCAACGGAATTTATAAAGAATCATAATAATAAATATCATTTTTATTACACCTGAAAGTTAAAATCAACATGTTATATTAAAACGTACGTAGTAATAAAGTTGCTGTGCTATTCGTTTTAAAATAATAATAGTCCTCATAGCGGTAATAAATCTAAAATGTTATCACTCAGTTTTTTTTCTGAGATGCTATATAAGTATATAACGATGCAGTGTAACATAAAATATTATACAACATACTTTGTATTTTAAACTTATTAGGTAGACGTCATTTTTGTTGAACGGAGTTGTGTCATTTGATCGCAGTAATATCGACGCATATGGCATATATCATAGTGTTTGAGAATTTCATAAATTGTGAAATTGTGAAACATTTCATGTAAATAATATGTTTTACGAAATATTTTAAATATTAGTAAAATTGTATCAGTTTTTACGTCATCACCTTTATAAATGTATACCAATGGGTAAAACAATCACTAACAACCCATTGGTGATGATTGGGTTGGGTTGACCAAACCTAACCGAACCATACAAATAATTTATTATGATACAATATCATACAAAATACTTACATTATTATAGCTTTATACATATAATATGTATAAACTTATTAGTTACAATATATAGTTGATATATATAATATGGAGGCATGTAGCAAATATTTAAAAGGAATTAGGAGTATATTTTAGTTTTATAAATTTACCTGTAGCCTATAATAGGATTTAATTAATGAATATATTATTGTAATATAATTAGCATGGATAATGATTTATAAAACAATAAACATAATATTATACATCTAGTGTTTCAGGTACGGTGGCGTAGTAGAGGGGGGGGCTAAGAAAGCTATAGCCCCCCCCCCCCACTCATTGACCTTAGAATTTTATCAAGATTAATAAAATGATAAAAAGTGTAAATAAAATACATATTGTATTTGTATACTTTGCCCCCCCCCCCCCCCCATACAAAATTCCTGGCCACACACTTATGGTACCTACTAAAGTCAAATTTCTACTGTAGTTCTTATGATATTTTTTTATAGGATACCTACTATTGTAAATTTTTTAGTTTTTGGTATAAATTAGTTTTTTTTTTTGGTTATATTTATAATAATATATATGCAATATTATGTTTTTATACATTGTATATTTAAGTATAGAACTCTGTGCCTCCTCTACAAGCTTTTTGGAGACAACATAATTTCAAAATTTCAATTGTTATATTTATATTATATATATTTGTAAATTAAAATTAAATGAAATGTATTATTATTATTATTATATAATTTAAAAAAAAATCCTTTATCCATTTTATTGAATTATTATTGTGTAATCGCGTGAATTTCTTCAATAGTGCTGGTTACGTCTTCTCAATTGACATTCTGTTATATAATTTGACTTTTGGTTGGTTTTTCCTCACCACAGGCACTTACTAGGCTATCACGGAGTCATGTACATCATATCAGCACAACGACCATGGAGACTATTCGGAGACGATTTAGTACAGATCGTAGAAATGTTAAAGGGTATAGCCAATATGCCCATGGCCATACATACGAAATCAACTACTCACAGAATTTGAATTAATGATAATAAAATAAATAGCACTCTAGTAAGAAAAGTAAAATATTTAACACGTAGCGTCGAAGAAGAACATTTTTTGGATTCAGATTTTGTCCCTATATAGGGCAATTTTTTTGGACCACATCTGTGAATAAATTCTAGACCACTCGTTTTTAGGTAGTTCCATTCCTATAACTCCTTGATCGGAAACTAGCACCAGACCTTTGTTTGGTTTAGTAGATATTATTATTTTAGTCCATTCGTCGCACCAATACTTTTCATCTTCAAAACCGTTTCTTATTAGATATTTGGCAGTCTTCCAAGGCGGCTTCCTTGATTTAAGATTAAGACTTAGACCTTAGACTTATCTGAGTATTGGTACATCCACCCATGGTTCAGCTTACAATGAACTCTAATTCCTGTCCTGTGATTTTTTAATAGTTTTAATAAGTTTCTGCTTACTTTGTAAATAGTTAAGAACTGAAATAGGTATTTGGTACTTACACACTCATCAATATTGATGTTTAGGGTTCCATAAGTGATGATAGTAAACCTTATTTGTTTAAGATCTGGAAATTAAATTTTGTGGATTTACTTAATCTACATGAGAAAATTTCAATGAGTCGTTTATTTAACATTCCGTTTATTTAACATTGTTCTTTGTGGTTCGCAGTGTTGTCATCTTCATACAATATGAATTTTGCTCTTTTATATGGCGATGATTTAAATTAATCTTTTTTTAAAAAAAAAATATGAGATATGGTATCTGGGTCATTAGCTGACAGTTTTTACATATAATATTATAAAATTTATAAATTGATCTTTAAAATGACACATTATAAAATAAGTATATTATATTATGACAGATTACTTCATATCACCTCCATTCTAACCAAGTAATTTGATAGGTGGAAAGTATCACAATAAATCAAATAAAATAGCATTATATTTTTACCTTTATAAAACATTCATAAAATGTTGTCTAAAGGTCAGTTAGATAATTATAATTTTCCGATTAAACCTAATTTGAATTTGTGAAATAACTATCTAATTATTCTCAGTGGACTAAAAAAATTTAAAAAAAAACATACAATTATTGTACTCTTAGAACTGGTAGGTATAATGTTTGTTGTTTGCAGTTTGATATTTTTCAAATAATCGAAAAGTTAAAATATAACATTTAATATGGAATTAAAATAACTTGGTTATTATAATAATTATAATTACATACCTCAAAAAAATATTAATATTTACAAAATCAACTAGTACGGTTATCAAGTACGGTTATTCGTTTTTTAGTTACATAAAAAAAAAAACAATACTAAGTTTGTCGAAAGCTGGTCTTGTGTAAAAATTTCCTTTTTTCCTTAATTGTTTCCTGTGTGTTTCCAGATTATTGAGAAATGTAGGTACTTGGAATTTTTTGCATTCGACACCTCAAAGTACCAATTAGATCCAATTCCCTACCAGAAACAACTCCCAAAGCTTAAACATGTTGACAGTCCAAAAAGTTGACGACAGAGATAAAAAAAAAAACACCATTATAAAATCAATACATTCATTGCTCCGCTCAGGACACCTAAATCATATTCAAGAACAGTTTTTTTCAAACAATTGAAAAATTAATTATTATTGAACAGAAATATAATCAGAAAAAAGAATTAATGATCAACATAACAACATTATAATACATAGGTACACAGAATTGACTATGCAATTTATCAGAAACTCTCTGCAGTTCTGTTACTGAACATTTTTTTTTTAAATTACTTTTAAGTACCAGAGTTTATTCGTCGCAATTTAATTTAATAATTATTCAAAACATTTAAACTTTTCTTTTTTTTTCGGTCGTAAACGTTAACGACGATCTAAATAAGAAAATTAATTCTTTGTTTATAAAAAATAAAATAATTTAATTTCTTAACAAAACTAGATAAGAAGAATAAACTAGAGATAACTAGATTACGCATGTTGACGAAATCCGAGTTTCATTTATTCTACAATTTAAGAAGTTCGACGTGTGTCATGTATATAGAAGATGTAACAGAAAGACAAAAAAAAAAAATGAAACTATTCAAATGTATAACAAAAATTGTGAAAATTATAAGGTGAATAAATAAATTAAGAAATATAATCGTTTCAGGAAATTTCCAAAAATAATATTTAAAAAAAAGTTATTTTGTTTTAAATTAATTAAATTATTCAAAACAAAAAATATTTATTTTTTAAAAAGTTCTAAAAAATAAACCACTTGTCTTAGATAAATGTTTAAACCGTCAAAATTGTTCTTATAGTCGGATTTACAAATTGGGTTTTTTGAATTTTTCCAAAAAAAAATGTATTTTATATTTTACATGTAGCCCAAGTAACTATAAATAAAATATAAAAAAAAATTTATATTGATTAGAACAGTTATTTTATCTATCTGTAGGTCTTCCTGTTGCGTTCTATATATAATTCTATGGGTGTAAACTGTATATATATTTTATAATATATAGTAACATTTGTCACTAAATTGAATGCGTAATTAGATTTTATTTTGTAAATTATTATTTTTACGGCGCTAATAGATTTAATATTTTCAATTTTTATGATTTTTATGCGTTTGGTGTACCGAAACTTAAATTCTATACAATTTAATTTAATGGTTCATATTTTTGTACGTTATGTAATGTGTTTTTTTTTTCGTTTGAAAACCATAAAACAAATCTTTTTTGCTTTACTTTTTATCAAATAAAAAAACAAACGAAAGTTACGTTTATAAATTCAAATTTCTGCCGTTTTTTTAAGTCATTAATATTATTGTATTATGTAATATTGCATTATGATTCATACCCCATTAAAAATTTTTTTAAATAATTAAAAATTTGACAACTGACAAGACAGGAGTTATATAACTGAACAATTATTACACAATGTTATGTGAATACGAATTATTTGCATTTATGTTATCGTTATTGAAACTAAACGTTAACATTTTAGAATATTTTATTATCGTCATATTGAATTTTAAGTAAATTATATGTGTTAACAGCATAATATTATATGATTATATGGAATTAAGCGTTTACTTTTAATTTTGATCAAAAGTTTTAGTTATCACAGAAAAATATCAAGTAGAACATTACACTCGATGTTAGAACCACGTGTTAATTGAGCTTTCACGGTAGTTTATAGAATTTATTGATTAGTGTTTTTTGTACGAACATAAATAATACAATATTAGTTCCTACGTTATAATAGTATGGAAAACAATTAGAGTTATTTTAAGTATAATCATTATTTATCTCGCTTTAAAAATGACTAAAACTCGTTAAAAAACTTTCTTTTCTGTGACGTGTAAAAGTAATATTGCGTGAGCAATTTAAAAATACAATAATTTAATAATAAATTCGTCAAATTAATATCCGAGCACAATGATTATTATTATTTTTTAATTAATTAACTCGCAGCAACATCAGCTAGTTTGGTGAAGGTAATTTTAAGTTGGTTTTTTTTTTTTTTTTTTACTGTGGGGAGGGTTCGGTTGTTTTCAACACATGTATATGTGGCGAGGATTTGAAATAACCCAGGCGGTCACCCATCCGGGAACTAGTGACACCGACCGGCCCTTGCACTCAGAACACGTTTTTGACTGAGGACAACCACCGCACCACACCAGGCCTCACACCGTATAATATAATATTATATGATATTGTAAAGTACATAATTTACCTTTAGAATCAGTGACTTCTTTGCCCGTTAAAAATGCCAACTCTGTATGATTATAACTCTGTTAAATTCGTTATATTTTAAAACAATTAATCGTAATAATAATATAGGTAAGCCGTAACCATCAATCGCATTTATAAACAAAAATTGCAATCGCTAATCTCAAAATATCTTTTTAAATAATGTTCCATAAAAAAAATTAAGTGTCACTTATCTAGATATAACGACTATCCTATATTTTAAGTTGGACCAAATCACCTATATTGTGCATATAATCTTATCGAAATCGGTTGACTAGTTTTGGAGTGCATTTCGCGCAAACACGTTAAACGCTTAATTGTTATATACAGAGTGTATCAGGAAGACCTGACATATTATGAAATAATTTTTGTTCTAATCGATATTTAAAAAAAAAATGTATATATATAATTTATAGTCACTTGCGCTACACGTATAATATAAAAAAATAATTTTTATTTATTAACACAGAAAATAAAAAATTTTAAAGTAAATTTTAATTTTAATTTTATTGAGCCCTCCGCCAAAGATAACTCAGTAAACCTTACGAAATCAAAATCGACCTATTGACATTTTAACGCATAGTAGGAACAATTCTATGTACCTATATGTAAGTACAATTATTGGTTGAGGCATTAACTGGTCACAGTTGTTTTCAAAAATACCTGTGGTCAAAGGCTAGGTCACGAAGTCCGGCATGCATACATTGTTCGGCTAATATGGACACTGCCGAACACACATTTTTAAGTGCCCCTTTTGGGGAGATGCCAGAGAAGCCTTGACACGCAGGCATGAGGGACGCCAGATTTCTGGTACCTGCTGATGTCCAACAAACGAGGAACTACCGACGAACGTCGCAAGCCGAAACCAGATCATAGCAGGTGCTTCCAGAATTAACAAGTGGTTTATTGATATGTTAGAGAAAATCATGGAAAAGAAAGAGACAGATGATTGAAGCCGCTCAACAAGGTTGAATACCTTCAGTTTAAACTTAAACATTGTAGGCCGATGGCCAATCAACAGAATGGTTTAAGGCCCCAATAAACTATAAGTGGAGTTTACTAACTTTGACTATTGTGTAACATCTATTGTATATATGTCTATTGTTTATATTATTGTCAATAAATGATATGGACAGAGAGGCAGGTCATCCCTATTACCCTCCCTGCCCATATTATACAATATTATAGGCAGGTACGCAGTATTCGCCAATAATATGGACGTGATACATATCCAATACACACTACAATTATAGTAGTGATAACAATACTTTATATTATTGTGTTTACGGATTATCGCTTTATCGAATATCCATTTAATATTTTTACCCACATAATATGACTTCTATAAATGCATTCTATATTTTTGTGTCCATCTGACCACATTGGTCAGTTCTAGATCCGCCCACTGAAAGTAGCAAGTGAGCGGGAGGATACCTATTCGGAATTGTGTGTGTTAACCCAAAGTGAGTTTCAAATAAAATATAAAATATATAATAACGCAGTTCATTGTTCAATATTGCTCGGATGATATTATTATCATATTTATAATTGGTAAGGACAAAGTCCACACAGACATGCGAACAAAAAATAATAATATTTTAATCGTAAAACAATAATAATACTAATAATATGATAATCGTGTTCAATCGTGAGATCAGACCCCAAAGTGCCAGGGGTTGGTGGTGTCGGAGAGGGATGGGGGGGGGGGGGGGGTCGTCCGAACGTCTGCCGTCGTCGTCTGTCGGTCGGTCAGCGCGGTGCAGCAACAGTCGCGTCCCGCTAAAAACCGGTCGGCGCCGTCACGGCTGCAGCGGACGCGCGCCCGCGTGTCTGGACTGTGCGCGCCGCGTGTGGTGCCGTCGCTCGCCGCGGATTTTCCAAAACACACACCGACACACACGTCGCACCACACTCGCCACGCACCATCGCGCTCTGCACAGCGTCCACGGCGGATCGGTCCGTCCACCGCCGACCATATCGCGTCTCCCTCCGCTTCCCCCCCCCACCCCCGAGCGATGTATTGAACGCGGCCGCGCATGCGCCGAGCGGCACAACACGCACGCGTAAAAAGCGATCGGCGCGAACGCGGTGGCGTCGGCGGCGGTGGCCCCGCAAAGGCCCACGAGATTCAAAAACCGTCCCCGCAGGAGTGCAACAGGAGGGCCCGCGACGCTATTTTGGCGCGCAGGCGCACGCGCCGACACCCGTCCCGACAGACGACGGCCGCTCCGTCCCCCCTCCCCTCCGTCCTCCTACCCAGGTGGGGTTTTTACCGGTGGTCGGGTGGCGGTGGCGTCGGCGGCGGCAAGTTGTAGTACAGTACAAAAGTTGTAGTAGTAGTGACGGGTCTGATCGCGTCCGACGACCACCATCGCCGCAGCCGACCACTTGCACCACCGCCGCCGGACCACCCCTCGACTCGCGCCCGACGGCCGCCGTACCTGTTACGTACGCGTAGAATTACTTCTGTCTGGGGTGAGTTTTGTCTGAATTTTTTTTCAAAAAAAAAAAATTGTCTTCTATACTTAAGCGAAAAAATATTTTATTCCCGTGTACTTACATAGTTTTAATAATTAAAATATCACGTTCATGTACGTCATAAAACCTCTGTTACACATTTATATTAATATGTGTACCTATTATGCAATATTGTATATACCTACCTATCATAAAATATTATTTTCAACGATTGTTTTCTCGTGTCACTTATTATTTCTTGAAATATAATATATATCATAATAATATAACACAACGATATTCACGCCCAAAACAGCACAGATAGATGAAAATACGATGCCTATTTAAATATTAAATTATATATACCTACACAATACATTAGTCGTTGAAATTTTTCATTCTGTTTTTTTGGTCGTTAATGATCTAACCTTATTTTATATGTTGGTGGAATTAATATACAATTTAGTATTTATACCGTTTACGTTGTACGTCGTCGAGAAATGATTTTTATATAAATAAAATTTAAATTTAAAAATAATACGAGAACCTACAAAGCACATTTTAACATTATCTGAAAAAATGTTTAGTTGCAATATTGTCAAGTTTGATTTGAATTGTTAATTGTGCTCGTTATTTTTAACTGCTTTATTCATCAATTGTAATACCTTTAGTGTATTATATAAGTATTTCATATTTTTTACGAAGGACATTATTCAAATATTTTTGAAAAGAATCCGTTACTGATACAAAGTTAGTGTATACTTACACAACGTTTTAACGTCACATTATGGACATAAGTATGATAAAGTAATGTTTGCCAGCTACATAATAGGGTTGCTATTGAATTCTTCGTCCATCTCAATCACTGAATAGTTTAATTAACTTAATTATAATCAATATCTCTCAGTATGTTTTTAATCATAATATAGATCTGAACTTACTCCATTATCAACGGTAAAACCTAAGTTTGGTTGAAATTTCCAAATGATATTTTAACTGTAGTTAATGTAATTTAATTAAAACATTTAAAACTAAAATAATTAGGTTTTATTTGTTGTTATTAACGTTAATGAAATAAACTTAAAAAATGTACCATTGAAATAGGTATTAACTAAATGAAAAAAAAATTACATATTAAATAAATCGTTTTATCGTAGGTAGTATTTATAATTTACTGATTTTCGGGTGCTTCGTAATCGGATACAGGATTTTCAGGACGCAGGATGTATTATTTCTGATGAATATATCAACGCTAGCTTAACCCAACCGAACATATATTTTTATGGTAGACAGATGCGATGATGGTAAATTCAGAAAGCCTTTTCGGACACTAATAATTGAACGAATTTCTGTGATTCGCGGTGGCTGAGCAAACGGACTCGCGTGTACATTGTAGTGGCGTGTAAGAGCGTTGGTTTTTTTTCGCCTGTCCCTTCTACGTAGGTGGGTTCAAAAATAGAAAGTAAAAATCGAACATCAGTACAATGTCAGTCAGTCTTTTGCGATGCAATTCAATAACCGTATATATTATAATTAATAATACTACGAGCAATCAAAAATCATTAAGGAACAATGGTAGTGGTTTAGCTACTGCCTACCGCAGTCTCGATAATTACCTATAATTGGTATAATATTTTATTCTTATATTATAGTGAAGGACGAAAATGTGTATAATATTTTAATCGATCGTGTCTTCGTATATGAGTACCTCCTAATCGATTATTATACACCTGACACTGCACATTACGTCCTAGATGATTCCTACATTTCCTCCCAGATTCGGTCATATACGTTGTACAATATATATATACTTGTTGTGCAATAGGGTTGTACGTTGCTTTATTTTCTATCTACTTGACACATACACTGCGTATAATAACATAGCGTACGTGCTCACGGATCGTTAAACGTTAATTATTGGCCATCGAATAATTTAATTGAAACTCGTTATTTCGACCCGGTATAGATATAAATATACTAAGTTCACCGGACTGGTCACGTTTCCGGTCCATTGTTCGGACGGGAGTGAATGGCCGGCCGGTCCTCCCCCGACGAAGTCTTCGATCGGCTAATTTGTGTCGTTTTCGTCAGTTCGTTAGTAATCAGACTCGAGGGCGGCAACCGGACTTGTATTATTCCATTGTAAAATAGTATAAGTGCATGGTCACCACCTGCAGGCAAAGCGTCTGAATATTTACATCTTTTATGTGGAAGGTGGCAAAATCGTATTTTTATTTTAAAAACTTTTTGTCTCTTTCAAATCCGAAATATCATTATCGTGTGCTTTAAATTTTTATACGATTGTTATTATCTCTTCGCTGTATGTTTTGTGGCAGAAATATTTTTTATTGAATCAAAGAACCGTTAGAAAAGAAAGAATTCTAAAAAATAAATAAAAATTATAGTTGTCTTGATCTCAATCCCTTCCAAAACACATTCGCCACTACAACTCATCTATAATATAATATATATGTATTATTATATTCTATATGATTAGAATTTGTCGTCTCGTCTTTGACCACCCTAACCGGGAGTGGTTAAGTCAGGTGGTTTCGGATACCAGACGAGGTGGAAAAGAAAACACCTGCCCTGTTCCTTCCCCGCAAAACAGTCGAGTGCCAAGTCTGAGTTTGCCATCCATTTATATGCACGAATACAACAAATTATTCTTACGAACATGCGTATATTATTCATGTATATAATATTATGTAATATACGATAACATTAACCGTACCATAAACGGCTTATACCATCTTTCCCAGTCCACCCATTTTATCGCAATAATAATAATAATAATAATAATAATAATAACAATAATAATAATTTTAATAATACTTTGTAAACCGCAGATTATACACAAAACATTATACGCGTAGTGTGGCATTTTTGTTTCATAACTGCGTACAAAACCTGCTAACCCTTAGGGATGAATTCAGTGACGGGTTATAATATTTATCGGCCGATTTAGGCATCGACAGTTAAATATTTTTTTTTTCCATTCAACGCGTCTTGTTTTGCATATAGAAACTGTTTTTGATTAATATTTCTGGAAGAGCTTACTGTAGCAAGTTTTGAACAATATTAAGATACGTATTTCGTCTCTGCTACAGTCCTACGATTAAATAACAAATTAATAGAAATTGCATATGTATAATATATTAACCATTAGGCCAAATCAAGATCGATATTTATTTATTTATTTATTAATTAATTCACGGAATAAAAAATTCCTTATTTAGTACAGTACATAACAATAATTCAGTAAAATAAGATAGCTAACATATACAAGGGGTGATGGCCTAAAAAATACAGCAGAATTACAGGCACAGTAAATATAAACTAAAATAATTAGGACACAAGTAAAATTACATACAACAAATGTACAAAAATAACAGAATATTAAGGTAAACTGAGAAAGGAGGGGTCCTCGTTAGCCAACCGCATCATGCGGTCAATTGGTTTATTTTTACCGTAATTGGTACAGTGGAGAGGTACAGCAAAAGAAACTCGAGACCTTGTGGCCCGATGAGGAACTTTAAAGTTTACTTGGACGAGCAGTGAAGGGGCGTTTAAGGAACCATCGATTAATATTTTTAAAAAGGCCAGATTAGCTTTAACGCGCCTATCTGCTAAAGATGTAAGGCCAAGTGCGCGCAATACTGGAGTATAGTCATGAGGAGGATGGACAATTTTTAGCATGTAAGCTGCAGACGACAGAAAGCGCCTTTGTACTCGCTCTATGTGGCAAGAATCAGTTACCACAAACGGGTCCCAGAGCACAGACGCATACTCTAGCATGCTTCGGACTAAAGAGCAGTAGACAGTCTTGATATGTACTTATATAGATAATGTTGTGCCACAGAACTTAATTAATAGATAATAAATCCATAAATAATATATAATATTTTTTGAAAATCTCCAAATTACCAGCCAAAACATTTTGTGACTTACGGTGGACTGTAATTGCCGTACTTGCAAATATTCGTACCTAAAATGTAACTGAAGTATTCGTGCACGCGATGCTTCACAACGTCGGGCATAAAGTGTACATACTGTGATAGGTGTGTCCTGTAAATATCATATCCTAATATTATTTTAAGGGAAAAAATAAAATATAAGATGTACTTACATGTTGTATAAAAGAAATTAATAAGTGAGGGAATATGTCAGGTTGCTGTGGCTGTCGGTATAAAACCCTGTGTAACATAAAAGTTTTACGGGGTAGAAAAATCGATTTTTTTTCCCCCAAATAACTTTTACGATTTTGTCATAAAATGTGGGCAACTCATTTTATATTGTACCAAACATTAATAATCAAACCACTGTTTGAACAACACATTCTATCAATAAAGAAAGAGATAAAAATAGTAATTTAGCTCTAACGTTTATTTCAATTTCACACTTGTTTACTTAAAATTGAATTGTGTGATTTCATAAAGTATATTTTCGGGTAACTTGGAAAATTACCTACTTGATTTTAATTAATTCAGTTGCTCATTATAGAAGTATACAACTCTGGGATTATATTTTAAGATAATAGGAAAATATGTTCTTCGCACGTGTGAAGAACAAAATCTTTCGTAAAATTATCAATTCGGATTTTATGTTTTCCAATGACAACAACAACCCAACCAAACATAATTATTAAATAATATAATATAATTTTAATCTATAGTAATAATTTAGTTTATACAGTTATGAACATTTCATCTTCAGTTTATATGACACGAACATTATTTCAATAACTTATACTCGCTTATCGTGTTTATTTTTAAGTGTTTTCCATGCCTAAATAATTCTTTCTTTATTTTCAAGCTCCAAGTAATCTTACGTCTTAAATTTTGATACAACACGTTCAACAATAATTCATCATCAATTCATATTTATATCGAAATTGTTGCTGTTATTAAACACAACTATACATTTAAATTATTAATGATTCCATGTTACATTTTTATAAAATTACGAAAATTAATTATTTACAATACCTACCTAATTATCAAATATGTATTCATAATACAATAAAAAAAATATAGTTACTGAACATTATTTTAAAGTAAAATTAAAATTATTATAAAGTTAGTTCAAAAGTAAGACGGCGCGTTGAATAGGCAATTTCAGTACATGCCTAATACATAATAATAAAATATGAATAATTCATCTTAAACAGAACATCACGCACCTGAATCACATCGAGGTTAGTTTCATCAGTATCACCGTGTTCACATTAGCCAAGATAACCACCTACTCCATTCAAAAACTGATAAAACACTTTTATAACTTAATAATTCGTAGCTAGGCTTGTGGAGAAAGTTGAGAGTTACAAATTTTCATAATTATTAATCATGATAATTTTTTTTTTTTAGTTTAGCTCAGTAAAATGGGCCATTAGCTTTACATTGCATTTGAATTTAATATAATTGTATGTAAAGTTAATCTTAACTGTGTTAAAGTTTACCAAACTCATATTTCAAAACATTAATTGATAAAAGTATAGGTAAGTATTTAAAATAAAATTACGCGAGTATCAATAATGTAGTCATGGT